>NC_067456.1:16457916-16765000 GCF_025434085.1 Hippocampus zosterae
GAATTTTTTTCACTTTTAAATTATCCTGCGGGCCTGATTGAACCTCCTTGCGGGCAGGTTCCGGCCCGCGGGCTGTGTGTTTGACACCCCTGCTTTACATAATAATCTCGCGGGCCGGATTAAACTCATTTGTGGGCCGGATCCGGCCCACATGCCGCACGTTTGACACGTTGCTCTAAGTCATGTATCAAATGCAGATGCAAATTCAGAAATGTCTCATATTCATCTTTTAATGTCAAACCTAAAATGTTTTTTGGTGTACAGCACAAATGAAAGTATTACTAAATTTCTAATACATTTTGCGGGGTGTATATGCTGTGACCTGTCACAAAAACAAAACAATTTTGGTATTACTACCTTGAATTACTAGACAGCATCTCAAACCATCTTTCATCTTACATTTGATGTCTCTGCAGTGCTAATTTACAGAAATATATTTTAAACAATATCATGAAAAATTATTTTAGTCAAATTTATTGGATTCACCTCCATCCCTTTTTACCCTCTGTAGATCATCACTGTCAATGCAATGCTTTTCCCCACCTCTGTTGCAAACTCGCTTATCGCTGTGGGTACTGATGGACTCCAAGAGAGGGACCGAATGGTCCGTGCAGCCATCGCGATTGTCTGCGAGCTAGGTGAGAAGATATTCTTGTACGATGGACCCCCTAATCAGTATAATATAATATATAAAAAGTGCCTACTGATAGTTGTTAGTAGACAAACCTGGTGGAAGTCAACCCCCGCCAAAATGTTTTACAATATGTTCGATGCAGCCCTACTAGTCACTGAGATGGATACAAATGGATAGATTTTGCTGCATAATTTATTTTCTACACAGGCAACATTAATTAGAATGCAGTGTTTAGACAATTGAGTCCACGTAGAACATATTTTCCATTATCTGAACCGCTTTATGCCCACGACAGTTGTGGACGTGCTGAAGCCTATCCCAGGTGTGAAGGACCCGTCCTTATCAATGCCTTCTCTTTTTTCTTTTCCTTTTTTTGGGGGCTGGGTGTTGTTGTTCCTTGTAGCCCTGAAAAACCCAGAGGTGGTCGCAAAACGAGGGGGCCTCAGCACTATCTTAAAGAGTGTGATTGATTGTCAGCTGAGCCGCATCAATGAAGCTCTGATCACAACCATCCTCCACCTTCTCAACCACCCACGTACCCGCCAGTATGTGCGAATCGATGTAGAGTTAGAGGTATACACACACACGCACACACACACACACACACGCACACACACACGCACACACACACACACACACACACACACTTTAAAGTACCGTATTTTTCGCACAATAAAGCAGGAGGTTTGTGTGCCTTTTTGTTGAATTGTCTTCATAACTTTTCTTTCATTTTTTGTTTTGTAATGCCATTTGTATTTCTATGTTTCTTATCCGTGTTTGTGACCAGTTCTCATTTTTACAGCTGCAGCAGTTGTAAAGGGTCTGTATAAATAAAGCTTTATTGCATTGTATTTCTTCGACTGTAGCACCATCTAGTGGATGCATAGTGCAACCTCAAACACTATTGTATGCGACTTATAATGCAGTGCACCCTGTATATGAAAACATTTTTAAAATAGGCCATTCATCGAAGGTGCACCTTATCTGAAGGACATTATAGTGCAGAAAATACGGTATGTGAATGATCCAGTGTGGTGGGTGTCATTATTAGCAGCCGAAGCTTGGCCTCTCCTTCCCATGTTGCTTTCATTAGTTATTAACAGTGTTTTCCCCATGGCCTCATTGTTTAAACAGGCAATTTGGATGAAAGCGTCCCTCCACCAGACACACTAGCCACATGGATGTCATATGACATCAGTCGAGGATTTATCTGAACTTTTCAGTGAGATTCCACATAGTGTCCGAAAACAAGTAAACGATTATTAAGTTGGTTGAGGCGAAGCAAGTGTGTTTGATCTGTTACAGTTTTTTTGTGTCTGTTTGTGTTCTCTCCTCCAGCAAATCCTCGCACCTTTCACAGATTTTCACTACCGTCACAATGCAGACATGGCTGAAGGGCAACACAAGTGAGTGAATGAGTGGGTTCAGGTGAATTGTGTGTGTGCGTGCGTGCGTGTCTTGGTGATCGCTATGAACGTTGAAGGGGTTTAAAATGTCTTTGTATTATCTGGGCTGTTCACTCTTCAATGACTCACTGAGGATGTCGGTTACATTTTTTCAATTCATGTTAACCACTGAAAGTCGCTCTGTGTGATTATCTTTTATTGTAATGATTTATTTTAATTTTTTTTAAATATAAATAAAATTACTCCCAGGTTTTATTTGTGCAAGTTTGTTCTTGTATGAAACATTTTCTTTCCATTCTTCAAAAAAGACTCTCTGGTCCATTTCTTATTTGTGTGAGGAACACTGTGTTCTGTTTTTAATGGCTGTATGTTTTCATTTTTACAGAGAGGACAAAGAGGCACGTTTCTTATCAAGTAGAATGGCCATAGTGGCAGCGTTTCACTCTTGGTCTGGTAAGGCCTCAACTGTAATTAAAACTTTGTTTCCCTTTTTAAAACTTGGTTTTAAAGTTATCTGTTTTTTCTAATAGGGATTATAAACCTATGCAAGTCTGGAAATTCTGGAATCCAGTCTTTAATTGGTTTACTTTGCATACCAAATGTGGAAGTTAGGGTGAGTATTATTATTTTAATGATAGAATTTTTTGAAAATGTAACCAAACCCCCCCCTGCAATATATGACATTCCTGTATATTGTACAGTGTGGGGTTTTATGATGAATAACATTTGGAGATCAAGGAAGACTAGGAAATGTTCGCTTGTGAAAATTGACACACTGTTTCTGTCCATTAACGTAAATGAACTGTGCATTCTTTGGCTGCCCTTAGTTTTTGGAACTATTGATTAAACAGCTATTTTTGCTGCATGTATTTTAAGAATTTCAATCTCATTTTTATCTCTATCAATATTTTCTTTTCAGAAAGGCTTGTTGGAGGTGTTGTATGAGATATTCAGACTCCCTGTACCCATTGTGACCCAAGACTTCACAGATGCTCTTTTAAGTGTTGGTGAGTAATGGCTCCAAACCTTTATACTTACCCTTGGTATGTATCTAGTATGGGTGTGGTGAGACAAAGTTTTGGCCCGTAAAGATCACATATAACACATATTCTATACACAGTACGCAACTAATTCTTTCCCATCAGACCCGGCAAGGTTTCAGGACACATGGAGACTCTCTGATGGGTTTGTTGCTGCTGAGGCCAAAGTTGTCCTTCCCCATAGGGCTCGCTCACGGTGAGACATAAAACCTTTGAGATATAGAAAGATGACATATTTTTAATAACTTGACCCTTTACATTACTCATCAAGTATTTTTTTCTTTTCTTCTTCTTTTAAAAAAATATTTTTCATTGACCAGACCTGATTTGATGGATAACTATTTAGCATTTGTGCTCTCTGCCTTCATCACCAGTGGGCTGCTTGAGGTGAGTGCCTTGGGAAGAATAAGCATGAGTCCCAACAAGGGACAATGGATTCATAGTTGTCCGTCTGCAGCTTTGGAAACCCAGATGTGTTTTTTTTTTTTTTTTTTCAATGTACAGAAAACACATGGTCATGTTTGATCATGTTCAGTTTTGTGTTTTTGACAAAACTCAAGATTGATGTTTTTATCTCATAGATTCGGTACCATTCCAAAAAGAAGTTCACGGTTTTATTTGAGCTCACCTGATTATTGTATCCTAGTTTTTGTTGTTGTTACACATACAGTACATTATTGCGACCAATTGAAGGACGCCACGTGTACCGGTAATATATTGTTAATCCACGACTATGCATGTCTAGTTGTTGTCTCATTCGGGTTTTCGTTTTTTTTTTTTATACTGGATAGATTTAATTTGGTTGAAATGTTAATGGTCATTAAAGTTTTGTTTTCATAGTATTGATGAAAAGCTTTTGCATATTTCAATTACATATTAAATTACATTGCTTAATCTCATTTCAGGGTCTCGTAGAGGTGGTGACAAGCAACGACGATCCGCTTGCTGTCAGGGCCACCATCATCTTGGGCGAGCTTTTACATATGGTAAGGCAGTGTCTCTGCTTAATTCTGTAGTTGGTCAAAGATGTTTCCCTATACAGTGAGAAAATCCTTTTCTATAATAAGTATTAATAAATAGTAGTGCTGCTCGACCATGATCAATCAATGCCTTTCAGTGATCACAAGAACCGATCACCTGCAGCTAGTACTTTGCAGCCAACGAGAGATGAGCCTTGTGTGCAGTGTAGTGTCCGTTCCCCCATTCCTTTACACTGCATGTTACAGAACAGTAACTGAATCAAAGTATATGTTTGTCCATTTTCTGCACTGTCAATTTGAAGTAATCGACAGTTTTTTTATATAAATAAAGGGATGGAAATTGAAATAGAATGTCTGATTCATTAAATTAATTGAAAAAAATAGTTGGCAGATTGTTAGTGGTCATTAGCTCTAAAATTGAGAAATGTGCAGCTCATCCATGTGTGTGCTATCGGAATCGAGTGCTCTCATTCGTGGAAGATTGGATTCAGGCAGCATAAAACAAAAAACAGGGGGGGGGGGACCCTGATCGGAACACCCGGATTGAATAGCATACTGTATGTAATCTCGGCTTTTCCCTCTGTGTCTCATGTTTAGGCAAACACCATCCTTCCACACACTCACAGTCACCACCTGCACTGCCTTCCCACCCTCATTAACATGGCAGCTTCCTTTGACATCCCACAGGAAAAACGCCTGTGAGTACATTTATGCTTAAATTCTTTCCTCTTTGAGTGCGCTGAACTCAAGCCCTGATCCCATTATGGATTCGTTTTCAATTTTGATTTAGTCGGGCAAGTGCAGCTGTCAACAATCTGAAGCGTTTCCACGAGAGAAAGAAGAAAGGTGTTAAACCACACAGCCTCTATCTAGATCACATCATCCGCAACTCTGTATCCTCCCATAGCCGCAGAGAGTCACACTCACGGGTACAAAGGGACATCTTTGTCATTAAGGTAACCTACTTATAGATGAGCTTGGTCTACATGTCTTCTTTTTATATTTGATCTCTTAAGGAGAGGAAGTGCACTACTGGTTTAATAAAGAATTTTAGGATTAAGAACATTATGATCGCATCTACTGTTTGGCACAATGTGTGATGATTACATACTAAAGCCATCAGTTAAACTGGTTTTCATTTTGATGGTTCGTTAAATCAAGCTCATGAAAAGGAGCTGCCAATTTCACATGAATGCTAAACCAACATGAAAGTGTTATTGTTAATTCTGTATTTCTCTGTTCAGGACACAGAGGAAGCATTGATGATGAACTTGAGAGAGAGTCACATTCTCAACCATAAGCAAAACTTAGAGTGGAACTGGCTGCTCATTGGAACGATCCTTAAGGTCAGGCAACTACAATGTTGCACCACCTTTTCTTGCTGTGTCTCTTTGTCTTTCTGTCTTTTTCTTGCTTTACTGTATATCTCTTTCTGTCTCGCTTTCAACTCACATGCGTTCTTTTGTCCTTTTGGATTATAGTTGTATTGAAATATGTTATTTCCTCATCCTAGTGGCCAAATGTAAATCTCAGGAACAACAAAGATGAACAGATGCACAGGTGAGATCCAGTGAGAAACTCTAAACCATCACCTTGAGATGTAAATGTACCGGTATTTGGTTCTGATTATTGTCCTTTTGTTATTGTATCACAGGTTTGTGCGGAGGCTGCTATATTTCTATAAGCCCAGCAGTAAATTGTATGCAGGGCTGGCATTGGATCACATTAAGGCAAGACAACTCACTGTAGTTGGCTGTCAGTTTGTTGAGTTCCTCGTGGACTCAGATGAGGTAATAAAAATCCAGAAACCCATTATTTACATGTTCATGTCCATGTAGGGTTTTTTCTGTGTGTGTGTGTGTGTGGGTGTGTGTAACTTTCTGTTGGGTCTTCCTCTTCTCCCTTTATTTACTAGGATGGACAGGGCTACTTGGAGGACCTCGTGAGGGATATGGTGTCATGGCTGTCTTCGTCTGCAGGCCTCAAGTCTGAGCGCTGCTTGCAAAGTAACGGATTGCTCACCACACTTAGCCAACATTACTTTCTCTTCTTTGGGACGCTCTCTGCACACTCTCAGGGAGTCAAACTTCTGGAGAAATGTGGCCTGTTTCAGTGGTGAGTTTTGCAGAACAATCAAACACATTTTCTGTGTATTCTCGTCAACACACATTTACACAACTTAATTTTATATTTTGCAGCCTGCTGAATCTATGCTCTGTGAAGAACCAGGATGCTGTGCTTAAGCTTGCTGTAGCCACACTGGACTACAGCAGAGATGGTCTCGCAAGAGTGATCCTCTCCAAAATCCTTACCGCTGCTACTGATGTAGGCCAAATACATAAACACACAAGTATATCTGTCAGGCTGTGAGAAGGAGGGACAATTTGGCACGCTCTCTGATGTTATTAATTGAAATATGACCTTTTAAACTCTGTGATGCGGGACATTGAGTTGAAGACCTAGGAAATTCGTAAAATGTACCTTGACATACAAGTTTTCAAGCTTTTCAAGTTACGAGCTGTAGCTTGTCTGATCTACTTTTATTATTATTATTATTGTTATTGTTGTTTTTGCGAGCAAGCTTCTGACATGCCGCTTGAGTTACAAGCTTGTTCCCGAAACAAATTAAACCCTTAAGTCAAAGTACCACTGTACATTGTAATTACTGTTTGTATTGCCCCAAATTTTTTGATGTAGCAGTTAAGCGTTTATCTTTATTGGCCTGTATTGGTAATACTGTGTTATGTCTTGTTCCTCTTCTTTCAAACAATGCTTCTTGTGAGCAGACCTGCAGACTGTATGCCACCAAACATCTGCGTGTGTTGCTGCGAGCAGGTGTGGAGTTCTTCAGCAGCTGGGGCATGGAGCTGCTGGTCACACAGCTTCATGACCATAGCAAAGCTGTGTCCATGGAGGCCCTAGATATTCTAGACGAAGCTTGTGAGGACAAGGTGATAATGGAGAGGCATCCACTTCGTACTCACAGTCATTTATACTTTTTCCGACACATTCTTACATGTTTGAGCTGTAAAATGTTATCTGCCAAAAGCCCGCGGTGGCTGAAAATATATCCCACCAACGAGAGGAAATAACCCAAAGGATAAATAAATCATTGCCTGCTCAGTAAACACAGTGACTCATATTTTCACCAACGGTTTTGTGTGAACAATACTTCTGTTGTGTGACTCTATTTTTTCATTCATTTTACAGGCCAATCTGCATGCGCTCATCCAGCTGAAACCAGCTTTGTCTCACCTGGGAGACAAAGGCCTTCTTCTGCTCCTTAGGTAAGGGGTTTCATCAAGGTGTTTCATTGTATACTCGCATTGTGTTTTCTGAAAATCATACTCGATTTTATTTCATGCAGGTTCCTGTCCATACCTAAAGGGTTTTCTTACCTCAATGAGAGGGGTTATGTCAGCAAACAGCTCGATAAATGGCAGAAGGTATGCACAGCAGCGTCTTGCTTTGATATATTTTTCCATTGTACTAGTTTGAAACCAGAGTGTCTCGTTTAAATGCAAGCAAGACATGATTGCCTTTTGAATTCTAGGAATACAACCTAAAATATGTTGACCTGATAGAGGAGCAACTAAACGAAGCACTAACAACCTATCGCAAACCTGTTGATGGCGATAACTACGTAAGACGCAGCAACCAAAGGTAAGACGCTGATTATACTGTTATCCATTTTAATTGCCAGCTAATACTACTTCTAATTTCATTGACCATCTCCAGGTTACAAAGACCAAATGTCTATCTCCCTGTGCACTTGTATGGTCAGCTAGTCCATGATAAGACAGGCTGCCATCTATTGGAGACTCAGGTAAGTGTTGTACTGAAACTTTGCCACATGTTTTCCTTCTAATGTAGATTTATTTGGAAGCCTTCGCTTTGTCTGTCTTCTGTTTCCAGAGTATAGTTCCTGACCTCAGCTATACGGTTCGCTCCCCGATGCTGGACACCTGGGAGGGCATCAAACAGCTGAAGGCTGCCCTCTGGGCTCTGGTCAGCAACACCTAATACAAGTTAATGTTTCAAAGGAATTTACACAATTTAATTTAGAAAAGTTTGTTGAAGTAGTACTGAAAGTTTCTGGTACAAAATGTGAGTGGTTTCTGGTTCTGGTTACACTTGCTAAATTAAGATATCCTTTATTTGTCCCACCCTGGGGAGATTTACAGTTGAAAGAATACAAGACGTACTGTACTTTTACAGTTTAATCCATTATCTCTTCTTAAAAAAATATACTCAACGTATCAGATCATATTGTAACTTACTTGATCAATGATGGCTGAGAGCGATCGCTAATTGATTTTTGTTTCATTTCCATCCAGGGCAACATTGGCTCTTCAAACTGGGGCCTGAATCTCCTCCATGAGGAGAATGTCATCCCTGACATGCTTGCATTGGCTCAGCACTGCGAGGTGTTGTCAGTACGTGGGTACGGCCTTTTTTTGTGCTATACTGCACTCACAAAAGCAGTAAACTTCTTCAGATTTACTCTTCAGTTTAAATATATGAATATTCAAAACCTCATTTCCTTAAGCAAAAAGGAAAACGAGGTGCCATTATTGGCTTTGATGAGGCTGCATATCATTTAGTATTTTAAAATAAAGTCCATTGTTAATTCTTGAAAGTTCGATAGAATTCCTTTAGTATATATTTGGTCAACAGTAACACTCACTAGAACAAATATGAATACATTAGTGTGGACTATTAACTAACCCTCTGCGAGTCCTCTGTGGCTTCACTCAAGACTGAATCTGTTTATCTCCGCAGTACGTGTGTTTATGTGCTGGGAGTGATCTCCAAGACTAGGCAGGGGTGTGAGATGTTGAAGCAGTATGGTTGGGATGCAGTCAGACACAGTCGCAGGACGCTGTGGCCAGTCACTCCAGATGAGGTTGAAACCCAGTTGACCTCTGAACTTTCGTCCGTGCCAAGCACGCTTAGCCTCAACTCTGAATCCACCAGCTCTCGTCACAACAGTGAGAGCGAGTCCCAACCAAGTATGTCGGGCAAATATATGACTATTTACACTCTTCATCCTTGGAGAACATGACACTCATCTTTTCCTTTGTGCTTTCAGACATGTACATCCTAGACGACGACAAATGTGATATTCTGGACCAGTCAGATGAGGCTCCTTTCTTTATACACTCCAAGCCAGTCAAGGACCGCAGCCCCTTTACTATCCTGGCCTCCACACGCTTTGTTCGTGCACGTTTCCTCAACTCCCTGTCCCTCCCCAGCAAGAAACTGCGCTCCACAAGTGACCCCAAGACCCAGACGGGCTCGTGCACGCCGACTGAGTTTAAGATGAGGCGTAACCGGACAGTGACAGAGCCCTCTGTCTACAGCCCAAACCAGGGTGATGTCTTCACCACTGTGTTAAATGGCAGAGCAATGCCAAAGAGTCCCACTGTCAGCCTGGAGACATCGTTTGTCGGGACCAGGGGGGGATCTGAGGAGCATCTTGTAGATGGAAAGCTGGCCAGGGGAGGAGGCTCAGGCCTGGCACTCAGCGGTCTGGGAGGGCACGCAGAGCATCCCTGTCGAGAACGGGAACAGAGCAGCCGAGAGCGTCTGACAGGAGGAGATGGAGGTTCCTCCTCTTGCGGAGGCAATGTGGGAGGCGGAGGAAGCGCAGGAGGTACTCAGTTCAAAAGCCGCAGTCAGAGTTTTAACACTGACACCACAACCAGTGGCATCAGCTCCATGAGCTCCAGTCCATCAAGGGAAACCGTTGGAAACCCTGAGCATTCCGAACCCGAACCAGACTCTTCTGACTGCGTTAGCCTCAACACAGTTGTCTCAGCCAAGACTGTCAAGACGCTGTCCCCTCTCACGCCCCAGGCGCAGACAAACCACATTTCCGCACCCAAGACCTCCACTGTCTCTCTGGTACCACCCGGCTCCTCGCACACGCTCCCCCGTCGAGCTCAATCTCTCAAATCCCCCTCAGTGACCACCATCAAGAGCCTGGCTGACTGCAGCTTCATGTACACCAGCCCAAGAGATGCGTTGGGCTATGCCACACTGAAGCGGCTGCAGCAACAAAGAATACACCCATCTTTGTCCCATAGTGAAGCACTGGCTTCACCTGCAAAAGATGTGCTCTTCACAGACACCATCACCATGAAGACTGGCAGCTTGGATTCTCGACTCACACCTCGCAGGTAAGGCCTGGCTTTGGAAACTGTGTCACAAAAGCACTCTCGATTACAGTAATCCCTTGTTTATCGCGGTTAATGGGGACCAAAATCCGCAAAGTAGCGGAGTAGTAGTTCACTGTAGAAGCGTGATGGACACATTATGCGTAATCAATCGATAGCCTTTAGGATGTACTTGAACAGATATTGTTTGCCAGGCTTGCTCATCCAATATCATTAACCCCTGACCTCACAAACGGTCTTCAGGATGAATGGACAAATATTCCCACAGATGTACTCCCGTTTACAATGGTGTGGAGGATGAACTGGAAAAAAAAGGGACAAGCAGCTCTATATTTTCTTCTACATTGAGTCAATGTATTGATATCCATGTGTCCTAATACTGTTTTTCATACAGCATCACTCTTTAAGAGGAGGGTCTGAGTTTCTGTCTACATCATCAGTTTGTGTGTTCCGTGGACATTGTGCTGTGTTTGTCAGGATATCAGACAGGAGAAGTACCTGCCCCGAGTCCAGTGTCTTAAGTCCGTACCACAGACTGTCCAGAACCTTGGTGCCGCGGTGGGTGGACCTTGCCAGTGTCCTTGTTAGTTAGATCCTAGTTCGAGTCTGCTTTCGCTCTCTTGTATTGTATCTTTGCCCACAGGAATTGTCACCTGTGCTTCGACCCCTGTAGAACTTGTCAACAACAAGTAGATTGTTAGTTAGTATTAGTTACAAACCCGATTATCTGACTTATAACCGCAGATCAACACAAGCATGTTTATGTCTAGTGAGCCAATTCTTTTAAATTTCGCTCAGTATCTCTCACTGGGAGGGGGCCCCCTGGCCTCACCAGCTACACAGGCCTCAATGACATGTGGTGGCGGCAGCAAAGTAGGTAGGTAGATTGGTGGATCCCACTTTTGTTGCACAGTATGTGGACCGCCATTCTTTGTACATTGCCTGGATGGAAGCAATATATCCAGAATCAACTCATTGAGGCTAACCAGAGATGAACTATCCTGTTAAGAAAATGCAGTGTTTGGCTACAATCTGGCCTTGTTATTTTGTCTCCCGACACCACATACTTAAGAACGATTAAAGGGACAGAGGAAAATCCACTTCCATCCTTGCTTAATTCATTCGCTTTAAAAAAAAACTACTCGTCATCCTTCCTCTGTCCCGAAAATTTAGGACGGACGGACTGACCATTCCGTTCAAGGAACTGAATGCCCATCTCTGGTATTCGAACCTGCCATTTGGGCCGGCATTGGCTCTGAGGGTCTTCAGCATGTTTGTCGAATGCAGTGTTGACTCTCAATGCTTGCCAGAGACATTTGTATGCTGGTGGATTTAGACAAAGTTTTTGTTCTGTGGTGTCGAAATAGATGAACGCGGGTGTGCTTGTTCAACATTTTCACGTGCAGGCCTCTTGCTTAGAGCATGCAATTCGGACATGGGTTACCTTAGGGGACCCTTAATGGATGTCTGGTACTCTATGCAGTTCAGTAACTAAGCACCCAGGCCAATTGATGAAAAACACGATCAGCACATTTGTTGTGATGAAATAAGTGTTGAATTTGATATGAAATAGATTTCTCCTTGTCCATTTGAAACTCCAGTCAGCTTTATTTTTGAAGGTCTTCTCTACCGTGATTCAATACTTGAATGGGCTACAGCTTCTCATGTGTTTTAGCCCTTTTGCCCACCGTCATTCTTGCGACCTCCTCACCAAATCTCTCTGTGCTTTTATCCACCTTTTTTTTGCTGCTGTTTCTCCTCATCTTTCCCTCCCAGTCTCTCCCCCCGGATCCTCTCACGTACCTCTCCTCTTGGCCTCCCTAGGTTTTTGAAGGCTCTGAGTTTTGCCTCCCTGGACAAAGAGGAGCTCCTCAGCCCAATCAACCAGAGCACCTTGCAACGCTGCTCCTCAGTGCGCTCCATGGTCTCCAGCGCCACCTATGGGTGTGGCGATGACTACATTGGTCTCGCGCTGCCTGTGGACATCAATGATATGTTCCACATCAGAGACACGGCGTACTTCCAGCAGAGGATAAGCCCCCCGTCAGAGGAGAGGAAACGCTTTCTGTTTGGCGACGATAATGGTAACAGTCTCTTACTGCCTGACACGTGTCTGCAAAAGCAACAAGGTGTTTAAAAAGAAATCATGCTCATTTCTGCATCATTAAACCCTGTAGGTGATCGTCCCGCCCTCCCATTACTGAAGCAGCAGTTCAGTATTTCCGAGCTGATCGCGAATAGAGGCGACTGCCCGAACCACACTGTGGACTCGGATGAGACGGGACTACAGGATCACACTGAGGAGAACTGCCTCTACTGTGTAGGGGCCATTGTCCTTGGGTACCCAGCACAGCCACCAATCAACAGTACACGGGCTCGGACAGGTGGTTATACGCACGCACACGCGCATGAATTCGATTTGTGAGCACAACCCTTCTCAAATTAGTTTTGGTGATGTAAACACGAGGCAATGGTATGTCATTCATCAAAAGGGTAATTATCAATGTCAGCTGGAACTGGTACGACTTATTTTGATTGAAAAACAAATCTGAGAAAAAAATGTGCAATAAGACTGTTGCATAAAAATCTGCACACCCCTGAAACAAATACTTAGTTGAAGCAGCTTTTGCTTTGCAAGGGGTCCTTTCTGTTCCCAACAGCCGTCATACAGGTATAGTGTTTTAAGGTTCCCACAAACTAGTTTGCACAGTGGCGTAAAAATATGCCCCCCAAAAGTGAAAAGGTAGAGTGAACAACCTACAGTCATGAGAAACACACTATATGCCCTTATGCATTGCGCCGCTACAGGAAAAAATATGACCTTTTCTGTTTTGTTTTGTTTTGTTTTTTTGTCACAAAGCAAACGAATGAGTTATGGTGCTAAATTACTGCAGCGTTAAATAGAGCAACACACCACGACACGGCTGGGCAAAATGCCATTGACATGCTAACGGTTAGCATCGATAGTCGCAGGTTTAGAAACAATGGAAGAGGTACTGTTCTTCTTTGGTTATGTCTGCATGACATGCCTATTATATTGCTTCACAGTGGCCAAGACGGTCGCACGAGAAGGTGCATCACAATGACTTACATTAGAATTAGAATTAATTTTCCATTATGCTCACTCCATGTGTTTACAAAGTATCATATGATAAAGCGACATTTTGCCTTATTAAAAAAACACAAACACATTGTGGAATTGCTTGAGTTGCAGCCGTCTTCAAGTCCCCCTACAGATTTTCAATAGGATGTTGTCTCAATATAACTCTTCATTTGTTGATTTGCTCTGTGCAATCTTGTTCCTCCAGACTATGTGGACTTCCCGTCCTGGGGAGGCCAGAGCGGGCATCGTCTGGAGGTGATGCCTCAGTCCAAGTTCTCTGGCGTTTCAGGCTGCAGTGATGCCGCCGTTTCACAAGGCTCCATCTGCGGCACGCCCACGCCGAGTGACATTGTCATTGGTGAATAGTCTGATTAAAAAGAGAAACAGAGCCTCAATTTTGGATAAAAACACTTGAGCAGCGATTGCCACGAGTCATATTTTCAATTATGTTATGTCATCCTCTGTAGGCGGCAAGGCAATATCAGAGGATGGCCCTGCCCCCCGAGTGCTGCTAAGAAAAGAGGTGCTTCGCCTCATCATCAACCTCAGCTCATCTGTTGGGACCAAAGGCCACGAAACAGGACTTCTCACGTAATTGCCATGTTTGTTTTTTTTTCACTAGACATAAGTGTCCGTACAGTCCAAGTGAAGCAGTGTGCACTTGGAGCATCTTTCCAAATGCACCCCTAATCATGTTGACCGAAGCGAATGAGTTCTGGTTGGATTCAAATCTTTAATACTGTACAATAGTATTTTCTTCTTATTTTAAAATGGCTGACTTTAACTAGAATCCCTCATTGGTTTGTGGCCGAAGGTAGAATCCTGCTCAGTTATTGCATCATTTGGTGCTGTAAATCTTTGTTGTGGCGAAAGGAAGCCGCATGGTAAACTAGTGATACGCCGCTCCTTAGTTGCCATGGTGATGACTACTACTTCCCTTTCTTCTCGGTGGTTGGCCAATACCTTTGGTGTATTACCGCCACCTTCTTTAGCATGCGGCATCCAGTATTGGTCTCATATTTAGTAATTTAAATTCCACAAAAGAATGGGACTTTTTTGGTCTTCATCATGTTGCATTTTTGACTGGTGCCACCTATACTTTGGGGCAGTTTAAATTCAATACATTTTTTTCTGATGTATCCTTGATTGTTACTTTTGTGCGCTACCTGTATTTCTCTTTAGGATAAAGGAGAAGTTTCCGTATGCGTTTGATGACATCTGCTTGTACTCGGAGGTGTCTCACCTCTTAGCCCACTGTATGTTTCGCCTGACCTCCAGACGTTTCATACAGGAGCTCTTCCAGGATGTGCAGTTCATGCCAGTAAGTCTATTTCTCTTTCCCCACCCCGATGAAATCAGCGTAGATGCGGTGCTTATCCAGGGGTGGCGGCGGTGTTGTTGCTTGTTTTAGATGTATGAGGAGGCAGAGGCAATCCTGACAAAGCTGCCAAAACCTATTGAAAAGGAAGAGGACCCTCCCGCAGAATCTTGATCATCCTCCTCCCCGCCTGTCTTGCCTACCAGCCCCTGAACACGCCACCCAACAATGAACCATGAAAGACTGACAAACAGATATGGCTCGAAGGGTGCGAGCAGGTTTGGCATGTCACTGTTGCTCAAAACAGAGTGCAAGTAGCCAAGGAAGAAGTGAAGGAGGAGGGGAACGGCACATCACTCGCTGTTCTTCACGCAAGCAACAGCTGAACATGAAGAACATCATTCTCTCGAAACAAAGTTTTTCCGCCTAACGCTGTTGCAGATTTTTTTTGTTTGTTTTTTTTCTTTAATGGGCGAAAAAGAGGAGCAGCTTAACCAAAATCTGTCTTCAGAGGGTTGGCAAACTTGAGCAACACTGAATAATGCATCACAAAAACAAACTGGATCAAAAGGACAAAGGAATCGCGCTGTTTCAAAAACTTCAAAAAAAATCGATTGACTGTGTCTCCTTCCAGAGGTTGTATTCTGTCATGACAGAAATTGTCCCCTTAGTAAGTCCACAGTTCGTGTGTGCTTTTATTTCCTCCCTTCAAAACAAAACACTAAAAAAAGGGTCCTTCTGTTGCATTTATTTTTTTTTTCCAGGATCTGGAGCCTTTGTGCTTCACATTCACCCGCCTGTGATCTATACAAGCCACGTGTGTTTTGCTTCCGTTTTCCTTACTTTCCTGCAACTTGTAGCCTACTGTCAGCACAAACAACGGGTTCCTTTCCTATTTCTTGTGTATCAGACAATCAAGCATCCGTAGTATTGTCATCATAAGCACTATTCAGTATATTGCCACCCTTAGAAAATACACGAGGAGAATAGCATGTAGTTCTATGCTGTCTAGTACCATCCCTTTTGCTTAATGTCCTCCTTTAGCCATTGCATTCTTGGTGAGCTTGTGTTTTTTAGTCAGGAAGTGCAATGATCTTTGACTAAGTGTTGCTGTATTTGCTATTTATTGTGTAGAAGGACTGAACACAAATTTAGCACCAAAACCTGCATCAACCCAGCAGCTACCCAACACTATGCCTTACCTATGTGCTTCACTTCCTTTGCATGTGTAACACGCATGGGTCAAGTTGTCATCTTGTTTCTTGCTTGTAACACTGTTTAGTTTCCTTTTTCTTCACGTTTGCCATGACATTGTAGGTCGATAAATACCCTTGATCCCACCCCCCCCCCCCCCCCCCCCACCCACAATGCAATATCACTATCGGTGGCCGAGGTGGAAGGGGGTGACTAAATAATCTGTACAAGGTTGCCAGGGAGACGGGATTGGATTGATCTGTTTCCATTGGCTTGTTTTTTTTTTTTTTTTTTTTGCTCTAATGCTGCTACACAAATGGACTCATAGAGAGATGATTCATAGATCAGTTGCGTTCTGTCAGATCTGATCTATTATATGTCTGTACCATAGTGAGCTCAACCAGAGAAGAAAAAAAGTTATTTATATTTTCCTCAAGACTGTATTATAATTTAATAAGTTCTTTTCCTTTTATTTTATTTTTATTTTTGTTGTTGTTGCCTGAGTCGTGGTTTCCCCTGTATATTGTGTACAGTATGTTTTGGGGGCATTGATGACCTAAAGAAACATACAATCCTATTAAAGGGATGCATTGTTAATTAAAAAAGATGGCAATACCCTTTTTTTCTTTTGTTCCCGTTTTGTGTAACTTGTGTCCAACATGTGTCCAAGGCACACTAAATCACAGTGCACAAAACTGTTTTGGATCAGTCTTATTTTCGAAAATAGAGGAGACACTGAAGCAGTAATGTGAGTCCCGACAAACAGGTTGTATCTGGAGCTCGTACCTGAAGCATATTTTATTACTCTTGTCTTGTAAGACAAAACAAAACAAAACAAAGTTTGGGTGCAACAGCACAGGGTGTCCTCAAAGTCTGAATCCAGAGGCGTTCGGAGTGGTCCCTTATTTCACTACACCTTTCTCCCCATTACTTCTTTTTCTGGGGTACGATCAAAGAGATGTGTGATGATTACAGATTCAAACCACACGAGGGAACACATTACCTGTCAATGTGCTGAAATCGACAGCAACGCAGACCAATTCCATCGAGTTCACTCCAATTATGCATTGAAAATGTATGCAAGTCATTTGAAAAATATTTTTTATCAACATTAAAATTGTTTTGTTTTCAGAAGTATGTGGGGAGGGGGGGTTCATCTGGTAGCCAGACTTCATGAGCACCCTGTATATTAATTTCATCACAAGCAAATACAATCAAGTGTGACAATGCATTAGAAAGCTCCTGCAGCATAGTCACAAAAGTGCAGAGTCCAACTTGTGATTTTGAACTGCATTTTGAGAAACTGTTGGAGTGTGTTCATTAATTCCAAAAAGTGCTAATATTAAGTATCACAACATACAGTGCACAAAATAATTACATTCCTCAAAGTACAAAATTCAAGAACATCTGTCCACCTCTTGTCCTGGCGTACATTAAAAAGTGAAGGATCAACACTGTAGTGCGAGTGACGAGATATGTGCTAAATCTCTTCACAATAGTCATATTAGTGTGAAGGTAGTCCAATTCCAACTTCAGGCCTTCTTGTTCACTTATAATGGAGGAATGTACGGTAGTCAGGTTTATGATTTCCTATGGAGCGAAATACACCCTCCCACTTCCTCTTTTTGCTATTACTTGTCCATTTCCAGTTGTGTTTATTATCGAGGTATTTATTTACTCATCAGAGCTTGATAATGGTCCGTTTCGTTCTTGGAGCTCAAAAATAATCAATTTTCTCTTCCGGTTTGTGTTTCACACTCGGTGGTGGGACTTCGGTATACACGGTAGCCTTTGTAGCATTGGCGTGTGGCTCCTCCTTTGTCTCATCGTCTTCATAGCTCATGTTAGCATAGAATTGTCTCATGTTGTTTGTCAGCTCCAATTCCTGGCGGGTCTTTGCCTGTGCTTGCTGCATTTGCACCAGCATGGCTTTATTCACACCGGGCCCTGTTTAAAGCACAAAATGGTGATGATATGTTGTTTGTCCAGCATGCACATTTCACTCAGAAAATGTAAAGGATATTTTGCTATCTGTTGAACTTTCAGTTTGATCCTAAAATGCACTCTAAGCTTTCCAGGTGAGCATTCAAAAAGCTTAGAAAAAGGTCAAATTAAATCCGGAAATATCACCCGAAAGCTTGACATGCAAAATATTTATGATCGTTGAAAAAAAGGACACTTACCAAAGTAACTAAGCGCCACAGGGAGGAAGATGAGGCCGTGAGCCATCCCCAGAAGTGTGATGACCAGATTGAGGCGGAAGAAGAAGATCTGGATAAGCTGCGCTTTGGCAAAGGCCAAAACAAGGATGCCGGGCAGGTTGGTCATCGCAACACCAGCAAACACCTTTGGGGTCGAAGCGAACCCTCTTAGACAGCCGTGGATACACACTTGGAAATGTCCTGATGTCAACTGTAGCAGACTATGCAACTTACTGCACTGCCCATGTTGGCGGTGGCCTCTTTGGCTCGCTCCACATGTGTGGGCTTTATGCTGAGAGCAAACGATCTCGTCATGTGGGACACAAATTCCACAGAAATGCCCACTGCCTGGAAACAATTGCAATCAAAAGATGACCAACATAGAAAAAAAGAGAAACACCAAATACAAAATACTGGATTAATGTCTGTCACATAGTTGTATCAGACTGCTTCGATTGTTCGATTCATTGACTGACTGTCAAATCTGTGCACTTACTGTAACCAGGTTAATGAGGGCCACGGCATTGTAATGGATTCCCCAGAGTGTCATGACCCCAACAGTGTCCACAGTGATCATGATGATGGTGATGAGGTTGAGTAGACCGGAGCGCAGGTCCAAGCCCAGAAGCAGACAGCACACAACAAATGTTGGCAGCAGACACAGTGAGATGTTGAAGAGACCCTCTGGTACGATCGTCAGGTACTGCTCGTAGAAAACGTTGGTCACCCTGCGAGATGGACACGCAATCATTTTCATGCGGTTTCAATGTCATTTTGAAAACGGAGCAGTGAACCAAAAGATACAGCACATGACACTTTCAAGAAGCTTTTAGTCAATACGGTTGCTACAGTGGACAGCTTATCATGTTAGCAGGTTACAACAGGGTGCATAAAAGGGTTAATAGACTAACATTGGAATAAATATGAAGATAAACTCAACTCTTTAACCACTTTTTATCCAAGAAAACATGTTTGATTAAAAACAGCTATCAGACAGTACAGTAAGATACAGCAGTGAAGTTGTTTTTTTTTTTTCTGCATGTAGCCTACCAAATTGGGTCCCGCATGAGACTTGGCAAATAAATGAAACATGAGGAAAGAATGGATGATGTCAAGAACAAGAGTTCTTACGTGTAAGGGAAGACTTCAAAGTCCGGAGAGGTTCCATTTATCTTGAGCATGCCCTGAGTGATGTCGTAGGCCAGCTCTCTGGCCCTCAGCAGTGCCGCAGTGAACTCCTGAGAGTTGGTCAGAGGTGTGTGGTAAGCCATGAAGCGAGAGGCTGCGCGCGCACAGGGAGAAAAGCCGCGTCACGTGTGCGGTGAATCTCTTTGGGAAAACGTTGTGGACTGCTATCTGATTTTTGAAATGTCTCACCAATAATTTCTCCGCTGTCGTCTTTCACCACAGCCGTATCATAGGCTCCTAGTCCTCTTTAGGATAACATCACAGGCAAGTGAGTATGCAGTTTATCCACTGTGCTACGTTTGTGTGCGTGTGTATATGGTCAATACACACCCTTTGGGGCACTGCAGGTCAGGCCTATTACCCAAGAAGTTAGGAAGAAAGCGGTTGAACTGTTCCTCGGTGGGCCGCAGGACGCCATTTGAAGGCTTTGCCATACACTTTTGTCCACAGAGTAAAGAATCTGTGATGACAACGTAGGTCATTAAAAAGTCCTAAAGACGCAATTAGCACACGAGTAGAGAATGTGCTTCAATGTTAAGTTGTGTCATCAGCCACGCTCACGTTTGTCTGCAGGACAGAACTTTCCAGAATTTGGACCAATGGTATAAAGTCGACAACATCTGGATCCCGGGTTCAACCAGTCAATGAAATCATCTACCCAGGAGTTTGCAGAGATGCCAATGTATGACCTACAGACCACATAATAACATGATAAAAATCATATATGACACAGTTGAAATGACTGACAAATATAATGTGGCTTTATTAAGAAACTCCTTTGTGTTACAAAGTAAATAGCATTGCTACTCTGCCATCAGCCTCTAAAATTGGCATCAGAATTACTCAGAATTAGTTTTACATCACAACGTAATAACAGTTTGTTTATTGAACATATAAAATATACAAAACTGCAATAATTGGCAACAGTGAAGATAAGTGAAATTGTAAAAAGGAAAAGAAAATAGTCATCACAATTCAACGGAGTAGGAAGAAGTAATAAAAAACTTGTCTAGTCCTACCCCTTGTTCTACAATATATGAATTGATCATTTTTCAATACAGAAAAGAAAAGGAACAAGTCTACATATCAACAAATGCTTTTAACCTTAGTGTGCTGTACTTATCTATTTTTACAGCTTTCGGTTTGTATATACATACCGGTACTCATTCTAGCACATTTATATGTTGATTTTCCCATATTCATAATGGATACTGACTGCACAGTGAATGCTACAGGTATACAGCAGCCATGAATTTTGAAAATGTTATGTAACATGTGCAGGATGGGGAAAAAATGGTTTGGCCTTCACATTTATTTTAATTCTGTGCCTCCCCTGGGTAGTCACCTTTAAGTTCTGTCAATTTTGCTTCATCGTGTTTTTGAATTAAGTCTCCCAACATATGTTTGTTTCTAATCTTGGCACAGTCAGTGACAGGTGACCTTTATCGGGCCAGAGCAGATCATGTAACTGACTTTTTTACTATCAGATCTGATTGCGAGGATGCAAAAGGCGCTGCCGTGATATCAGAAGGTTCAAGGATGTGTCAGCTAAGAGAATATAACCAGACGGCCATTATTTAAATTCAAAGAACTCACTGTTCGGGGTGATTGGCGGCATGTTGAATCTTCTGGATCATTGAGAACTGGTCGCAGCCCACACTGGAACACACGGCGTTCATGCCCTCTTCTGAGGTAAAATTGAAGCCTCGTTTTGTTACAAAATAAACCGGGACTCCGACTTCCAAATATTTGTATAAATACTGGAAATAATCCAGCATATATGAGCCCTGCAACAGACAAAAAACACATTTCTGAGTTAAGAGAGCAATCACAAATGATTTTCATACTCTGTACCAGATATGCAGTATAGACAAGCAAGCACCACGAGTGTGCTGCCCTGACCTTGGGCATAGCCAGCTCCTGATCTAGACCCACTGTTACGTTGAACATCAGGTACACAGAAGCACTGAACATGAAGAGGAACACCAACATCTGGAGAGAATGAGGGAGGAGAACACCTTTTGAGCATGATAAACTTGTGTTGTAAAAATCATGCACGTAACTCTTTGAGGTCGTACCACGATGAATCTCATGTAACGGTTCAGCAGTACGGGGGCGTAGTACTTCCTCATGAGGGGCAACAGGAAGCCCTCGTTGGGCTGGTTGGATTTCTGGGTGGCTACGGTGACGCAGCAGAGCAGCTCACAGCGGTTGTTGTCTTGGCGCCGGGCATCCAGCGACAGCAGTGCCACAAACGCTGTCATCTGGAGAACAAAGTCCATAAGCACAGCCAAAGCGGCGTACAAAGCAAAGGTCTTCACTGCGGGCATGGTGGACAGGGCCCCTTGGAGAAGAGAAATAACACGACACGTTGTACAGAAACTGAAATCCGGTGCATACAGCTCCATGACACAATAAAACATCAACAACAATACTATATCATAACAGACATTTAGATCATGGGAATATGTTAAAAAAGATCAAACTGGATAGAGCAGTGATGTCAAACTGTTCGTCAAGGGAGGTTCGATCAGGCCCGCAGGATAATTTAACAGCGAAAAAAAATGCAGAAAGGACACAGAAAGAATATTTTTAATAAAATACAAGTTATGGATTATCCAATGGGGCGCGGGGGCACACTGTTTTTTTCCTTAATTTGTAAAGCGTAGGCAGGGATTAAATTTAGATTTTATATGCACATGTGTAAATGGTTTTAAAATCCCTTTCTTTATAAATCTCATTTAATCTTAAAATACATGACATTACTATATTTTTCAATACCAATTGTTAAAGTTTTGTGCCTTTGTACAATCAGTGGGATCAGTTGCAATGGATAAATGTAAATGATGAAAGTAAATTGCACATTTATCTAAGGAAATCTAAGGTGTTTCGTGAAATGTTTTGTAAAAGATATGTTCATTAAATGTCAACAGTTTCCTAATGTTCTTGTGCTTCACTATACCAAAACAGGGAAAGGCATGAGATTTTGGTCATTTACAGCAGAGTATGGTATGATTTGAATGGTCCGGCCCACTTGACATTTACGGAGGCTTTATGCGACCCACAATGTGAAATGAGTATGACACCCCTGGTATAGAACATCAGAAGTTCCATGGAGGAGCTCAATAATGATACAAAGCCAATTCCAATCAAGTTGGGATGTTCTGTTAGACGTGACCCATAAAGAGAATACAATGATTTGCAAATCATCTTCGGCTTCTATTTAACTGAACACACTACATATGCAATGTCCAAACTGCCAAACCTTTTTTGAAGCAAATCATCTTTAACTTCGAATTTCATGGCTGCAACACGTTCCCCATAAAAGCTGAGACAGGTGGCAAAAAAAAGACTAAGAAAGTTGAAGAATGCTCATGAAACACCTGTTTGAAATATCCCACGTGGGAACAGGCTAACTGGGAACCGGTGGGCGCCACGATTGGGCATAAAAGGAGATTCCCTGAATTGCTCAGTCATTTACAAGCAAAGGTGTGACCAGGTTCAACTCTTTGTGTACAACTGTGTGAGGAAATAGCCAAAGCAGTTTAAGGACAATGTTCCTCAACATACAATTACAAGGAATTTAAGGATTTTATTATCTACTGCCCAAATGTTTATTGAATATTGTTAAAAGAAAATGTCATGTAAAACAGTGGTAAACAAGACTCTGTCAGAGCTTTTTTGGAACGTCTTGCAGCCATAAAATTCCAAGTTAATGATTATTTGCGAAGCACAATAGTTTATTAGTTTGAGCATTAAATATCTTGTTTTTGTAATGTATGGTGAACGTGATTTGTAAATCATTGTATTCTGATTGTATTGACGTGTAAAAAAAATATCCCAATGCCATTGTAATTCAGTTTGTACAAATGTATGCGGACAATCTGTTGGAAGCTAAGTGTAAAGGTATAAAACATCTGCCTTGCAAACATCATCGTGCTCGATTTTGGTTGACAAATTCAGAGAGGTTTCAATTGAGTGGCGTGAAACTGCATCGCATCTGAATGAAAAGATATTAGAATTACATTTCGACAATGTACTCACTACTGCCAAAAGCAACAGTTATTGTATGTACTGTTAGATGAATACTTCTCTGATGGTTCCAATCAAATCTGGCTGCTCGTTTTGATAGACTTACTTGATAAACACGTTTTTTTTTTTTACCCCCCCAGCAATAGTTGTTTTTGTTTGTGGATTTGTCAAAAGGTCTTCACCTAAAAAGAAGCAGACAGACTCAGAGAGACTGCACAGGAGCATGCTGGGAGCAACGTTTCCAAGCACGCGTCCGATCTGCTGCTCTCTTTCCTCTCCGGGCCTCCGCACATCTCTCTGCCAAATGTGAACACAAATGTTGTGTCAGTCTCATCATGGTCAGAACCATTAGGCAGCAGAGTCGTGGTACAGAAAGATAAACACCTGGTACTCCAGAACAAAGATGAAGATGTTGTCAGCTCCAACAGCAAGCACCAGGAACGGTACCACTTGCAGGATGACCAAGGAGGACGGAATGCCGATCCAAGAGTAGAAGCCCATGGATGCCAGCACCGAGCATGCAACCACCAAAATCCCACCGAGACCCACTAGAAACTTTGAGTCCACCTATAGAAAGCAAAAGAGCAAATAACAGTCTATGTCTTTCCCTGTATCCTATCTTCTGTATTTTATCAGGAAACGTATGGCCCTTTGCGGAGATAATGACTATATGGCATGTAGGAATAGTTGTGTCCGTTGTATTACTGTCAATGTTTTACATTACGTATTCTGTTGGAGTACTGTTATTTCATGTTCAATTATCTGTCAAGCGCTTTGTTACAGCTGCAGCTGTTGTGACAGCACATGATTAATCAAGATGTATTATATTAGCGGTTGGGAACCTCTCATTCCTCGAGAGCCATATGCTGTATGTGTTAGATAGCGCCCTACGCCAACACATCTGATTCAAACAATCAGGTCATAAGCAAGCGCTGTAGAAAGCTGGAATGATCCTGATCATTTGAACTTGTCACGTTGTGCCCGGAGCAACAGGGTAATCGCTTTGTGCGCAACAAACTGGAGATAAGTGGATCACCGAAATAGCAGACGCAGAAAGGAACTTTATCATAAAAAGGATATATATTACAACACAAAATCCCCGTCTAAACGGACTACAGAAAACACTTGTCAAAAAGAGAACCAGGAAATAATTGTAACGAGGCAACAGAAAACGCTTGCGGAAAAAAACGGCAAGGAGAAAGTTTAGGCAAAATACTATGATCACTCACGAGAGGATATCTAGGAACGCAACAATTGTCAATAGTCTTTAAGGCAGTGTTTTAACCGAGAAGGAATAGGCAATAGCAATGGCACGGCGTGGAATCCTCCGGCAGTGAGTCGACTGCCGGAGCGCCTAAATATAGCAGGTGCAATCACCACCAAATGGGTGGCAGGTGTGCAGGCGGCAAGCAAGAACGCCTGGCCCCTGCTGTCAAATACGGAACGTGACAGAACTAGGTGTGTTGGAGTAGGGAGAGATTTAAAACGGATGTGGCTCTCGAGAAACCCGAGGTCCCGACCCCTGTATTCTATTTGTACTTCGCATCACCCATGTGATAAGAACATCATGAATGCACTGCATTGTATTGGTCCCCCGCCTACTGCCCGGAGACGGCTGGGATGGGCTCCAGCACCCCCCGCGACCCTAGTGAGGATCAAGCGGTACGGAAGATGAATGAATGAATGTATTGGTATTGTCTTGTTGGAGGCTTATTGTTTGAAGCAAACTAAGTGTGAAGAGGCAGCTTTTCAACACCGTCGGCACTTTAAAGACTATGCGCATCAAGCTACAGAAATCATGTGGCACTCCCATACAATAATTCCAATCCATTTGAAAAATGGTTTATCCTTATCATAGTCTGCTCAATCACAGGGTGATCGTGACCGAGGTTGAGTGGGAATTTACAAATATTTCACAGTGGCTTCATCTTCTACCGTAGGTTCACTCCTTTGAACCAGTGTAATGTCAGCGACCCAAAATGTGAAAATGAAGACGATTATCAGTTCCTGGTGGGAGCACGATTGTCTAGACCAGTGGTTCTTAACCTTGTTAGCGGTATCGAACCCAACCTGGTCATATGCACATTCACCGAACCCTTATTTCGTGAAAAATTAAAAAAAATGACTTTTTTTTTTACAATTTCAAGACATAAAAAACATGTATTAAAACCAGAAAGAAAACCTAAATACAATTTCAAGACACACGTATACTTGTTTTAAATTGGTCACAAAATGAACCAGCTAGTGATGACCAAGTGGGTGTGTCATAATTAATTGACATGTTGAGTCGGGTGTGCCTTAACCTCCATGGCAGAGGCTCCATCGAACCCCCTGAGACCGATTCACCGAACCCCTAGGGTTTGATCGAACCCAGGTTAAGAACCACTGGTCTATGGACAACGGCATGTTGAAGGCTTACCAGTATGCGTCTCCAAGAAGAATACTCCCCCAGAGCGACAGCGATGTAAACAAAGATTACGGCGTAACTGATCATGAAGATGGGAATGTCCTCTGCAGTCGTCCGATTGATCTCATCCTCCAGTGACCTCTGTAGACATAAACACAGTTACAAACTTCAACCACTCTTTGTGTATATGATGCTGCGGCAAATATGGAGCTCGGTGGAAATAAAAAGAGTACAATAAGACATAAATGGCTCCATAATGATTTCCACAAATGTTATTTTTCTACTGGAAATTGCTGTTATTGGTGACTTTTTAACAAACCTCTGCCATGTATGCAAACGTAAAGTTGGTGGATGGGTCTCTCTGGTAGTCTTGGACAATTTTCAGAAACTCATTCTCCCATTGCAAGGCCACATTGAACTTGACGTTGGTTCGTGGATAGTTGTTGAGGGAGAAGGTCAAAATGAAAGCCTCCGCATTGGTGTACTCGTCACCTGGGACAGCAAACGCGTTAATAGACGGGAAGATACGCATCACTGCCGCGTCACAATTCACAGTACGAGACACCGTGTACATGCACAGCTTACAAAAGTCAATTTCTTCAAGATTTTACGAATAAAAACTGCCATTTTGTGCCTAGTCCAAAGCAGGGGTCGGGCCCTCCGGTTCCTACGGAGCCATATCTTGCCTGTTTTAGAGCACTGCCGACTCCAACGTGACTCAATTGATCATGGTCGTTTCAGGCTTCTCCACAGCTTGCTGATGAGCTGATCGTTTAAATCCGGTGTAAATCCGAGAGCGATCGAAAACAGGCAGAATATGCCTCTCGAGGAACCGGAGTTCCCTACCCCTGGTCCTAAGCCTTGCATTTTTGGAATCTGATTCAACATGTGATCTGATTTATTTTGCTGATTCAATAGGGGCAGTCAAATGGGAGTTTGCTGGGGGGTTGTTTTGCTCATGGACAAGGAACCCTGGTGGAGCTCTTCATAGTAATAAATCCTGCACATTTCAATACAAATGCTTCTTAAAACTGGTCACTTGGTAATGTCTTGTTTCCACAGGTTGGCACTACCAGCTACTCACCCCGGTAGCCGCCGACAGCCAGGAAGGGAAAGACCGGAGCGCCATAGTCAGCCATGCAGCTCAGTCCTAAATCAGTGATGTCTTTGAACGATAGAGGCGAACTTGAGAAGGCACAGAAGAGAAGATGAATGTCACCGAGTACACGCTTTAGAGGTTTGCGTCCACTTATTCCGGCGTGAGAGCACTTACTTGAAGCAGTAGATGAGGTGATCTCGCCAATCCACCTCTTTGGTCACCCCCAGTTTAGTCATGTTCACCTTGGCATTGATGTTGTCCAGGCTGTTTTGGAAGTATTGCGGCAGACTGTTGAGCGCGCAGTCGGTCAGGGAGGGGTTGTTGGGATTCAGCGGCGCAAAGCACACGTCCTTCAGACTTGCTGTGCGATTTAGGTCCTCTGACCAGAACTCAATGTTCTAGAGAAATCAGAGCGGTATTGAATGGCCAACCTCGCTGGGAGACCCGGTTCCCGCTTCTCTGATGTTTACCTGTATTTTTTTCTGGAGAAGCACCAACTCAATGATGAGGTCTTTGGAAACGAGGCCGCTAAAGTTATGCAGTCCAAAGAGCAAAGAGTCATAAATGTGACCTTTCCTGCCTGGTGCTGTCAAAATCAGCTGGTTGGTCCTGAAGAAAGGGCCAAAGTGTTTGTCATGAAAGTCCTTCTCCTGACGAGCTCGGCTGTTAGGAGCTGACCAGAGCTCCACTGGGTCAGTGGTGAGCTCAATGAATATGAGGCCGGTGGCGAAGCCCACGACAACCACAGCCGACACCAGGAGCACCTTAGATGGGGAGGACGGATGAACAAGTCAGACGACCACGTGTGACAACCACCAATACGTGAAGATTGGTGGTTGATCTTATGTGAACCTGCTAAAATACGGCTGCACAAACAAACCTCACTACAGCGCTTCTATCGATTATTCCATCGATAAATCGAATGATTGGATCCAATTTTACTTTGTGTTCAAGTGTTTTATAAACCCATTTTCCCCAATTACTGTTCATTCATGAAATATAGTTGTTGATTTGGTATTGTTTAGTGGCTAAACAACAACTACTACACAACAATTCAACAAAATGACACAAAAGCAGTACTTCTCAAATTGGTAGTGGTGGAGGCATGAGGGTCGCACGTGACCCAGGGAACTTTTTTTTTTTCCGTAATAGAATAAAAAGTTCAACTGCACATCGACTACAGTATGTGGCAGCGGCACCCTCAATGTCAGAGAGTTGGCAAGGAGTATTAGCTCCTCTGCCGAAGTGTACTTCCAATCATTTTACTGATAAATGATAGTGTTTATAGTCGCAGCGGAGATTTGTTGGAGGGTTGGGGAGGGGGGGTGTCAATATTTTTATTCTACTTGTTCATAACAATTAATAATTGAGATGCAGTGCATTAGAGGGATTGAAGATATACTCAGCAATCTTTTTTCGGTCATTTTCTCAAGTAAAAGCAAATGTCTTATTTTGATTGAACAAAAATAATCACTCTGCTTTCATGAAGGACCACAGAAATCAATGAATACTTA
The DNA here is from genome assembly GCF_025434085.1 of Hippocampus zosterae. Classification (NCBI taxonomy): domain Eukaryota; kingdom Metazoa; phylum Chordata; class Actinopteri; order Syngnathiformes; family Syngnathidae; genus Hippocampus; species Hippocampus zosterae. The sequence goes on from NC_067456.1 coordinate 16,486,212, forward strand.
CTTCTTAAAGGCTGAGATGTGGGCAATTTTAAATGGTAAAGAATTACTCGATTATTAAAATAGTTAGTAGTTAATTTGCGAATTCCAATTAATCCATTAATTTTGACACTTCTAGTTGGTGTTGGGGAAATCAAGTGACTTGGCTGCTATACAGTGTATTAATACATACTGGGTGCAAAATCATTCAAAGTTGAATGCAGCAAACAAGTACAAGCAATTAGGTAGCTTTCCTCCCCCCCCCCCCCTATTCATTTTCCTCTTTTATTTAGCGATATCAATCTTTTGTCTATATGCTATTGTTGTCGATATAGTATCGGAGCAAGCAATACGTCTTGATATCAATGCGCTTTCTGTATTGACAGTATTATACTTAACATATAGGATACATATTGATCTATCGTTTGGCTACAAGCGTGTGTCATTATAGAATCGTACAGAACATCACATTTCCTTTTTTTTTTGTATGAGTGTTTCAAATGATGTGATCGCTCTTGATAGCAATCTTGTCGATATATTGGTGTACTGATACGATATCCCACTAAACGATACGTTTACGCAATATGAATCGTTTACCCATACGTTTGATTTGATACAGAATGAGACCAAACAACAATAATGTACTATACATGAGTATCTGATGATGCTTTGAGAGACACTAACCATGAGGGGATAGGTAGCCATGAATGTTCCCCATTTCTGAAACGCGGAGCTAAGGAAGGCCTGAGCAGCCATGCTGTTCCTGTCGGCGCACGACACCTCTGCTGGATGAATGACCCGCTGACTGACATCATTACAGTTCTGATCTTTGCCTTTCTTCTTCTTCTTCTCTTGATCCTGCTTCTTCTGCGACTTGACCAAACAAGAGACCAAGAGGAAGAAGAGGAAGGAAAAGATCAGGAGACAGAATAAGATGATAGAAATGACAAGGAAGCCATCTGTGCCCAAAAGTCTGAAGGGTCCTGGTGGCAGCGGGGGAGGTGGAAGGACAGGGCATGATTCTTTGCAGTCCTGACACGAGCACACCTGACCGCCGGAAGGCGTGGTCTCATTGCACTTCAAAGCTCGCCCCTTGTAGGGAATCACACCCTCGGGTACTCCCTCTACTTCTCCGGGTTTTATGAGTCTGAAATCAATGTCCAGTGGGGCCAGACCGTTGCTCGTATCTCCCTGGAAGTCGTACCAGCGCTGGGGGGTGCACAGCTTGGCACCGTAGCGGCCGCACATGGTGGCGATGGCGAAACCTCCAGTGGCGGGGATCCGGACATTTTGACACGACTGAAAGGCGGCGTCTGCAAAGCTGGTGGCGAGATATGCTTGGTACGCCACCACGGCCTCGTTGGTGATATTTGGGCGGGTAGTAACATTCATGACCTTTGTGACTTTGACTGTCTGGCTCTGGTTTGGGCTGCAGGTGTTGATGCAGTGCAGGTGGGCAAAGTTTTCGGCACAAGAAGGGCAGCGCACCAGCAGGGCCTTTGATAAACTCAAACTCGCTTCCAAGGATTTCAGCTGCTTCATGGAGCAACAGGCAAGGGTGCTGTTAGGTCCCTTGTCCAGCATGGGACACACCTGCATATCGGGAACATGTTTAATGAGGCGATGGTTCTTTTGTTTGATATTAATTGCGCTTTCTTGCCATGACTACAGACCTCTTTGAGTTTATGGTAGTGTTCTCCCGTCACTTCCCGGGCTCGGCTATAATTTCGGCACGGGACCATGGCAGGGATGAGGGTGTGGTTTCCCAGTGAAGGGTTTTTGCCACATTCTTCGTAGAAAGCACAGTAGCCGATTCGATGCTCAGCCTGTGACAGCACCTGCACAGTATGAAACAGGATCTACATGACCATACTGGAACAATGACAGCTGGTGTTTGAATGGCCCCACATTTTGATTAATTGAGCCCTTGGCGTCGTGGCCATGTGTCCGCCACAGATATTTTTGGGGCTAGGACAAAGACTGTTTTATTTAAATGATTCAAACTTATTTAAATGCCAATTGGGATAGAATATGGTCATCTGCATCAATTCCTTTCTACTTTTATTCCACTTTATGTCTTTATCTTACGCCATTTGTTTAAATTGCCATTGAAAGTTTTGTTTTTTTTTAAAATCGTTGATATGTACAAATAGAAACAAGAGTTGCTCAGATTTATCATGACTTACGTAGCTTTGCGCTTCTAGTGATGTCAAACGACAACCCCATAAACATTTGAAAAAGGTTATCATCGTGGCTTCGGGACTGTACTGTGCCCCGACCTAATCAACGTCTTCGCAGAAATGCTGAACAGCAGAATTCAAATTGATTAATTTGACATTTATGAACGTTAAAACAAATGATTACATCCTACGATACTCTACCGACGTACAAAAGTACGATCATTAATTTGACATAACATTAAATAATGCTACACTGCAAAGAATTTCACTATAAAATAACAGGAAAATACTGTTATCTTACAATGCGCCAAATGTAATATATTTTAACAGTACACTACACCATTTTGAATTACAGTGTTATCATGCGATAACAGCGGGTGGGGTGGTAAATGTACACAGCATCTACTGTTATTTCTATTTTTATTTATGCGGTATACTACTGTAATTTGGATTACAGTACATGGCAGCAGGATAACTGTTCTGGTATTAGTACAGTACACGTGCAGATATTAAAACTTTAATGATGACCATGATGATGATGATGATAATAATAATAAAAATAATGATATTAATAATAATAATAATAAGCTGTGAACCTCGCGAGGAACCAGCGAGAGTCGTACTGGGTGTGGGACCCGGGAGGGGCGGTGGGAGGCAAGTCCCTGATGGGGGCCAATTGCCCAGGAGGAGGAGGAGGAATAATAATAATAATAATAATAATACAGCACTTCTAACACCAGATATTTACAGCAATCTATAGTTTTATGCTGTCAAATTACAATTATCTATCCACTGTGTATTTTACATGCTATGGATGAATATTTAACAATATCTTACACTCATTCAAAAAAAACCCCAGGAGATTCTGTTGTAAATTCACCGTAAATTTACAGAAACTTGTTATCGTGTCTACATCTCCTTACGATCTGGTCATTGTGTGTCGCATTTTTGAATAAATCGCTTGATTGCAATCACAGTTTTTCCAATCTATTTAAAAGCATTTGGTCAAGCAGTACACTTAAATAAATACATGTATTGATAGCAACAGATATATTTTTTAAAAAGTCAACAAAATACAGAACTACAAAACCCTAACTGACTCACTCACATATTCAGCGAATACAGTCATCATAAATATGATGATAAAATATTCCGCTTATTTACACCACATTTGTATCATACTGTTGCAGTCAATTTACAGCAACTGATTCATGTAAACTGGTTCATAAAACGCCTCTTTAAACAGTCTAAATTTGTGATTCACAAGCTTCTCGGTACAACATGTGAAGTGGAAACCGATTAGTGCGATAAAAGTGTCAGTTATACTCATATCCATTCGGTAGTCTCACCGTGCATGTCAGAAAAGCGATCAGGGCTGCGACAAGACGCATGACTTTTGCTGTTTCAGCTACAAAAAGGTCTTCGAGCACAGTTTAATCACTTTTGTCACTGCATTTGAACATCCACTTGAAGTCCGTGTCGTCCTGTCTGCCTGTCTTCCCGCTTACTGTTCACAGCTGGGAATGCACAAACATCCTGACATGACAGTTTCAGCACTCCTATGATGTCAATGTCTTATCTGGTCTGATTCCAGGCCTGGCCAATGGCAGTTATGGATGATCAATAACTGTGTCTGATGATTAACTTGAGAGGGATGTTGATAGGGTTGCCGGGAGATACGGACCAACTGGCAGAATCTGGAATATCAACCACACCCTGTACACGACCATTCTGAAACTATGCAGAGATCAAATAAAATGTGAACAAATTTCAATCAGGTCATTATTATCAGTGAGCTTCCTGCAGGAAACTTGTTTCTGCTGCACACACCGTCGGGGCTATAAATTATCCACATGCCAAGTCTGTACAAGCGTGATGTGGCAGACCCGCATGGTGTAGATATCGTCAGGGATAAATTTTCCAATTTCCATTAATTTGATTAATTTGTACGAAAATGATTTGTGAGGCCCGGTGGTCCAGTGGTTAGCGCATCAACCTGACAGTGAAGAGGTCCTGCGTTCGATCCTGGCTCCAGCCTTCCTTTGTGGAGTTTGCATGTTCTCCCCGGGGCCCGCGTGGGTTTTCTCCGGGTACTCCGGTTTCCCCCCCACATTCTAAAAACTGATTGAACACTCCAAATTGTCCATAGGTGTGAGTGTGAGCGTGGATGGTCGTTTCTCTCTATCTGCCTTGCGATTGGCTAGCAACCAGGGTGTTAGGGTTCAGGGTGTCCCCGACCTACTGCCCAAAGACTGCTGGTATAGGCTCCAGCACCACCTGTGAGGATAAAGCGGATCGGAAAATGGATGGATAGACGATTTATGAATTACAAATACACAGGACGGAGCAACGTGGAGACCTCCACACCACGGAAAATTGTGATAGCTGGTATTTTTGTACTATGTTCACATGGTTGTAGTACTGTATGCTTAAACACATTGATACTCGGACGCAGTTTTTTTTTTTTTTTTTAAATACTGGACACATGTTGAAAGAATAATGTGGATGCAACCTGGAATCAGTCAATCATTAATCACAACGACCTCCACACAATAGTGGGTAAACAACATGGCAGAGAAGTCAGTGTTTGTCATCCCATCCACAGTCATGGGTTCCTCTCCCCACCCAAGCTTTTCTGGCTGTGCCTCTGCAAATAGATGATATCTTTATAACATGATCTATGCCAGCACTGTTGTGACAAAAGTGTGCACTGTGCAGTTACCTGTTGCCATTCACACAACAGAACAAGTCATGATTTTTTGCAAGTACAGTCGCCAATATCAAAATGAAAAAGGCCTAAATTTCAAGGTCAAGGTCATCTTTATTGTCGAATATGCTTACGTATGACATGCAGCATAGATGACTCGGTCGATTTATACATAGTCCACTGTGACTTTAGACAAGGGCGTTATTATTTTAGTATTCATATTTGTTTTCTTTCTTTTGCGGTGTACCATGACATTTTTCTAATGTAAAACAGGGGCCTTGATTAGGAAACCACATTAGACCATCATCGGTATGATTCCGATGGGTGTAGTGTTTTGTTGTTCACAAACAAACCTGTGGTCACAAAATCTGTGGACAAAAATGACGGTAGCGGGCAGCCAATTCAAGTCAGTATTATCACATCCTCAATTAGATCCTACAATCAAAGATTAAATCTGTAATTGACATTGTTATCGCATGTCAAGGTCAAAGCTGTGATAAAACCGGCAAGGCAAGCTGCATGTTGCATGTCTGTGAAGAGCAAAGGTGCGCAAGCATTTGGAACGATGATAAAACTTAATGGTAGAAAAAGACGAGAACAAAAGGGCCAGATAGGGACTGATTTGCTTAAGCGCTGGAAGGTCAAAGCACAATGCAGAGATTTGTAACTTCAAAGAATATTCAAATTGCATTTGCACATTCATACATTTTCACTAAGCGTTATCATCTTTGCATTGCTTTGAGATAAAGAATACATGAAGTCCTCTTATGAAAATGCAAAGGACTACTTCATCATTTGGATTTTTGGTGGAAACACAACTTCTGGTAGACCAATTTTTAGGCTGAAAAACTAACTACAGTACTGCCCAATATTAAAACATCATAATATCAAATATTTGGACCTTCTTAATGGGAGCTGTACAATCACAGCAGCATCATTATCATTTACAGAGGAGGTTGCCCCACTAGTACAACGCAGTCAAACAGCATAATGAAACATAAGGAACACCTCACAGTATGATTTAGTTTTGTAATGGAGAAGGTCATGTTAAAAATCACATTTTAAACATCAGTCATTAACACATGTATGAACACTCCTCATTGACATGGCAGATTTACATTGTCTTGTGTTTCGATGACAGCGACACAATATACAGTCACCAGAAAAGTGCTCATTTGACCTTCACAATGTTTAACGAAATGCAGAAATGCTATTTTTTTTAAACGAGAACCCGAATAAATATACAGTTTATGGGTTGCCTAGGTGATGGTTGTTCATCTCTGTGTGCCCTGCGATTGGCCGGCAAACAAGTTCAGGGTGTCCCCCGCCTACTGCCCGAAGAGAGCTGGGATAGGCTACGGCACGCCCGCCCGAGACCCTTGTGAAGATAAAGCGGATTAGAAAATGGATGGATGGGGTGTCTTTTTTTAAAATTCCATATTACAGCAGTGTATGTCAGTATCGTTAGAAATGATTACGATTTTTTTGCGAAACATGCTGATGAAACTGTCATAGACGGACGGTGTTGATTTTAGACTACCGGTAAGCACGTTTTTTTTTTACAATTCATTAATCATTCTGTACATTGCACTATAGGATGGACTTGAGGGGAGGCTTCCTCAGCAAGATTTGAGCTATCTCCGACTAAACTGTCTGAGAAGATACAGAATTTTACGCAGTAAAGATAAGGCCCTTAGCAATCTGCACTTGCCATCAATTGTGTGTGTCAACTGTTGTGAAAGCGCTATATAAATCAGCATGTATTGTATTGTATTTTATAGAGAACACTTCCAAAGTTTTGACAAAAAAAAACACATTTTCATTCAGAACTAGTATTTTCTATGGCATAGTATACTGCCACAAAAGTGAGGCATTGATTAAAAAAAAGGACATTTGTCAATGTGCATCTAAAAACACACAAAACTTCACTAATTTATTAATGTAAATCTGAGTACACATTGATTCTGAATCTGAATGAAAGTCTCGTCTAAAGTTTAGAAGGAAAACAATATCATCCACAGATGAGTTTAATGAAGAGCAAAATTGTTCATATTTCTTGTGTAAATGTATAAAACATATTTCAAAAGGGTTGAGGTGGGGTTGTCTGATTTAAAAAATGTAGACATCTCATATGAGGAAATAAAATTTTAATGACTCACATATTGCGCAGAGTGTGACACACCTCACAGTAACAGGTTTCCCGCAGTAATGACTCATAATAAGTCTGCATGTTCAGATCAATAAAGACTTCACTCAACAACAATCATAAATTAGAAACCACCAATTCAAACTCCCTGTCAGGGTTTCATGGTCCCAAATGTAGTTGACGAAGTCATTGCTATAAATTCTCTCAAAAAGATGGCTGAAGTTACATCATACATTTTTTTTGGTTTTGTAATACGTTACTGGCCCTATTTTATGACTCACTACAAGAATTGTCATGGATGGATTAGTTCCTCAACGACATTAATTCATCTTTGTCAGGACCATAATGAGAATAAGGTTAACTGTAGTGACACCTTCAGTTTATTTACCGTAGCTATCCGAGAATAGTGTTTATTCTTGTCAAAAAGAAAAAAAAAAATATCAGCTTTGACTCTCAGAGGCTTTTTCATCCAGAATTTAATAAAAGAAAATTATAAATTCAAAACAATTATCTTTATATCCATACAAAAGAGTAAGAAGCTAAACAGATGGCTCAAGTGAGAAGCTTACTTCTAAAAAGGATGAATCAAAAGTACAATATAAAGGAAAAATAAACATAGATGCCACTTTTTAAAGACCAAAAGTAAATGTTTGAGCTGTGACATACGCAAACCTAAAAATAACAATTAAAAAAAATACAGTTGGGCATGCAAACAGGATTTAAAATCTACGTTGTTTGTTTGGCACATAGTCCCCCGGTCCGGGCAGGCCTCTGGGGAAGCCACCCTGACCTCCTGGCATGTTGGCATTGCCCTGGCCCACCATGAGGGGAGCGTTCTCTGCCACCATGCCAGAGGGGCCCATGTGCATCCTCATGTCTTGCTCCCGGCTCTCTCCCTGGAAGCTGCCCCTGAAGCCCTCCTGCTGACGCTTCATCATCTCTTCATTGCGGATGCGCATTTCCTCCTCCCTCCGCCGGCGTTCCTCCTCTTGACGGAGCTCCGCCTGCTTTCGCTTCTGCACTTCTTGGCTGTGGAGCTCCTCCATCCTGCGCAGCTCCTCCTGCCGCCTCAGCAGGTCTTGTCTCATCAGCATCACCTGATGTTCGTGTCGGGCCGCCTCCATCTCGGCTTCCAACTTCTCCTGGGCCTCCTTCATGTTGCGGTCCACCATCTCGTATTGCTGCTTCTCCATCTCCATCAGGGCCTTCCAGCGCATGGCATACTCATACTCAAAGGAGCCAGGCTGAGCAAATCGGGGAGGCTGCTCACGCTCCTTATGGTACTGCTGGTTCTTGTTGATCAGTTTTTCGGACAGACCCTCCTCATCGTCCAGCTGCTCCATCGGCTCCACTGTAACGGGACGAGGGAAGGCAGTAAGCAGATAAGCGCCGTCGCCGCATTTGTCCAGAGCCTTTCTTGCAGCTGGTTTGGAAGTGTACTCCACTATCCCCTTTCCAGTGGGCCTGCCTCGGTCGTCCACGATGATCACAGCTCGCTCTATCTGCCCAAACACTGAGAAGGCCTCCTCCAGCAGCTCATTGGACACAAACTCTGGCAGATTCTTCACAGACAGAGCAGCACCGTGTGTTGCGAACCTAACGCGAATGGGTCTACCTCTGAACGGGGCATCATCGAGCTCAGCTCTGGCGATCTCTGCGATTATTCTTGTCTCCAGGCGGATGAAGCCGAAGCCTCGGTCCTTGTTGACAAAAACCTCGGTGGCCTTGCCGTACTTTGCAAACAGCTTTTGAATGTCTTCTTCCGTGACTCCGGTAGGTAGGTTTCCAACAAAGAGCCTGCTGCGCTGAGTGAACGTTTTCTCACCGGGCTTCTTGAAGCTTTGCAAGTCCAGCGTGAAGGCCTCGTTCGGGCGAGAAGTGTCGCTCGGCTCCTGACCGTTAGCATTTCCACCTTGTTTCTTCTGGTCTCCCTGGCCAGACTGGCGGTTTGGACCATGATTCTGGTGAGGACCCCTGTTTCCTTGCATTTTTTGTTGCAAGTGACTTAGAAACCGAGTCGATGTATCGCCAGAATCTCTGTGCAGAGAGCGGCATACAAACGCCAGCTAAAATGGCGAGCCCTTGTGCTGCGGCGACCCTATTGTGACGTCAAACCAACGCGACGAATATATTTGAATCTTACAATACAATACAATACATGCTGAATCTTGACTTGGTATCGCAATAGCGGAAAACAATCATGACCATTTTTTTGGGAAGCGGGTATTTTCTTTTACCTTTTTGGCTGCATCAACCATCAATGTGTTTGTTTCGTATGTAGCATGCCTCATCTTCCTAAAATGTGTCGGGTATTTTTCTTGCACAGAACCGCTTCTCGCGAGAATACACAAAAGCCCGGATATACGTAAAAGCAGAAACTTTCATAAATAAAGATTACCGAGTTAGTCTATGACCCCAAAAAAGAACATAATTCATTTTTTAAATTAGTGTCCTATAATTCGCAGTATTGTAGGAGTGCACCATTATGTGTTACAATTTTCAGGCAGTAGCAGAAGATTTACAACCTACCGTGATTGCATAGCCATCAGCGGTTACGTGAGATTAATCTTCATAGTTCCAAAACATCTCTGGTAGAGCGGGCATTTCGCGAGAGGTCGCTCTCAATCTTGCGCGGTAATAACAAACGTTGCACTGACTTCATAGTATCACGTTTTTTGATTTGGGCGTATAACATTCTTAGACAGCCACGGTAAGAAAGAGCTTCAACTGCCAACGTTTCATTCTTTAAGTAAAACATGTTTGGAAGCGCCCACTTCTTCATTTTAGCTAGTCTGATGCGTTGCTAATAATCGAAAATGACATGATGTTCATTTACCGCATGGCGACACAAATTACTTCACTCCAACCTTTTGTAACACCTTAAAAGGACCACCATGTTCTCCGACCTGAGCGCCCCGAGGGACGACTCTTCTCTTCTCTGCCGCCCGACCGAGGACCTGGCGCCCGTGTTTGAGAGAGCTTCCCCGGCCTACAGTCCCTGCTTCGAGCGCTTCGGAGTCGGGGAGCGGAGTTTCAGTCGTCAGTATGCACATATTTATGCAGCGCGACTCATGCAGATGAGGCCTTTACTCACTGAAAAAGCCGAACAAAAGTGGGGTATGTGTTACATGACTGAGTGCACGATCACACACGCTGTAGTGTTTCTCAATCCTTATTGTATATATTTTACATTCGAACATATTCTCCCCATACACCAAACAAAAATATTACAAAAACTGGATGCACGGTTAATTTTGTACCTTCTGCCATCTACTGGAAATACATCTGGAAATGCTCTATCGTCACTACACACGTTGCTTACATAAGTAAACTTACTCAGATACATTACTTGTAGTAAGCATTATTCAATCCAGTCGATTGAATGTGGATAATCTCTCACAACAAACTGATTGGGAATCGCTGATATAAAGCATAATTGTTGTCTCATGGATGTTTTGTTTTGTGTTTTGTGTGCACAGGATCAGATGTGCTTGTCCGGAAACTGTGTGATCTTCAGGCAGGGGAACAGTGTTGCATTGTGGGAACTCTGTTTAAGCGCATGGACTTGCAGCCATCTATCCTAAAAGAGATCAGTGAGGAGGTTAGTAGTAGATCAAATCAACACTTTCTGCATCCAGAAAGTATCCCTTATGTTTCACTTTTTACTCATATTACACTACCTTAGTCCAAAATTCATTCATTAAATTTACTGCTAAATTCTACACACAACATCCCCATTGACTGCGTAAAAAGGTTCTTGGAGAATTCTGTAAATGTAACAAAAAATAATAATTCGGATACAATGGCCTAAATCAGCAAGATGGCCAAGATTTTATCATTATGAAATATTGTGTACAGTGGTACCTCTACTTACGAAATGAATTGGTTCATTTGCTTTTGTCTGCTTTTAACAATTCTTTGAAAATGTCCAAAGCAAACATCAGCATAGCGAGCGACCGCCTGACTGGTGAACACTTTTCTGGGAGATTCACATTAATCGAAACACCTCATTCGCCAAGGGGCGAATGACGAGAACGCTGCATAGACACATATCTATCTATTTATCTATCTATACACATAGACACATACGCTAGAGGACACTCTTAGCCAATGGGATGCCAGGATGATGCTCGGTAATAGCCAATGGCAGAGCAGCAGTAACTATGTTGCGTTCAGGAAACTCGGAGCTGCGAGTAGCTGCCCGTAGATTATTTTTACCTTTCGTATCTTGAAATTTCTTTCGGAACTAGAGGCAATATTTTCCTGTTGAGGCATTTCGTAACATGGAAATTTCATATGAAGAGATGTTGGTAAGTAGAGGCACCACTGTACAATATTTTTGAGGAAATACAGTAATAATTTAGTCCCTCTAGTCGTAAGCTAAAAAACTAAATGTAGAAAGACTGGAGCGCTGTGAGCAATGGCACCGTACAAACGAGATGTAGGTGAAATGAGCTTCTAACTTATTTTTCTATATTATGTTGCCAACAGCACAACTTGCTGCCGCAGCCTCCGCGAGTCAAATATATCAGTGACACTGATGAGCTGATTCTTGAAGATGAGCTGCAGAGGATTAAACTGGAGGGCAAAATTAACAGAGATCGGTGTGTCACAGGTGAGAGGGCTTTTCCATTTTGCTGGTTGTCATACAAATTGATTAAGCACCTCATTGATTGGTCACTGATGGCATAGTGGTACACTCACCTGACTTGTGAGCGGCAGCGTGCAATCAGTTCCCACTCGGCGACAGTGTGAATGGTTGTTTGTCTCTCTCCGTGCTCTGCGACTGACTGGCGACCCATTCAGAGTGTATTCTGCCTTCCGCCTGAAATCAACTGGGATGGGCTCCAGCACAACCACCTTGTTCAGGATAAGCAGTATTGAAAATGTATGGATATATGGACCTCCTTGATTGCTGATGTTTTCTGCAGGTAGTGTTATTGCTGTATATGGAGCTGAGAGGAATGATGGGAAGTTCACAGTGGAGGACTTCTGCACAGCGGATATCCCAGCACAGAGTGTAAGACCTGCACTCGACTCTGACAGGTAAACTCACAAAAAATGCTCATCTATAAAGCCTGCTGAACACTGAGCAACGTGACGAAATGCTTCTGAACAATACAGTCACTTCCAACAGTATGCAGGGTTCTGCAACAACATTTTGTTCATTACCTACAGAATGGAACTTGATTGGCTGAGAGTCCAAATTTTGACGCACGTGTGAATGGCGTTGGAGCAACACAGATGTTGAAATGGCCAAAATGCCAGGTTAAAATTGCATGGCCGTTCACAATGCAAATGTTGTAAATGTAAGCAGCACAGAAAATGGATGGATATATTTAGTTAGTATTTTTAAGCATCCCTGATGACTTGACAGGCTCTGGATGAATCTATTTTATTATTATTGCCAAAGAAAAACAGATTTGGCAAACGAGAAACTGAAAGGTGAGCGGCTCATTTCTTATAAGTGAACGCATCGAGAGGCTATTTGGTGTGATATCAATTGAAGTGGGCATAAGTAAAGATGCCCACATGGATTATGGTGATGATTAACTGCAGTTGTAGGACATTTAAAGTGATGCATATTCAGTGATTTAGACTACAAATTGTGTGCAGTTCCTCCACTGACACACCATGGTTTGTGGTGAGGGTGGGGTGTCTGTCTATACTGCAAAATTAAAAAGAGGTGGTCCTTGATTAGTTATTTACAAATGTTTCCGGACGATGAGTTTGTCGTGCCTCAAGTAGGCAATTTCAAATGATAATTATAATGAATATCAGAAAATTGAAATACAAAAGGAGAAAGAATAACTATATATATATACAAACCAAAAGGTGTATAAATAGAATAGTACAGTATACGTAAGGGTAAAAGCATTTGATGATATGTCATCATCATCATCATCATCATTTATTAGCTATATATGTATACACATAACAGAATTCAACAGGTGCGGACGCATGCATAAATTGCTAGGATCAAACATTACATTACTGGACTAGTCAATGCTTAAAATGCTTAAAACACTCTGTGCTTAAATCTTTGTTCAGAAGACGGACTGCATTAGGGAAAAAACTTTCGCGATGGCGACTAGTTTTACCAAGTATCGAACTGTATCTTCTACCGGATGGAAGTTCTTCAAAAAATTCGTTAGCAGGATGAGAGTCATCTTGTGTGATTGAATGAGCTCTCCGCAGTGAGCGCTGAACATAAATCTCGTCCAAAGACGTTACATCATGTACATTTTTCTTTTCTTCTTTGTTTTGAAAAAATGATCAAATCAAATTGCTACAAAATAAGGGGTAGGACTAGATAAGTTACGTACTTCTTCCTACCCCTTTGAGCATACAACTGTGATGATGTGTGTTTTCTTCTTTTATCTACTTTCTAATTTTCCAAAACAAATTGATATAATTGAAAATGCAACCTCGTCTTTGTCTTGTGTTTATATTATTTATAGGAAAAAAATTGTTAAATTATTGAAGCGTCATTTAACAAATATACCTGTATAAATGTGTCTCCTGATATCGTTGATCTGGTTCATACTTGTATAGGAAACCGCTTGTGAAAAGCAGTTTTGCCGGTTTCTTCATTAAATCTGAACACCCTTTTTTCTCACTGCCAAACAAAGATAAGTTATATTAAAAAAGTACTGTGTTTTACTGTAAATGTCTGTATATATATATATATATATATATATATATATATATATATATATATATATAATATATATATATATAAAATGTTTTTTTTTTGGCACAGATTTGTGCTGCTCGTCTCAGGTTTGGGTCTCGGTAGTAGTCATGCAGACAGCATGCTAGGCCTGCAGCTGCTGGTTGACATGGTAACAGGTCAGCTCGGGGACCAGGGGGAACAGAGCGGAGCGGCGACAATATCAAGGGTCTTGATGGCGGGAAACCTCCTCAGTCAAAGCACACAGGACAAGGATGGCTCAACTAAGGTGAGTCAAGCATGGGTCATAGCTTCACACCTTGCAGGCTGCATGTTGTCGGGCTGAGACTACAAGTAGCATTGAGGGTGCCAGCCGACTACGATAAAGGAAAATTAATTGCATAGAGACCGGTTCACTGTGAGATGTCCAGAAGTAAACAACTAAGACATTAAACCCGTCTATTTAAGTGCACATGCAGCGTGCGTAGCCCACCCACTTCTTTCAGACATTAGGGGTGTTCACACAGCACACATTTGCTCCGGCGCTGCACCGATGTATTTTGTTGCGATATATTTTGCACCGCAGCAAATTGTGTGTAGCGTTCACACGTGCAAAGCCGCTGAGCGTTTCTGCACCGGCACAGCGTCGGTGCAGCCCCACTTGCGTTCACGCGGCAGTTTCTGCAGCGGAGCAAAACGACAGAAAACAAATGAGCTGTCGTGTTGGTTCTGTTTAAAACATATACACAACTCGAGTGACTACTGGCCAGGCACGTCCTTCTCGGTCTCTGTGCCTTCTGCTCGAGAGTGACCGCATCCGAAAACGTAAATCAACGATGACTTCAATAACACTCAGAAAAGCAAAAATGTAGTGCGCCAAACAGAAAATCAAGAGAGGAAATCACAAAATAAATTATATGGGGCGCGGGGGGTTGTGAACACACAACAAAGCAACAAACTACACAAACAACTCCGAGACAGTCCAGTCTCATACAAACGGAAAGATGTTACCAGCCAAGTCTTGTGTCGTTATTAAACAAACACATGACGGAAGTCAGACAGAGCGCGAAAGCAATGCATTCTCGCTGTACGTAAACTCTTCACAAGCATTTGCTCTGGAGCAAATTTAACCCAGTTGCGTTCACACGTGCAAATTTACACCGGTGCTGCTTCGCAAACAAGCATTTGCTCCGGAGCAAATTCTTAAACACCCTCCCTGAGGTGGATCAAATTTTGTCCGGTGTAAGCTGTTTCCCGGGGCTACGCCGGAGCTAATTTGCACGTGTGAACACTCTACTGGGGCAGCCCCGGCGTAGCACCGGACCAAATCTTGCCGTGTGAACACCCCTATTGACATACATCACTGGACTTTGAGTGTCAAATGGGCCCAACCATGGCCCAGATTGCCTAATGTGTATTTGCATTTCGTTTTTTTGCACTTTTGTATGTGTGTGTGTAGGTGGGTGTATACGTGCTCTTTCAGGGTATCATTAATATAAAGGAAAAAAAGCAATACAAATATCAGATTAAGTACACTATCCCTTTTAATGTTTTTTTTTTTAAAGTTTTGCTATTAAAACTGTTACTTTCAGAACCTCTTGTTGTGCTGACCAAAAACAATCTACCGAGGTCAAATTTTATATAAAATATTACATCTTCAGTATATAAACCAAGGATGGGCAACTTAAATGATAGAGGACCCACCATTTTTCATCAGCGCTACCTGGTGTCTGACAAAAATGCATCCCCGCAGGTGAGTCCATCACAATGGCATCACAGCACTGATAATGCATTTTCAACGGCTCAGCAGCAGTAAACATTCATATTTTCAAAAATTAACCGAGGGCCACTCAGAGTGTGGGCGAGGGCCACGTGCGGCCTGTGGGCCACCAGTTGCCTCTCGCTGATGTATACTTCATAATAATGAAGGTGGATTACTTCCAGTAGTCCATCTCAGATTTCATTTCCATCATTGGTAATGGGGAAAATGATTAAGTGTTTCGGATAAATTAAAGGTCTAGGAATGTATTGTGTTTGACAGGTCCACTGTAGCGTGTATACCTGCATATGATCTTTGACCTATGTGAAGACAATGCACTAATAGCTTTGTCCTGTAGGATGGTGGTAATTTTTCCACACAAATCACTGTTGTCTAAGTGTCACCGGCTTCATCGGCTCTCCTGACCCCAAGTCAAATATATGTTTTCCTCCGTCAGTCTTCATGAATGACAGTATAAATCAATTAATTGCTGTATATCTTCTTGATTGTGTGTCTAGGCCAAGTACCTGACCAAAAAGATTCAGGCAGGCAGCGTGGAGGCCATTCGCTTGTTGGACGAGCTGCTGTTTCAGCTGGTGGTCAGTCTACCCACCCCCCTCAAATGTTAATTTATTTATTTATTTATTTTTTACTTGCAACTTGTTGACCACCCAATGTTACGAAATACTTTCAGATGAGTGTTGAGCATCTAGGTGCTTGTTTGTCACCAAAGTGTGTGTATATCTCCCTTCCCTTCAAGACCTCAGTCCCAGTGGATGTGATGCCTGGCCAGTATGACCCCACCAATTACACACTGCCTCAGCAGCCTCTGCATCGCTGTATGTTCCCCTTGTCCTCTGTCTACCCCACACTGCAGCTGGCATCTAACCCCTACCAGGCCACCGTAGACGGAGTGAAGTGAGGAACAACACACACGCACACACTTTGATTTTTGAAAAGCAACTGCCACATCTTGTGGTAGCTCTATGCAAGATGGCGAAAGAAAACACTCGAGTCCAGCTACAGTTCGAGAATATCTGTCCCGGGAAACCAATTGTGGCCCACAACATCTGGCAAAAAAATTTACCATTTGTGGTCCATCACTTTTGACCACAGTATAAAATATACCGGTACGTGGACCAAAAATGCTGTTCTATATCTCACCAGAAGAGGGCAGCAGACCAGTAGCCACACTCGAGTATGTGTGGAAATATACTTGGAGCGCACTCTGCCTCTCAGAACTCACTCTTTCAGTTGTTGGGCGTCAAAGTGAATTTACAGACGCACCCCTGGCTGCATGACCCATGTGTGGTCCTTTCTAGCCTATTTCTAAAATGAAAACTGCCGCAAAGAAAAGGAAAGTTGAAGAGAAGTCCATCGTTTCCAAGAGCAAGTGGAAATTGGTACATTTTTTTCAGTGAAATAAGAAATAATTGTCTTGGCCTGCTTTGCGAAGAGCCTGTGGCTGCTTGGAAAAAAAATAGATAAAAACATACAATCTACAACAAGATGACTGGCAACAAACACCGTGAACAAATAAAGCAACTGGATCCTGAATGGAGGGCGGCCCGGTAGTCCAGTGGTTAGCACGTCGGCTTCACAGTGCAGAGGTACCGGGTTCGATTCCAGCTCCGTGCGTGGGTTTTCTCCGGGTGCTCCGGTTTCCTCCCACATTCCAAAAGCGTGCATAGTAGGCTGATTGGACGCTCTAAATTGTCCCTAGGTGTGAATGTGAGCGAGGATGGTTGTTCGTCTCTGTGTGCCCTGCGATTGGCTGGCAACTGATCCAGGGTGTCCCCCGCCTACTGCCCGAAGACGGCTGGGATAGGCTCCAGCACCCCCGCGACCCTAGTGAGGATCAAGCGGTTCGGAAAATGGATGGATGGATGGATCCTGAATGGTTGGTCGGCCTCCACACATTTTTACTTCACCAAATCTGTCCCTGTTTGCAAAAGGTTTGGGTACCCCTGACGAATGTGAACAAATACTATTTACGTTGTAAAAATATTCAAAAATGTAAAAGTCCAATCCAATGACCTCGAACGAGATGCATTTTAAGATGACACTTTAACCCCTTGTCTAATGGTGTTTGTTTGAGTGCCGCCAACATCTGCTGATCTTGGCAAGTTGCGTGGTCTTCTTCATGAGTTTATTGAACTCAATCTGAACTCTTAAGTCATGCCCAAGAAAGTAAGCCAGCTGGTCCATCTCCGTGTCCGTCATGTTCAGCACAGTCTGCTTACTTAGATGCAGCCTGGTAGATGTCAGTGTCATTGGGAGACTTTGGTTCATCAAATTGTAAATTGTTTTACACACAGTGTGTTTGGGGTCAGAGGAGTGGGAACTGGCTCACCACTTTTCCCCTGATTTGGGTTCCTTGAACATCTGCATGTTTTTTCCTCTACTCCCAAAAGCACCCAGTCTCCGTTCCATTATGGACCAGTCGCTTCTCTTACTAAAAAGGCAAATAATAAAGACTCATCACCCATTCAAGGAAGCTGTTTTATTATTGTTCGTCATAGTAGTGTTATGAAGACCTGATGTGTTAGAGTAAAAACAAAGGAACATTCTGAATTGGTGCAAAATATTCAACATCTAGAAAAGTTTACTTGCATCTTTGATGAAAAAAATGAGTAATAATAAATACCCTTGCGTATCACTCTTTGCCCATTAATTGGCATACCTGGCCTACGGCCAATGAAAAGCATCTTTGAAATGTTCCAGGTGTTGCTTTATCACTACTGGCAAACCACATTTAGAAGGCATGTGTGGGTGTCATGATCTAATGTCACAGGCGTGTTAATGTACCGGTAAATTACTGGAGCTGTCCTTGTGGGACTTTCCCTCTTGTCTCCATTCTGCCCGAGGTCTCTATGATTTGTCTGAAAGCAGTTATTTTTCTTCAATCCAGGTTCCTGGGCACTTCGGGTCAGAATGTCAGTGACATCGTGCGCTACAGCAGCATGAACAGCCATCTGGAGATTCTGGAAGAAACATTGCGATTGCGCCATCTCGCTCCAACAGCTCCAGATACCCTTGGTGTGACAGGCTCTTTGCAGTTAGTCGAATCATCGAGATAACCACTTTCTAATCACTCCACGTAATATCTGTGGATTTTCTGTTAGGTTCTTACCCGTTTTACATGAAAGATCCGTTCATCTTGGAAGAGTGCCCACATGTGTACTTCAGCGGGAACGCTCCAACATTTGAGTCAAAGCGCCTTACAGGTTTGTGTGTGTACAGGTAGTCATTGTCTTAACAAGGGGAATTAACTCGCCTTTATAGTAGGGTTGAATGATATGGATAAAATTTAACATCTTGATATTCGTGCCAGATATCTCGAGAACGATACGATGATATTACTATGCGTTGTGTGAAAACTCAGCATTTTCTTCAGGAAAAAGCTAAATATCAGTCCAAAAGGATGTGCTAAGTGCAGCTTTTTAATTACAACTTACTGACAGTCATCGACACAAAGTCAGTAATAAATCAAAGAAGGACATTGAGAACATAACTGAACCTGTAAGTCGAGATATCACTGTAATAACGATCATTTTCATTTAAGCTTTGCATTGCTTTCGAAATTCAGTGTGAATCAGTCGTGCTTTCACTTCACCAGGTGCTGATGGCCAAGAAATCCTTTTGGTGGCTGTGCCAACATTCCACAGCACCCAAACGGCATGTCTCGTCAACCTGCGCACTCTTGAATGTGAGCCGATGAGTTTCTCTGCCTTTTCTGCGGGTGATGATGACGAGAGTGAGATGAACGTCAGCCACTGAGAGGAGTGCTCTCAGTACAGTAATCTCATACGTATTGAGCGTGACAGTATTATAAGGTTTGCCTAAATTATAGCTGCATTTTTTTTTCCACCTGAGATGTACCGACCATCTTTAAAATACATAATGTAAAATGTATTTTATGTTGTTTTTTTAATGGAGGACGACACTGTAAATAATTACATCTTGAATTAAAAAAATGTTTTTAATGTGCATCCATAATAAAAATTACTGTATAAAAACACTGGATATTGTGTCAGAAAGATGCAGCACAAACACAGAAAAGATGATTAATTGTCAATGACGAATCATTGCCAGGTGTGATAGAATATACAGTTCTTGAAGATGGAAAGTTGCATACATGAACTTTGTTTACTTGAAAGCCCTGCTTCCACCAAGCAGTTCAGTTTGTGTCACTTCTGTTCAGTTGCATTTCCTTTGTAAATATTTGTGAAGGGTACCAAAAATAAATTATCCATACCACAAATGGTAGTGTTTGGGAGCCAGGACATTATGTTGAATTGGCACTTCTACATGTGAAATCCAAAAGCATTTTTTTTCTAGTCTACGATTACAGCTGTTGCCACACTGACGAGTTACTGCGATGTCAAACTATGGACGTCACAGACATATTTCCAGCATTTAGTTCACTGACATTCAAGCACAGCATACTAAATTGAACTGTACAGCTTGATTGAGGGAAATATTTCTAGATGATTGAACTGGAGTTCGGAGAACTTGACAGCTATCAGCGCAGTGAGGTTGCTTTAATAGTCATCAATCTTGTACTCGTAATTGAAGTCCAGGAGTGAGTCTGTGAAGTCACCGGGCGTTGATGATTGTCCCTCCGCGATTTGCCATGAGTCATACCAGGGCGTGGTGGTCCCCGGCGTGGTGGCAACTGGCGTAGTTGTTGGTGGCAGGGTAGTGGTTGTCGTCGTTGATTTCAACCGCAATAACCTTTGCTGCCGGAGACGGCGAATACGAGCGATTTTGAGTCTCCTCAAGTGATCCTTGCTTTGTTGTACGTTTGTTGAGGTTCCGCCGTTCGCATTAACCACACGGCCATTGCTGTTGAAAACCGGGGGCTGCACTATCGTGTTACCATGGCTGACCAGGCGAATTGGCTTGTTGCCATGGAGAGCCAAAATCTGCAGGTAAATGACAGAATAGATTTGTTTCTTCATTCGATGCCAAAGTACCACTCTGTCGCATGCTAACATGATGTGCTCACCGCTTTAATGCGGTCCCAGTTTGACTTGACTAAGTTGAAGCTGCACGTGGTCGCTCCTGCTTGGTAACCCACCACACAAAGTTTGGTCACGGAGGCGAAGCCATCGGCTTTGGCCGTTACGCGGTACTCGCCAGGGTTTAGCAGCCGCCAATAGTCTCCGGTTGAAGCTACAGTGAGACAGAAGGGAACAAATGTTTGCTTTAAGCACAAATTCGGCCATCACGTGTGATTCGTGCAGTTCATCTGACTTGTAGTGATGTCGTGGTTTATCCCCTCGACAGACACGGTGGCGTTTCCAAGCGGGTTGCCCTGCTCATCCTTCACGATGCCTCGAATTCCACGATGAACCTATGCACAAAAACAATTGAATTAGTGATACATAAAGATAATTTTTCTTTTGCATAACCCACAATCGCAAAGGTAAACTTTTTTTTACACTTCTGTTACAACAATGTTAAAACAATTAAGGGTTTGCCTCCCCTCCCCAGTTTTTCTTGGATATTATCATTTAGGACAGGGGTGCCCAACTCATTTCTGGTGCCGGCCACATTTTAGCCACCGTTTCACTTGGAGGGCCGTTATGACTGAAACCACAGAAAGAAGTCAAGAATTCAACTATTGTTTAAGTTACTATCATGAGGGGTTTGGTATCAAGAAAATGCTTAGAATATATCTCTTATTACAAATGAGAATTTAAAATTTTGGTAGACATTTTAGAAAGGATCATGGAAGTTGACATGTTCGAGCTGCTTTCGCGGGCCACATAAAATGATGTGGCAGGCCATACCTGGCCCCTGGGCCTTGAGTTTGACACATGATTTATAATGATGAATGTAAGCCAGGATCGAAATCAAGATGACTTCCTTCGGTGGGGACTTTGCAGACTTATTCCACATCTTTATACCACTTCTATCATGTTGCAATTAAGGGAATCATAAATAGTATACAAAAATACAAAATAATAAGAGCAGGAATGTGTGCCACATACATCATTTGGGGCAGGTCAGACTCCATTTTTAAATAAACAAAACCAAAATTCAAATAAAATACATCACCAGAGATGTTAATTATTAAATGTATTCATGTGCGTACTGTGCAAACCTCGACTGATGTGTTTTGCTGGTCGAACTTATCTTTCTCTGACAAACCAATCTGATGACGGTTAAAATACATGCTGACATTATTGAATGTAAAATCTAATTGGTGAAAGATTCATTCCCATTGCTAACATCATTTAAATTAAATCGGTCAGCACGAGGGATTTTGGAGGCCTTGGGCAGATTAAATTGACATGGCAACACATTGAGGCTGAAATCTGATTGGCCAATAACAGCTAACATCCCATGTTAATGTAGGTCTGTGCTTCTGATAGTATTTGGAGCAGAGAAGAACTCACTGGCCCTGACCAAGATTTCCTTCACAACCTCATTAATTCCAAGTAGTTTGTTGTCAGTGGGTGGGTCCAACCTGCTCCATGAAGATGAGCATGGCCTCTCGGTTCTTCTCCCACTCTCGCTGCAGCTCACTCTCATGAGGGAACTTATCACAGCCGAGGAAAATGGACAGCTCCAAGCAGTT
The DNA here is from genome assembly GCF_025434085.1 of Hippocampus zosterae. Classification (NCBI taxonomy): domain Eukaryota; kingdom Metazoa; phylum Chordata; class Actinopteri; order Syngnathiformes; family Syngnathidae; genus Hippocampus; species Hippocampus zosterae. The sequence continues at coordinate 16,508,242 of NC_067456.1, forward strand.
GGTGTGCAGATAGCTGAAGTCGTTCATGCCTGGGGAGAGAGAGACATTATGAAAAACTTTAGATCTAGTGTGCTTGCACTAGAAGTTAAATCTCCAAGGCAGCAGACATTGAGCCTACTGGTCTCGACTTACTTCCGGTGATTGGCTTCCATTTGGCTCGATTGATGATTCCGTGCGCCCCTGCGTTGACGTCTCCGTGGCAGGACCCGTGGTAGTTATGTGTCATGGTCAGATGTGTGGACGCGTAGGACACGGCTAACCACCTAAAGAGGGACTCATCTGGGATCTCTCGCAGGTCTTCCTCAGGCTCAGCGTAACGGTAGCCGCCACTTCTCTCCCTGTCATCCTCCTCCTCCCTGTGGTCGTAACCCTGGTGGTAGCTGGGATCGTAGCCGTGGTCATAGCCTTGGCCGTGGTCGTAACCTTGGCCGTGGTCGTAACCTTGGCTGTGATCATATCTTTGACCGTGCCTCTGGTCATAACCGTGTCCCTGGTCATAGCCATGTCCTCTCCACTCATGCTCCGAATAGCCTCTATTTCTCCAGTCTTGATCCGGTTGCTCCTGGTATCCGTGTCCCCACTCGGACACATCGAAACTCTCTTCTTCATACCTGTGTGAAAGAATTTTGAATGAGGCAGATGCACAGAAAATAAAAATGACGTCCAACCATGAGGCGTGAGGTCATACTGTCTCCTCTTGCGGCTGTGGGGCCTGTCCTCAGCGGGCTTGTTGGCATGTAAACTGTCAAATGGGTAGGCCACAAATGACTCACCACCCTGAAAGTTTGCTCCCAACACAAACGGGTGGCTTTCCATCCAAGAGATGATGGCCCTGGTTTCAACTGCAATCTGGGAACAAACAGTAGTGTTAGGGCCAAACTAGTGAATTTGACACCTACCTGTATGTACAGTACAGAGGCCAGCACGACTCATTCTGACAGCCTTAGGCAGATTAGATTGACGAAAATACAAAAATACATCCACATACAGCACAGTACTAGAAGCAGTGCGGCCAAAAGTATTTCACAAGAAAAATGTTTAATTTAGGTCAATACTTCTAATCCACCAGAGGAGGCGGACCAACCACAGATACGTTCTTTCCACCTTGAAGAAAACCATGACACTTACCGAGCTGTTATGTAGATAGTGGTCAGGTATGGCAACGTGGTGGTTGGGGAATAGTTTGGGCACCATGCCTCTTTCTTCTGCATCCCACAGGATGCTGTTTAGATCTGGAAAGTTCTGGAAGATGTCAAATCCATCATAGGTAAAGTGGCCGGTGGTCCATCCGCTCAGCTCTGAGCCCTGTAGCGGACAGAAGGCAAGAGGACACGGACAACCGAATGATCATCATTCACCACCAATGTCAGGTATCTCCTCTTGATTTATTTTTTTTAAAGCTCACTGCTTGAAAGGCTTCTTCATGTCCATCAGGGTTGAGCGAGGGCACCAAGTGGATGCGAATTCCATCCACCAACCGCTGCGCTCGAGGGTTTCGATCTGTGTATTCCTTGCACAAGTACTGCATGAGAAGCAGGATCATTTCTCGGCCCACTGCCTCGTTCCCGTGGAGACCCGCCGTGTAGCGTAACTCCGGTTCCCCTGCACAGAATACCAAACAGGGCTGGAGTTCTCCATCAATGATAAACAAATGACACAAGCTGATGTTAATGTATACAAACAAGAAACGCAAGGGGCGCCAATCATTAAATCGATTCCCTTTGAACTGCTGGAAACCGAAACTTTTAACAACAGACAGTAAATGGCTATTTTCTCCCACCCGTGCTCACCTATTTCATGCTCCGTGGGATTTCCAGAGATCACCATGGCCATGATGTCCAGTCCCTTGGAGCTGCGGCCCAGGCTGTAAATGTTGGTGATTTTGGGACACTCTTCGTTCACTGACTTCATAAGCTGGACAGCACAAAGCCACACTCAGTGTCACTATGTTTTGTTTTCACTGTGTCAAGTCTTCACATGCTTGCAGCTCATTCAACCATCCATAGAATCTTCACACAGCTTGTCTTTAATTAGCTTCCACCCTGAAAACTTGCGAGCGCATGGAAGACCATATTGCACTCCAGTCGTTGAAAGCTAGATATGTTGATGAACCTGCATTCATGGACATGTTTGCCACAGCGAGGCTGACAGTGGCTGGCTTGATGTCGCTTCCACTTGGTAATTAATGACACCTTTTTGAAAAATGGATGTTGCTCTCTCTCTCTCTCTCTCTCTCTCTCTCTCTCTCTCTCTCTCTCTCCCTCCCTATATATATATATATATATATATATATATATATATATATATATATATATATATATATATATATATATATATATATATATATATATATATATATATATATATATATATATATATATATATATATATATTGCGCGTCGTCCTGCACGCGGTCTGCCCTTCCGTCTGTCCCTTTTCAAAACTTACCTACTTCACCGCGCCGCCACTGCGCCGCTCAGGCAGTGGCTCACTACGATCGCGCGGGCATCTTAGCGAAAAAATGTTGTCTACCCACAAGCATTGCAATGAAATTGTTGGTTATTTAGTAGAGCTAAACATGTCTTTATTTTCGCGATAAGCAATGAAGATGAACAAAAAGTTGAACCAAGCAACAACACTTTTGTGGGCCGAAGGCCCACCTTACCAGCCTTCCGCAGGAACTAGCTGATGAGCCGCCCGGAGGGCGGCGAACCAGCTAGTATATATATATATATATATATACACACACACAAATATACAGTATATAAAATATATGAAACATTTCCTAACAATCGTTTTTTGGGGCGGGTATCAAATTCAAATCCCGATAGATTTTGTTGGGATTTATTACTGTAAAACACAACAGCATTAGCCTCTGGTAACCAGCACATACTTGATTGCTTGTCGAATTGATGTGTCCACTGCATGCACACACTAATTGATAATAGAAGTGTAGTGTATACATTGCTGCCTTCATGAGTGAAAACACTTTTAATATTTTCATGGCCACTCACTTTTTTTCCCCACTCTGAGTTCCCCTTCCTAGTAGTAGCCGCTTGCCTCGTGCAATGCCTTAGCTCCACCTTTGGTCATCATGGCAATGGAAGCCATGCTTGTCATTGACCGGGCAGTATATGGGAGTGGGGTGATCTCTTGCTAAATTGTGTGATATGGAGCCGCCTTGCCAAAGTAGGCTAATTTCCGCCACAGAAGAATTAGGGTGTAAGTACTATATAAAATATGCAACAATTCTTTATCCTCTGGGATGATTGAATGTCCCTGACATGTTATAAGACTACAAACTGTTTCAATTAGCAGGGGGAAATACATAATTATGGTATATGTCTGAAAGTTACTTTCATTTAATGAGATACTCACTGTAACCATTTCTGAGTAGCTGTGATGCTTGAACTTCAGATAATCTACTGGAGTCACTTCATTTTGCCTGTACTGGACAACATCTGGATCTGTGTGAGCAGAAGAGAATGACATAAATACAGCGCAAATTGGTGTATATATATATATATATATATATATATATATATATATATATATATATATATGTGTGTGTGTGTGTGTGTGTGTGTGTTATGCTCACCAGGCAATGGGCAGCCCAAAATCTCTAGTCTCATACACAATGTGCCATTCCAGCTCTGAGGTATTATTCTGATGTAGCGGGCCACTACAGGGTCCGCTAGCTGGTTCAAGACTGGAGTGTCTGTATCACTATTTCCAAAAAACAGCTGGAGAGAACAGGGAAAATGGGATTTGAGAAGTGGAACGATACACAAGATGGTAGGATTTGGGAAAGTCACGTCCTTTTAGGTGAGCTCACCCAGTCAGCATATCCATCGTGGATGGTTGTCCACTCCCTGCTGTCATTGCTGAAAGCCAGGAAGTACGACGTCACAAAGTCACTCCTGCAATGACACAAGGGGCACGTCTGATTTCAAGGAGGCCCAAAGGAAGAGAATAGGAATTGTTTTCAAATGTGTTTTAACGACTCACTCATTCTGTGAGTTCCGACCCTGAGTTATGACTCCCGTGAACTCAGTCTCGCTCCGAGCGTCAATTTCGAACCAGTGGACTCTGTCCTCTGAGTTTGCACACCATGCTCCGCCTCGAGGGTTATCTTCATCATCTGAGCCCTGGAGCCAGCGGGACAAGTCAATATTGCTGGAAAGCCTTAGTTGAGTTATACGTTAAACATTTCTTAAAAATTGCACAAAACATTAATTCCCCACTGGTGCCATGCTTCTGCTGCGATATAATCACTCTTTGTCATTTTGACGGGCACCTCCAGAGAAACAAGAAGCTGTATACTGTGATGCAGTATTTTGGAATTGCTTTGGACATTGTGAAGGTTTACCTAATCTTATGGCCTCCTGTCTTTCTTGCAATCAAAGCTGTAGAAAGTGTCATTTGAATCACTAACAATATGTCATGGGGGGGGGGGGGGGGGTCATCCCAAATGGACCCCCCAAGCTCTCCTCGGTTAAACAAACAAATAAATAAATAAATACTGTCATGGAGTCTGCAGTTAATTATTTGGTAACATGGGTCTGATGACTAGAGTGTTTCCAGACTGGAGTGTGAAGTAAGAGATGCCTGAGCTGTTTGCACACCCTGATTGATGTGTACCTGCATGTTGAGACGTGCCCTCTGAGGTGCAAAATCATACTGGGACATGGAGGAGGCGGAAAGCTGATCTGACTCGATCCGATGGGACTCCATTCCCAGGGGAGGACATTCTGACAAACACACACAGCATATAGAATGAATAGTCATACAGCATGTGGAAAAAAAGTTTCCCTGACCGTGGACGACGTTTGACTCACTCTTTGGTTCTTTGTAGACGCGTGGTCTGTTCCTGGCTCGCTCCTCAGCCTCCTTCAGTCTCTCTGCTCTCTCTGGCAGAGGTCAGAAAAACAGTCTTTAAAAAGAAATTCCGCAGCATTGGTCCCAAATCTCCCCTCTGCTTACTCAACCAAGAACTCATCAGGGGGGGAAATCATCACTGTTTTTTGCACATTACTCACATCACACATACATTACATCAGTAATGTGCAAAAAGTCCAGATGAAAAGGAGACAAGTTAAAAAGAGGGTGGGGCGGTGGGTGTGGGGGGACGAACCTTTGCTCTGGTCAAAGTGAACCTTTAAAAAAAAAATTAGAATTGGATCTTGCGCTGGGAATTTCCCATTTGTAGGTTTTGATGATTTTATTATTTCATTTTAAAAGTGTGTTAAATGACTCTCCAGCAGATAAGTCAGATTCTTAAAAATTCTGCTTTTACAAAGATAATTATTCTCCATTGGTATTGAGGGAGTTATTGTCCAGTTATTCACTTGACAATCCAAAGTATGTTTAGTATTGTTATTAGTGGTGAGGAATTGCCACCCACTATGTTTTGTTTTTATATTCTGTTTCGCTGAAAATGTGTTCAATATTTTACAACTATTGCCTCATAAACAGCTGGAAAATATCCAGTCGGGAAATGATGTATGACTATTATAATTTGGTCATTTTAGAGATGGCCAATATATTACAAAGATGCTTATTTTGTGATAAAAGCACAAGATTTGGTAGATGTGTTGATGGATGTGTGTCAAACATATTGGGTCATTCGTTCCCAACCAGTAGTGGCCATCGGAGCCATTTGATCATTTAAAATGACAACAATTGCTGTGCAGCACAGACAGTGCTCACGACAAGTTGGGGATATTTGACTAACTGGTGAACTTTCAAGATGAACCTTAAATAGATGATAAACTTTACAGGTGAACTTCATTTGACACTTTCGAATTATCTGAATGCACGTCAAACTGTCCATTGTTTCTGTTTGCTTTGCTCAACTTGCTGTTTACTGACAAGGAGCTCAATGGTAACATGAACATTTTTTCAGGTTTATTTTCAAGCACATTCACATATATGCCTTTCTGTGACTCTTCCAGTCTCTTTGTACATCCGTTGCAACGCGCTGATGACACTCTGTGACCACAAATCCTGTCTGAAGGGTGAAAATGGTGAGGTCTTGCTGATCAAGTGTTAGGTGTCATCTTGGTCTCAATGAGGTCACAATAGGAACAGTAAGATGACCAGGACCGTTACATTTGAATTGAATCAAGAAATGTTTTGATCGATTCATGAATCAAATCCTGTTTGCCGACATGCAGTTCACCAACTCGATGCGAACGTGTGGCAAGCATCTGAAAGAGGCAACAGCTTTTGTACAAAACGAGATGTCCTGTGGTCCATATCGCTCCCTGCCTCAAAGTACAAGGTCAATGTTCCATTTATTCTGTATATTCAGCATGCTGGAAATAACGAGTCCAACAATGTAATCCGGCAAGTTTTTTCCTCTCTTTTTTTTTTAAGGAGCAACCAAAGACTACGAGCCAAAGACGAGGTCGACAGAATGTGAAGGAGAATGAGATGCTGTCCAAATTTCTTTAGCACTCATGTTCCATTGTGCTACATTATAATAAAAGTCTTTTCCACTTTCAAGTGGCTTTCATAAAATATTGTAGTTAGTGCTGGCAGCCGTTTTGGAAAATTGCTCTCACCCAATATCTAGATTAATTTAACATCGAGTAAGCGATGACTTAAAATGAATGTAATGCTTTCATTATGGAACGAACAATAGTTTAGCCGTGTCATCCCACTGAGCTCAATGCACTCAAGTCATGTGGCAAACAATTGAGGAGAACGTTTGCTGTTAAAGGCAAAAGTCCATTTGCATATCGGCAAATCACATCTGTCTTCTTTTATGCGGGTAATGTGATCCAACGGGAGGGAGGGAATGCCGCTTTTATCTATTACTTTTGCACTTGGGTCACAGGCCGTGTTCACTCTGGCAAGCACAGGACCACATGTCAAGTAGTTTGGTATGTTGCTGATAAACAAAGAAAAGTAAAAAGAGAAAAGAAGTTCCAAGTTTGGAGTCCTACCTCTCTGTTCCCTCTCCCTTTCTTTTTGAGCTCGCTCTCTTTCCTTCTCCATCCATTTGTCATCAGTTTCATCTTCCTTTTTCCCTGCAGACAATGACAAAATGGAGGATAATTGGCCTTTATTGATTCATCGAATCTCTGTGTATGCTATTGGGATTCTATAATCGTAGAAAAAGGTCGTGCCATTTAAGCCAAGATTTATTTGGAAAGTTAGTGTCCAGACAGTGCTTCATATGAAACATTTGGTCATGGAAAAGTCATTGTGCGTGTGTGAGTGGGTGGCTGGATTAGCACACGTGTGTCACATACTCATTCCATATTCGTCGTATTCCTCGTACCAATTGTCCTCAAAGGGTGGAATATTTGTCGTCTCTTCTACAGAAAAAAAGATGAGCAAACATGAAGTTGTTTTTCATTTCATGGGATGACTTATTCTGCGATTCATAAAACGTCTCAACTGGTCAACCACAACATCTGTTTGGATGAAGATAAACACGGTCTTGTTTAAAAATTTTATCTGTTTAAATTTACAGGAATGACAACAGTATACGCTTCGATCGGACCTCAAGCTTGAGAAAAATAAACCACACAAACACACACACACACACACACACACACACACCACTCTGGAAAGTTTGGTCTGTGAGGCATGCAACTGCCCCCTCCTGTCTGAAAAGTAGGACCGACTCATTTTAACGTTATTCTCATGTGCTGAATTAGTCATTATTTCTCACAAGCTTTCATCCCGACAACACAGATGGAGGCAATATTGAATCTATCTGCACGGTCAGTCGAGAGGTGAGAGCCTCCCTCCGCCTGAGTGCGCATCACAATGTCAGCATCCTGATTGATGAGTGGTCCTTTCACCTCACTGGCATGTTTGAGTGATAGCGTCTACCTGGGAGAGTTTCCACTTTTATCTCGGGGCTGACTTCTTCACCATCTGGGAGTGGAACTTTCTCTGGCACTACAACTGCAGCCACAAAAGACGAAATCAGGGATTCAATCAACTCAAAAAGCCTTACATGAGTGTTCAAGTTGACTGTACAAGTACATTCCTATAGTCTTCGATGTAATTTTAACTAATACTGTAAACAAGGGATGTCAAACCCCATTTTTGTTGCGGGACATATTTTAGTTAACATTTCACTTGGAGGGCCATTATGACTGAAATCAAATAAAGAAGTCAAGAATAACAGTTTATTCAACTGTTCTTTCAGTTACTGTAATGAGGTGTTTGGTAACAAGAATGCTTACAATGTCTCTCTTATTTATTTCACATGAGAATTTGACGTTTTGGTACATATTTTAGCAAGCATCATGGAAGTTGCCATGTTTGATTTGCTTTCGCGGGCCACATAAAATGGTGTGGCGGGCCAGATCTGGCCCCCGTGTCTTGACTTTGACACCTGTGCTGTAGAGCATATTTGCAATGCCTAATTGACTTTCGCATACAGTACATATGGAAAACTGAAAATGGATTTTCCAAATCTGTGAGGAATTTAATAGAGTAATTTTTTCCCCAAATATTTTGGCATATTTGAGTTACTATATAGTACACTTGGTGATAGTAACTGCCCAGCTTGATATGCGGAAAAAGTATTGCTCAAGATTTTTCACTTAGTGGATAAAACACTACAAATATTGTACAGCAATACAGTACCGGTACAACATCCATGTTGTATATTTAGAAAAATATGAAGGGAAAATAACTGTATGATGGCCTAAAATTGTACACATCTTTATCAGACAACAATCAGTTAACACAGCGCATAATAATGCATGCATCACACATACCCGCGCACACCTTTGCGACGCTTATTGTCACACTTGAGAGCACAGTAGACTGAGCCTACAAGGTATTTTTTTCTTAACCCACTGATGCACGCCGGTATTAGAGAAATTAGCCAACTTTTTTGTTTTCTTTGCACAACTCAAAAATGCTCTTCTTTACAAGTTTGAGGCTGGCCGTCAAGAATGATGCAGGCGATGAGTTTGACACTAGGAGTGACCTTTCACATTCATCGCTTCAAGGCGTTTCTTGTCACTGTGCTCGCCAGCAGGATCGACGTGAATGTGCAAGATGTTTGAGTGACTCTGAAAATAGTTTGGCAGACGGTCAGGGTCCACTTTCACCCCGAAGGTCCATGCAATCTACTGATTGGTCTTATAATTGTTGCATTTATTTGAAAGATGTTTGTTGTTTTTTTTCTCTTTCTTCTTTCTTCCTTCTACATACATTCTTGCTGCTGGAGGCTGTAAATTTCCCCAGTGTGGGACGAATAAAGGATATCTTATCTTATCTTATATTATTTGTCTTTATAGCCGCAGTCAATGAGCTTGCACATTCATATCACACCAAAGTCGCCAATATACGTGACTTCAGAGCTATTCATTAATCGTTAATAGTTGCTAATGTGTGTGAAGACTTGTCGAACTTCATGATGGGTCACGATTTACAGGGTCCCTAGAAAATAGTATTTTGGATTTGCGGCACTGGGGCCCTAGGCCAAATCCTCACCTGCCCGAGGCATTGACCTGAATTTGAATTAGAAGTTTTCTTGTTCCGCTATTTTCTCACTCTCCATCCACACACACAGAACAATCAGCCACTCGCAGGACGATTCCTTGGAAGTGACAAATAAAGAAGAAAGAAAGTAGCAGACATACATGTGGAATCCCAGTAATCGCTGTCGTCTGTTCCAGTCTTCTTATCAACCGTCGGTCCAGCGGGTGTTGGATCTTCCTCTTTCCAGAAGATTTCATAGTCATCGGTCTCTGTTGGCGACGGATCTGTTTCGTCAGGTTTCCAGTAGTCTTCATCGATGTCCGTTATTGGAGGGTATGGGTCTGTCTCGTCGGGTTTCCAGTATTTTTCTTCGGGGTCCGTCACTGGAGGTGATGGGTCTTTTTCTTCTTGTTTCCAGTCGTCTTCTTCATTGTCTGTAACTGGGGGTGATGGGTCTTTCTCTTCCGGTTTCCAGTCGTCTTCTTCATTGTCTGTAACTGGGGGCGATGGGTCTTTCTCTTCCGGTTTCCAATATGTCTCATCTGTTTCTGTCACCGGATTGTATGGGTCTTTTTCTTCTGGCTTCCAGTATTCTTCTTCTGCGTCCGTCACTGGGGGCGATGGCTCTTTCTTCACTGGGTCCCAGTCGAAATCATCTTCTGTCACTGGAGCCATTGAATCTTCCTCCTCTGGCTTCCAGTAGTCGTATGGAATATCTGTGACCTCCGACGCTGGTCCGGATGGAGTGGGGTCACCCTCCCAGTAGTCATCCTCTGGCTTCCAGTAGTCATTGTCTGACGGGGAAACACACAGAGAGACTCAGTGATCTTAAGAGATACCTTCATTGCCTGCCACTTTTAAAAAAATAAAATGCTGATGGATTCTATTCATTCGAACAATTCAAGTCCCCTGGTATGCACACAATCACAATTCACAATCTTTCCTCGCAGTACACATCTACACAAATTTTGTACAAATAGGGGTACGATGGTTTGTGTCTCTTAAGCTTTAGCCTCAAACGCAGTAACTTGACATGAGATGTTTCACAGTTTGAAAGCATACTGCACCTTCTTCGTCCTGGAAAGTTACCTTAGAGTCCTATCATTAGCCCTATACTAATGTACAGTATATTATAGTCCAAAATCAACTTCTCTAATATTTAAGCATGTCGTTAATGATTCAATGAGCAACGTACCAATATCAGGGTAGACATAGTCGGTGTAAGTCTCAGGTTCTGTGGGCGGTTCGGTTGGGATCGCTGAAGACGGCACATTGACACAAAGTCAACAACCTCTCATTGACACGCTTCTAAGTACAAACTTGGCTCCCGGCTTGACCTGTTGTGGTGGGTGGAAGAGTCGTAGTTGTCGTTGTTTGTCTGTCCTTCTTCCTCCCTTTCTTCTCACTTTTGGGTTTCTTGGTGGCTTTGGGATCCTTGGGCTCTTTGTTCTTTTTCTTGTCCTTTTTCTTCTTTTTGCCCTCCTGCGGTGCTCTTTTCACTCTGCCAAAATTACCTTCATATAGAAACGCATCAAAAAATGATTTGTCCACCAATAAACATGAGTCTCAATGAAGCAAATGCTCCCTTTACACATAGATGCAAAACAGGTCGCACAATAAGAAAATGTAAATGAGAGAGCCAAGACAAAAGGTCACCGCAACCTGATGGCTGAGCTTAAGTCACCTGTCAACTTATTTGTGCCAACTACGCCTGATCTAACAGGCAAAAATGCAGCAAAAAGTGCATATAGTGGTTCATTTCCATACGATGGAAGAACATTAAATGATCTACCTGTTTTGCCGCCATTGATAGCTGAACAAAGATATCTTATCTGTGGCAAGTAAACAATTTTGACAACAATTAAGTGAAACATGATTATCATAATAAAAAGTCGACACACCCCTCTTCAAATGCCTGATTTTGTAATATAGAAATTAGAAACATTGTTCACCATTTATGGGACCTCACTCTCTCTCTCTTTAAGAGGGGAAGTAAAAAGATATAGCTGACTTCAATAATGTAGGCGCACAAGTGTGCACCCACTGGGTTGTGTTTGTGTTCCAAATCAACCAATCATGTTGAAACTCATGTTAAATGGGAGTTAGCACACACCTGCTACCATGTAAAATGCATTTGATTGACCTGCAAATAAATTACAGCTTGTAGTAGGCTTTTACTCCCATTGTTTTATATCACACCATAATGCATTTTTCCACACATGTTGGGGAGATTTTGTTTTACTTTTTACTTCATTTTTTAGAAGGGCGTGGATACCCTAATTGAGTTGTATAGCTTAAAAGTCACATTAATGGTGGAAAAAGTTTGTAAACTATTTATCCTGGTCTCAGTCTTTTTGAAAAACCTGGCATTTGAACAGGGATGTGTAGACTTTGTACATCCAGTCGATGGTGACAGGCAAAATATTAAATGACTGCAGTAGCAGAGTAAATTGAGAGGTCGCCGTTTTGTCTGTACACTTTTTCACTATACGCTGGTGTGCTTTGAGATTTGTGAAATAGTAGTTGCCTTCTGTCAATCAAGATGGCAAAACAGTGGTCTAGCTGAGCAGAGGTTCTTCAGTATTTCCTTCAGGCCAGGGGCTGCCTGCCGTTCTCAGACATTTCCATGGAAAACCCCTCTTTCCATGAGACACACAGTTTCAATCACACAAATCCCACCGGTTCAACAATAAATACATCACCGGCACCTCAGCGACATCTTGCCCGCTGAAAGGTACAGCCATTTGTGGGAGACATTACGCAGCTACTTGGGCCTGATGTGTATTACACATGAGGCCCTTCTCTTCTTCTCATACATCCTGCGTGTTTAAACATACAGGGTAAAAGCAATAGAAGCAGCGGAATGCGCTGCTTTTATTTGTCGTCTGTGCGCATCAAAGTGTTTGTAATTAACCAGCATGTAACTAAGATCATCTTTAAAATCTGTTGAACTGTGAATAGAATAGTAGAACAGTTCATTTGTAAATGAAGACAATTTTTTTTCTCTTATTTCATCTAGTTTCTCTTTCAATAGCAATGTGTGACACAAAACAGACGTCTGTAGTTTATGAGACTGGCTACATGGATCAGCATAATTGCCCATGATATTTTTGCTGGTTCTTGGCAGAATTCCCGTGGTTCACTTTTTAACCCTGGAGAACCCAAGAACCCCTTCCTTCTTTGGAAAATGATGAATTCTACATTAAATGACCGCTATCTGTTCACTGAACACCAAAATATGTTTTTTCAAATATGCAATGCTTTAATTCTAATCTAGGATTAGGGCCAAATTTGACCCTTTGGGATTTAAGGGTAGCATTTGAGTATCAGAATTTATCGGGGCCATATGAGACACCATGGGTTCTCCTGGGTTAAGAAATGAAAAAAAAAAAGTTGGCATGTTTGCCACACCCACTAGATGGTTTGAATGGCAAACCGGAGGAAAGTCAGATTGACATTCAACTGACATTTAGAATGAGTGAAAAAAAAAATACACATTGGAATGAAAAACACCATCTGCTGGATCTGGTAGGGCACTGTCGTGCACAGTCCTGAACGTTACTGACCTGCCTCCAATGTGGCCTCAATGTTGACGCTCTCCACTTGGCCTGTCTCACTTTGAGGCTCATCCTGAAGGAGATCCCCTTCTTGCTCATCTTGTTCACGCTGCAACAGGGACACAATCCCCCCGGCGCTCTCCCCTTGTCTGGGGGTCAGCAGGCAGCAGAGGGCCAGCAGGGCCGCAGACAGAAGCACCGTCTGGCTTCTCATGCCCGCAGCTCTTCCGATCGCAGTATCCTTTTAATTTGTTTCGGAGCTCCTTCTATCCTTTATCCAGCAGAAGTTTTATATTTGAGCCTTGCTTCCTGTGTGGAACCCCAGAGTCAAACAGACTCAGACTGGGCTCGACGGAACGGGAGTGGGATGGGGGTAGGGATAGAGGGGAGGGAAGGAGGTGGCTTAAACAGAGACACCAGAGAGATAGACAGCAAAGCAGACATTCAGTCAAATGAAAAGCTTCTGTTGCTAACTGCCCTGAAGCTCAGGTCAGCTGAAAAGACAACGAAAGGCAAGAGGGTCGCTGTCACCTGCCAGACGAGTCACAACAGGTGCAGGGTTCACTCACACACACACACGCGCACACACACGGGAGGTGTGGTGGAGAGGATGAGGGAAGGCAGGTAAAAGCAAAACGTGCACACTCCTGCATTTTGCGCCGAAAGAGGCAGGAAGTGCTTCTTCTTGCTTGCTTGTGCTTCTCCACAAAAGGATGGGGGAGGAGGCAGGGGGGAGAAACATTAGTGGGACGATAGGGATCGTGTGTGTGTGTTTTCATAAAACCATAAAGTACCAAACATCAGAGCGGGGATTTTTAGTAAATGAAAACAGACACGAATGACTTGTCCTCTGCAGTTGGGAATGGAAGTCTGGTGTCTGTCACAACTTTCCACCCAAGAAATCATGTCGGCTCTTTCAGCACTTCAGAGTTGTTTGAGCCCAACACGGGATTACAACATTTGAAAAGGTGATGCTTTCTTTGCCCTCCTTCTTATGATTATGTAAATTCTGTCATGTTCGGCAGGAGTTGACCCTTCACTGTATGTGGCAATTCTCAATGAATAAAATTCCTCGGAACTTATGTTTTCGGAAGTGAACACGGAAGCACCTGACCCCTGATCGACAGCACAAAGTGTTCTTTTGTTGTGAAACTCACATTTAAGAGACTAAAGATTTCTTATCACGTGAAGGGACCGTGTTCTCATGCCTTACAAAAAAATATATATAAAATTACAAAGAAAATAAAAGTGTCCGCCAATGAATGTGAACTCAGAAAGTATTCCAGTACTTTGAAATGATTCCAGATTGACTTTGAGTGTTTTAACAGCTGTGCTTGATTAAACAATTGGGACACAAACACAGTCAAATGCACAAAAACACGATGTTTATACCATCCGACATTGTGATGGCAGTGGAGCAAAAGAAAGAAAGATAATAATAATAATAATACATTTCATTTATAAGCGCCTTTCAAAACACTCAAGGACACTTTACAACCAAAACAAGAACAATAAAACCACAGATAAGGTATGTTGGGGTTCTGACTTTGGCTGAGATGTATGAGGCAGATACAGAAAGGTCAAGCGGAGGACTTTCAAATGCGCAGAATACAGACACACTAACTTTGTTCCCATTAAGGTAATTCACTCGACAGAGAGTAATAGTAAGGTAATAAGGAGAGAGGCCAAACTGTACTTGAAGTGAGTGGCTGTAAACTCTTTAGTAAATATATTAACAAATATTGCTGTCCATAAAATTTCTGTGGTCAATAAAAAAGGTCAAGGTCAGGGTAAAAAAATATATATTTTACGTCCTTTAGCTCCAAATCAGTCTCCTCTGTAAATGAATACTTCACTTTTCAGAGTTTTAAATGCTGCATAAAGTGCTTATTGGAACAGATTACAGAAAATAGCAAGCCCTCTACTGCAGCCGAGCAAAACAATGTGAGTGATAATCAACCGAGCTGCGGCACGCAATGAAGGGAAAACCTATAATGTATACCACTCAAGTCAACATCAAAAGACTGCAAAGTGGGCGTGAACACTCCTTGAATTACTCCTCTCATTACCTCGAAAGCACCTCAATCAAACAGTCTTTTCGCATAAAGATTTCCAGAACTTCCAATAGACCACCATTTAAATGTGAGTATGCCGCACAGAGAATGGACTTATACAAAAAGAACAGAATTAGTACAGAAATCTAACAAAACTTGAATGACTAACAAAATTAGTGTTCTGATGTCCCCTTTCAGCTTTTAATATATGGAGGTGGTCATGTGCATGATCGGTCATAGCGCTGTAGGTTTGGGGTCTCGAGTGGCGTGTCAGCATCCAGCAGGCAGGAAACAATGACATCAGGGAGAGAGTAGGAGGGAGACGGGAGAGGAGGGGGGTATGAGTGAGAGAAAAGTGCAGTAATCCAGCAGGCTCACAAGGTGCGAATGGAAACAGGCAAACAGGTTGACAAATCTCCATTCCGTAATATTCTGCCCATTCCCGCTAGATACAAAGATTTATGTTAACAGATACCTGAAGTATTAATACTCTCCATGAGAATGTCACATTTTATCGAGCTCCATCTTCCAAAATCACACACACACACACACACGGACCCAAGGTTGGAAAAAGACATGCAAGGAGTGAAATCATAGCATATAAATAGTTGCATTAAGAATAGGCTATGGATATGATTTTGACTGGGATGAGATAAATGCCAGAAATATTTTTTCCATGGTGTGTGTGCAGTGATTCAGCAGGTCAGCTACAGCGCAGTCATCTGGCTTTGGGCTCTGATTAAGCACAGATGGAGTTGCAAACAGCCCTCGGATTCCTTTGGAGGCACACTAACTTCATGACCAAGCACTAAAATCCCCCTTGCACACGCTGCTAAATATTATATTGAAACGGGGGTTGGGGTTGTGAAAAATGCAGTACAAGCACTATTGAGGGCTAGCTTTAGTGAGTCTGAGTAATGTTTCCCCAGTGAGGACTGACAAAGCTGGAACACAGACTGAGACCTTAAATTGTATTGAAACAACAAAATAGTATCAGTGGAACAGCATGATGGCCTCATGGGAATTTACAAGGGTCAATGCCTCCATAGTCAAAACGAGAGTCAATGAGGGTGGCCTACATGTCTCTAATGTCTCTTTAAAAAAAAAACAAGAAACAAGAGTTTACGAACATTACATGAAAGTCTAAAAAATTGACTGAAATGAATACAGCCCATGTCCAAAGTCCGGCCCGCGGTCGAATTTCATCCGGCCATCGGCCCCTGTCATAAAATCAGTGCCGTCTGGCCCGCAGGTTGGGCGCAATGGAACACGTGTTGCATTGACTGAGGTCTCGTAGACTGGTGAGTGATGTTTCATAGAGTACTGCTTCCCTCTAGTGGCTAAATGAGTAATAGCATTCACTAAATGAGTAATAGCATTTAGACACTAGAGGGCATCACTCACGAGTTAACAAGACATCACTCCGTGTTTATATTGACTGATATGTCATATTTCAAATGATCCTTGCAGTTGTGGATATGTGTATTGCTTGTTCATTTCCCTGTTGTTCGAGTCAAAGGTCTTGTGACTATTGAAAAGTCATGGTGATACATTTTATGTTTCAAATCAATCAATTTGCACTCAGGAGACTTCTGTTTAAGAAAAAGTCAAGTGAATAAGCAGTTGCATGTGATATACCTGTTTCAAATGAACCAAAGGAAATTATTAAGATTGTTGAAATTAAAATAAAAATGGAAATGTGAAACAGACTGGCATACTAAAATTTGTTGAACAATATTGTTGTTCAATGTAAAGAATGTCAGCCAAGGTCGGCCCCCCGACATTTTACCACATAAAATCTGGCCCCCTTGGCAAAAAGTTTGGACACCCCTGCACTAATAAGTAGCTCTGTAGATAGTAGCATACTGACAACCATATCATTAAGCATAAATGAATGACATTTAATCTTACACACAAAGTATCATTTTTAAAATCTGTTCAGTGTAGAGTGTCCACAGTTTTGATTGACGCTGTCGGAGAATAAATCAAATTTTAAAAAGAGGGTATTAAAAATGTAAC
Organism: Hippocampus zosterae; assembly: GCF_025434085.1. Classification (NCBI taxonomy): domain Eukaryota; kingdom Metazoa; phylum Chordata; class Actinopteri; order Syngnathiformes; family Syngnathidae; genus Hippocampus; species Hippocampus zosterae. The sequence continues at coordinate 16,525,331 of NC_067456.1, forward strand.
ACTGCACATATTGTTGTAATTGGACAAGCTTTGGGGAAGACTCAGATGTTTTGTTTCACTAACTTCAGTGCAGTCTTAGAACGACTTTGGGAGACACATTAAACCAACTTTGTCGGGAAATCATCACATTTATATAAAAAGAACACAAAAAGGCTCATTACAACAATATGAAAGCAATTGCAATCACAAAGACGTAGAAATTGAACAACAATCCCAGAACATTTACTTTCATAAATGTTCGCATTGACAACAGCGACACGATTAGATGCAATATTTGCGTGGATGTGTCAGTCAAAAACCAACATTGGCTGATTAATTGTAAGCATTTTTTATGTTTGTTTGGTTTATGCTGTGTCCTACATTGCTCTCAACTCTGTCCGTTTTTTTTCAGGCCGATTCGATTTTGTTGGGCTCGTATCAAATAGCACCCTCTAGCGGTTAAACTGGAGCACATCAAGAAAGCCTCAGAGTCTATTGGGATTACGCATCACACGAACAAGGTATCGAACCTCAAGTGGAGAAGCAGTACTTAAATAGCACACTGTATATTCTACGTACCGTTCAATGGCTCAAGATAGTTTTTCCAACAAATTTTGCTTACCTCTCCTAAAAATATGCAGAGTCAGAACCAAGAACAGTTGGATTTACAACATTTTCCCATTCAAATCAGTGCCAAAGTGTAAAACACCATGTACAAAACAAATCACGCAGGATGGCGAAAGTCTTTAGTTTTCAACAGCGTTTATTTAATTTTCTCCATACAATACATTTAATGTACAACAGCACATACTGTATTCTGAAATAACTCTCAGTATAAAATAGGGCATCTACAGTCAAGGTACAGTCATAAAATGCTCAGAGGGACATGACAAAGACCGTGACAGCAAAACACCTTCAAAGAGTATAAAGCGTAAGGGTGTTGTAGAGATGTGATTGTATTTGCCGAGCCACTGCTGGATCGCAATCAGAACTTCAGATGGCACCTCTTGGTGTGTCTGGCATCCTGGTAAAACCCGTTTGTTTCTCGTTTCTCTCTGGATAAGAGTCATGCAACACGAGGAGAGTTCAAAACCCAAATAGAAATTCTGGGACATCTGCTGATGAGCAAGGTTTGGCTGGAAACGAGAAGATGAATTTGCATTTGTCTGGATACTTGAAAGCATACGCAGTATAATGACCAGAGCTTTACAATCATAAGCTAGCTGAGCAGTTTGTAACCCCAAAGACTGGATCGTTTGTCAGTGTTTGCCTCACACCGAACACTTAAATCACAACAAATGATACTCCACCATCAGCGAAGCCACAAGAAAACTGGCTCATTCCAACATGGCTGAGAGAAACCAAATCAAAATTCAGTAGAAAGTGCTTTTAATTTGCAGACGGCTATGGGCCTATATAGTGATAACGTCTTTTTAAATAGTACACACATAATATGGACCTGCTTCTTCTAGTTTGCCACGAGTATGTCGTGCTTGAGCTGTTTAACATCCTTTACATTATATAACGAGTTCAGTTGGGGAAAGAGAAGGCCAAAGTACAAGCAAACATCAAAACATGTACTGAGAGGCCTAACAAATACCAGGACAGAGTGAGAGAGAAAGGAGAGATTTGTCTTAAATTCTTGAGGTAAGCAATGTATTTTAGTATAATGCCCTACAGACAATCATACATCTTACAATCATTAATTCTCTATGTACAAACTTCCTGATTTACATACACTGTACTGCTCCTCAGCTTCAAAATGAAGAAAACCAAGCGCGGGATCAGTGTGGTGCAATGTTTGGGACAAGGAGGCGGGAGGGTTCAGGTGACCTGACATGATGAGGTGGCCGCAAATGAACATTATGGCTCCTGAAGGTGGCCCCTTTTGCATACGTTGCACAGTTTTATCTACAACAGTGCAAAGTTCCTCGTCAGTCGCACAACGCCTGCAAACCATTGGCCTAACTGTGTTATCGTGTTCATAAGAAAATGAAAAATGGAAACGGCTCGATGGGCCGACTGAGGTCAGCTAACTGCCTACTGCCTTGCAAGAACACAGCTTTACTGTGGCACTGAGGCTGTAAGCCAAAAAAAAAAAGATGAAACATGATCTTACAAGATTCTATGGGATGTAGGCACCATTTTAACTGTTACCTTCTTAGAAGACAAAGTTGAGCTCATTTACATGTCAAGCAAGTCTCCACAAGCTTCGCTGCCTAAAGTGTTTCTACGAAGGGGTTCATGAAATATGAATGTGCTATCGTAGTAAAGGTCCGCGCACCCACTGACACGACAGACCAACGTCAACTTGACATCAACAAGCTTCACGAGGGAGGAGGCTATAGATAGGATGCTACAGTACTAGTGCTACCTGAACATGCTACAGATTGAGACTACAAACATGGGAGACAGTTTCACAGGAGCACAAAGCACGAACCAGCTTCGCCGAGGAGCCATAACCCATTCTTGGCCAGCAATGTTTGTTTTTCTTTGTCCAATCGGATTTCTCTTCATGTTCCTTCCAAGTACCATCTTAAAAAGACAAAAGTACCATGTTTGCAGAGGGATGGGTCAAGTACTTAGTAAAGCTGGCTTATTGTGTGCATTGGAAAGCACCCCATCAGTTCCCGTCAAACAAGACACACAATCACACATGCACACTTTCAATCGCTAACTTATTGACATTTGGGTTGCCTGATAAAGAGCTAAACCAGACAACTCAAACTCTGCCCTTTAAGTGGTGACAACGAAGCAAAAAGTCATCACTTTTTCTTTAAATGTCTTCACTAAGTCGGAGTTAAATTCTCACCCCGGCCCCCCCAAAAAAGCACACACACACACGCACACGCGCGCACACACACACACACACACGAGGATGTTCACTTGCACAAACACACAAGCCCTGAAAAGTCTGAAATGTCTATGGTCACACAGCACTGACTTTGATTATCATAGTGTGAGCTGGAATTGCATACTGTACTATATCTATGGGAGGCAGCCCTCAACATCAGCTCATTTTACCACTCATACAAATCTAACCAGAAAAAAATATATACACACTTACTCACGGAATGTCTACAAAGCTTATATTAGACCTTCATTGTAAGCCTTATCAAACTTTTATGAAAGGCTGATAATGTGTGTAGGGTTTACCTATGTTCTGTTAAAATCCTTATTGTTATTTTTGAAAAAAGAAAAAATTGAATTGAAGCAATTAAAACATTTTTTTTGTTGGTCAATAATATATTAATCAAATGAATGAATCTGTGGACCAATTCATTGACACCAACAGTGTCTCTTTAATTTAATCCCAATCTGGATTGGGGTGTCTGTTTTTATATATATTTTTTTTACATTTGTTGATACATCTTTAACCTACTAGTAGGGAATCTAAAGGGGTCAAATCTTCATGGCAAGCCTACATGGAACTTGCTCCCTGCTCAAAGGTTACTGCATGTGACCTGGTCAAGTGTTGTGCTGCTGCTTTTGACCGTGTGAAGACCATTGATAATATGTCCGATGGTGGTGCCCCTCCGATGAATTGCACTTGGCTAGTCAGTTGAACAAGAGTGTGCCTCAGGCCACCCGTAAGGCCAACATAACTGGGCTGAGAAGAACAAAGTCCACATGGGTGGAGTTTTGGCCACAACGACTTACCGGTACTTGAAATTTCATTTGACCAATCAAGTTTAAGGAAAGTGCAAATGTTGACAAGTCTTGTTTTATGACAGCCTGCACCAGCTCCATTTGTTTGACTGTTCTGTGTTCAAATAAATAGCTGAAACAATGGAGCTCTGACCAACCACAAAAACAACACCAGGACAAAAAAATGTTTGCAAAGTGCAGGGCCCTAACATCAGAGGATTGGGGGACATGATAGCAGGGGATAGTGTGTTCTTTCATCGATCTCTCCGTAAAGACACACATGCAGACAGATGCACAAGCTTAGATGAGTCTGGCGTCACCCTCGATGTCAGTTGGTAACTCACACACCCCTGTGAAGTGCATCTCCTTTGCCTTGCTTCCCTGTCCGCTGGCCGATTTGCTTGCTTGTTCCTCCAGGCTGGGAGAAGGCTGCTGGGCTGGTGGCTCTGGCGAAGTCCCACGGGGGACCCCACCCGCCCTTCTCTCTTTCAGGAAGACTTCTAGTCGGCGAAGCATCTGCTTTGGGTTCTTTTTGGCGAACAGCTCCACTTCTGAAGGGTTAGAAAATACATCAAGATTAAGTGTCTCTATAGTCCCATGCCATGTCTTGTGATAACGCTCTCTCTTGCTGCCAGGTACAAATAATCTGGATAAGGTTGAAGTCTCGTACATGTCATGCCAATAGCTGGCAATATACTGTTATACATCCATCCATCCATTTTCTAAACCGCTTATCCTCACAAGGGTTGTGGGCGTGCCGCAGCCTAACCCAGCTGTCTTCGGGCAGTAGGCGGGGCACATCTTGAACTGGTTGCCAGCCAATCGCAGGGCACACATTGAGGAACAACCATCCACACTCACACTCACACCTTGGGACAATTTAGAGTGTTCCATTAACCTGCAATGCCTGATTTTGGAATGTAGGAGGAAACCGGAGGACCCAGAGAAAATCCATGCAAGCACGGGGAGAACATGCATACTCTACACAGCAAGGCTGGAATCGACCCCTGCACCTCTGCACTGTGAGGCCAACATGTTAACCAGTCGACCAACGTGCCAGCTAACCCAATACAGTTCACCAAAATTAAGTATTTTAAATTCAGTAAGCCATTTCTTTAATTTGCTTATAAATCTCTTTCACTGTGCAACTTATTTTAAATGTCTTATTATGTGAAGCATTCCTAACAGCTTAACATGTACTTAATATGATGAATATGAAGTTCAGTGGAAAATCTGAAATTTAACGCGGGGTGAAATGAGGAAGTGTAAAAGGCACATTAATGTGATATAGACTAAATAAAAATAATGCTGCTGTCAAGACCATCGTTTACCAATCTTTAATGAGCCAAGGGAGGCTCCTTTAACATTGAAAACATTTTACATCGCACCAAACTAAAATAAAAAAAGTGAACCGTAGTTGTCCTGTGAAAAATACACGTTAATTTTTGTCGTTTCTGAAATATTTTCACTTTAATGGGATATCCAAAAGGCAGGACAGTGACAATATGCTGTGTACAGAGAATACAGAATATCTTGTCTCAATATACAGTACTAACAAATGTTCATACTTGTAAAATCTGGGTCTGTTTAGTTGAACATAAAGTCTATCCTCTATGCTGCCGAAGGCCATAATGGATGCAAAAGCTAATTGTAGTTTCTGGCCTTTAGGGAAAGAGCAGTTAATTGTTGTGCCTATCATTACACAAAGACATTATTTGCAATAAAGAAATAGATTTCAGAACTAGGGCGGCCCGGTAGTCCAGTGGTTAGCACGTCGGCTTCACAGTGCAGAGGTACCGGGTTCGATTCCAGCTCCGGCCTCCCTGTGTGGAGTTTGCATGTTCTCCCCGGGCCTGCGTGGGTTTTCTCCGGGTGCTCCGGTTTCCTCCCACATTCCAAAAACATGCGTGGCAGGCTGATTGAACACTCTAAATTGTCCCTAGGTGTGAGTGTGAGTGCGAATGGTTGTTCGTCTCTGTGTGCCCTGCGATTGGCTGGCAACCGATTCAGGGTGTCCCCCGCCTACTGCCCGAAGACAGCTGGGATAGGCTCCAGCACCCCCCGCGACCCTAGTGAGGATCAAGCGGCTTGGAAGATGAATGAATGAATGAATGAATTTCAGAACTATTAAGTAAAGTTGGATCATTCCCCACCGCGGCACGCTGTTTGGGAATTACTGGTCTCGACATACGTGGTGCAGTAGTATGGAGGGGTACATAAAGCATTCTGTGATTTTACCATGGTTGCTGTTCTCCAACTTTGAACAATGCTATAAACACACAATATCTAAGAATGCAGGTAACCTCATCTTTACCTTTGATCACATAGCCAGAGTCAGCAATGGTTTTCTGTTGTGTCTTCCACAGTTGGTACAGGTGCAGATATGTGGCCACGTAAAATTCATTCAACACGCCAACAACTTGCTGGCGACGATTGCACTCCCTAGTGAGGCAAGGGCAGAGAAGAATGTTTTTGAATGACTCATGCACTATGCAAGGGTGTGATGGAGAAGAAAAAAAAGTAAATACATAAAATAGACTGACTTGGACAAGGCCTCCTCTCTGAGCACCTGCAGAGCGATGCGGGTCATGTTGATTGACATCACACTGAAAGGAAAGTTCTGAAAATACACATATGCACAATAACATTACAATACATAGTAAACATAAAATTGAATGAAATCCAGCGCAATCGCGGTATCCAAAATCACCCTTTGCAAAAACTAGAAATAGGGACTGAGACAACCACAATGTACCCCAGAAGACGGAAAATTAATTTTACCCAATTTAGAGAGTAACTTGTAAATGACTTTTAATGACCCTTTGAGTTATTGTTACTCATTCCTCAAAAGGGTAATTTTTATCCCATGTTGAAGTATGGTCATAAACAGAATGTGAATATACAAAGCAGAATCAGTGTTTTGCTCAAAATAAATATATAAATAAATAAAAAAAATCAAGCACGCATAAATGCATAAACTTGATAAATAAACTCTTCATTTGGATTGACTTTTTCCAAAAGATATCATTTTAAGGGCACATTTATAGTTGTAGTGGCAGTGGTTTATTGTTACATTATTACATCGAAACATGTCCCCAATTTTGGGGGGAAAGCCATTATTCCACCTCGAAGAATGAGAATATCGCTCTCACAGTGTCCATCAAACATACAGTACATCTGAAACAACCAATAATAAGTTAGTGGGGTATCCTGTTATGAGCTATTAATACCAGCGTAGGGTGTTGGGACAACTTGTAGATGTCTCGAGCCAAAGGCAGAGTCTCTGGGTCCATCACAAAGTACAAAGTGTGCATTAGACCCAGGAAACCAGTGCCACGCAGGTCAGTAGCTGGGTCCATACCTAAAAATCAAAATATGCAGTACCATATTTCACACTCAAATCTTGAGAAAAAGTCACTTCATGTACTGCATGTTAAATAGAGTGCAAAGTTTGAGCATCTTACCCTGAAAGCCAATGTTTTCCCAGTGTGACCCATAACGAGGACAGTCCAGCCTGCAGCCAATGAGCTTTTTATAAATGCTCTGGAGAACACGCATGTGGACTATCTGGCTGTTGTCCACGTGGCCTAAGGAAAACATGCAAACGTCAGCATTTAAATAAACCCATGCGTGACTGCGAAAACAGGCACGGCGAACAACTGCTCACATTGCGCAATGGCAAAGACGAGATCCCGCTCCTCCGTCAGCTCCCTGTGCAGTCGAGGTGGCCCAAAAAGGAAGTGTGTGATGGCAGCGAGACCTGTCCTGCGAATAGTTGGCTGGATGTTCTTCTGAAAATTGGTGTGAGACAAAACAAGAAACAACATTCAACTCTCTGACCTGATATACTTTAAACTAAATACCCATGTTTTACTTTTTTTTGGGGGGTGCGGGGGCGGCTGAATGATGTAGTCTTTTCTCTGTCCCCTCTCAAACTCTTTCTGCCAATAAATATCCATGACAATACAAATAACTAGAGGGAGTACATCAATAAAAATGCCACATTGTTAATAGAAAAACTGTTCCAGTATAAAAAGGCATACAGATGCTGCATGGCATGCCCAAGCACTCAAACAGGTGAGGTTACACAAAAAAATTGTACACTTTCACTAAGAGAGGAATAATTACCAAGCTCAAAATGACTAGATTTGGATCACTCTTTGCCTTTTGTGCCTCAATCAAACACAAACGCAAAACTACCGCATTGGCCCGAATATAAGACAGTGTTTTTTGCATTGAAATAAGACTAATAATAAAGATAATAAAGAATAATAAAAAGTGGGGGTCGTCTTATATTCGGGGTCTAAACAATATACCCATTCACGACGCTAGATGGCGCCAGATATCATTGAAGCGAATGTTGAACTTCACTCCCCAGGCCAAAGTGAACCCCTGTCACCAAGAATAAAAATAAAAATAGCGGTAAGAAAGAAGAGAGAGGAAAATAATAGAAGAGATAACAGAAAATGGAGAAACTAATGACAATCTGGAGAAAAGTATGTCGAAGATCGGCCAGGTTAACCGGCAGCTGAGGAGAAGTTATGATGTAATTTACAATTTAAAAACCTGAACCCATTCATTTATAAATGTAATTGCACTTTAGTTTAGATATTTAAATGTTCAGATATTAAGATTTGAATGAGGCAAAATAACATGCTTTTTCTCTCAAATATATTGTTATAATCATTTGTTTCAGATCTACTGTAATTATTCTTTGTATAAAAATTAATTTGGTGTTCAAAAAGTCTTTTATCTAACTTGAGTCTTGAAAAAGACGGGGTTGTCTTATAATCAGGGCCGTCTTATATTCGGGCCAGTACGGTATATGTGGCTGTTTGAGGCAAAAGGCACAGGTGGAAAATGTTAATGTGAAAAACTGAACGCTAACTCGTTCTGCCCATAACACATCATGATTAACAGAGTAGCTGCTGTAACCCAAGGCTTTAGTTTTCCCTCTGCTCACTCCTTGTGGGACGTTGGAGGCACGGCATCACTCGTGTGTGAGCCTGTCTTTTCACCGAATTAAATCACATTACTGCGGCGTACACAGGGCATGTCGATCGATGGTCAATGCTTTGGGCAATTCACATTAGTCCTTTGGACTTGTAGTAGCCGCCGCCTTCATCAGTGCTTGAGGCACTCATTGCACTTTAGGCAAGTCAGCCAGCTTGCGACTCTAATTTTTGCTCGCCTTGGGTGGTTTCAGACAAAAGGTGCTAAGAAATTGGGTTGATTCTGAACTGTCTCATATTCATCTTTTGATCTTAAACCCAAAGACAAAGGCCATTCTGTTCCAATATTTTTGGAGGGCACTGTATAGTCCGAAAACATATTTTAAATTTGAGGTGGGGGACAAAATCTAAGAATTTCAATCATAAAAGCTTACAATCAAGTCCCCGAGATCTGTCGTCTGGAAGTACTGAAGAGCTTCATTGAAAGAGATGAGTGGCGTAGGGTTCGAGTCCTCAGCGAGAGCTGGCAAATTAAAAAAAAAAAAGACCAAACAAGAAATCTAATTTAGCTTGGAAAATTCCTGATGATAATCGTGTTGATGCAAACAGGTGAAATTGTTTTGACAATTTTGACCTGGTTGGATGTTTTCCAAAGCATCCCACTCCTGTCTGGCCTTTTCCAACTCCACACTTGCCTCTGTGGAGAAAAACACAAAGGCAAGTTTAGAAAATACAGTCGTTCACTGGATAGTTTGGTTCAAATCTCTCATTCAAACGACCATCTTTCCCATCTGGGGTGCTGCATCGTTCAGACGCCTGCAGCACCCAGAGAACAACCGGAGGACGTTTCTATCTGTACAGCATCGGCCCAGTGTCTACCACACATTATTCCTCAATTCCAGTAGGAATAGGATGAGAGACCAAAGTGAGTTCATGTGAGAGTGTGTTACCTGGAGGTTGAGTCCGGTCCCCTCCTGCTGCAAGAGTCTGCAGCAGACCATTCTGCTTCAGAGCTGAAATCTGGACACAAGTTAAACACAATCAACTTCCACGTGAAGATCACAGTATTTTATGTCATGTGATAAAGTCAAGCAAAGTCTCATGTCCAATTTGCATTAGTGTCAAACTGTATGCTGCATAGTGCAAGTGTTGTCATGAAGACCGGTTACTGGATTAATGAAAAAATAAATAAAATAAATAATAATTCAAAATAAAAAATGATCAGTAGCATTGCAAAGTCCCTATCAAAATATTTAGTGCACCCAGCGACTTTGAAAACTAAGTCATACCTTTTGCAGTTTGACCAAAAAGTATACAAATGACATACAGAAACTTGGAAGTTGAATCTGCAGTTGTGCATAACCCACTTAAATGCGGTTCAACGTTCTCCCCTCCCCCACTGGACTGTACTCGCCATGTCGCAAAATAAAGAAAAAAAATCGGTACTTCATGGATGAGAAAATAAACTCCTTAGCGGCGGTAATTACCGGCAGGGATGTGAGGGGGGCACAACCGTTGGTGTGGTCTTTGACATTCTGACTGATAATCAATCCATTCATAACCTAGAAAGATAAGTTTTCCGTAGTTTTAAGAGGAAGCAGGAAATCTTGAATCCAAGGAGGTGAATAAAACGGAAGGGATTATAGAATTGTACTCACAGGCTTTTGGTTCGAGTGTCCATTGGTGGTCTCCTCTGATGATTTACATTCAAGAGACAAACCATTTTGGCCCTAAAAGTAGGAAGAGGGCGCCCGATTGCAGCAGATGGTTAAGAGATGTACTCACAAAAATACGCAGAGAAAACAAATCTTGTTTAACTCATTGAGAAGCCCATAAACGATTAAAACAAAAAAAGTCATATGCAGAGACTGGAGGCCCCGGGCAAACGAAGGAAGCTTACGGAGAGAAACCACGCTGAGGATAAGAGAAGTGCTCTGTCAGCTGCCGCCATGGTAATATGGCAAGCGAGCGAGAGCAGAGATTACAGCTAAAGCAGTGGAGAGCGCTCTTGACCTTAGGTCTTAAACATGTCGGTGAACTGCTATAAACAAACTAGCTCTTAATTAATTAACAGCTCAGAGCAGGAGAACATGACTCCATATTTGTGGTTCCTAACACAAGTACCGGTAATCACTAACACAGACAGAGCAGTCTCGACTTTGTTCCAATCGCCCAAATTAAAATCATGACGTGTAGAAGGCTACATATGTATTACCTCAATGTGGAAAGTGACATCAGTGTCTTCTTCCATTGCATATGAATTTGTGATCTGGCAAGTGTCTTCCCGATTGTAGCGTCTAAAGGATTCTGAAATCCTGGACTGAGTTGGGCTGACAAGTTGCTACAAGGACAACCATGATTTCTTGAGTGCACATGTGGAGTGATTGCCGGGATTTATGCTTCATATGGATGGAAATGTCCACTGTGACAAGTTAAGACTCCACCAAGCAGGTTACAGAAGTCCAGATAGTGCACATCTCTGCTTTTCCGTCTGAACCGTGATGAGCGTTGGTTCAAGTGGCAGCCTCCTCCTATAGTCTAACCTTGAGTGCGCACACGGAGAGGAATGTGCAGATATCAGTCTAGCGCCGAGAGGAAATGGCACGTTTCCCGGAAACCTCCCTTCTTCCTCCCCTCCACAGATCTGCTTGGCCAGTTGCTTCGCTCCTCATCGCCAACAGAGGTGCCCAGAAGCTGGATAGTGACATTGCTCTTCAGGCTTGAGCTTTCCTCAGAACAGACACGTCATTACATTGGCTCTCAAGACAAATCCTATAAGTGCAGCGGCGATAGCGGCACACTTTAATTGACTGAGTGATCTTCAGCCTCATGTGAAACAATAAAAAGGGCAAATGTCCAGATGTGGATCATGAGTTGTCTTCTTTTTGGCAACAATCTTTTGGAGGAGGTCTCCTCTGCATGAGAATCTGCAATGTGAAATTAAACAAATCAATCACAAAGCTCTCAAACACAAGATATTAAATATACTCAATGCAAAAAAGGTGAGAAAAACAAAATAATAGACTCAGATTTGTCAAACATGTGTCCTAGAAAATTCAAAACAAATTGAATTAATTACTTCTACAATCAATTTTGCAACACAGTTAAATGTCCAAGGACTATGAAAAAAATGACCCTTTATCACTCTGGCCCCACCACTTCAATCCTGCAAATTGACAATCCAATTTTCAAGGGCCCCTGTCAGTCGTCATCACTTGTCTTTTTTTACTTTAGTAATTAATAATAATGTGCAATATAGTAGTATTTACAAATCAAGGGTTAGGTTCAGCAACAGGGAATTATTTTCTGACACATTGTAGCCATAAATTAGTGTGCAATCTTTTAATAGGTCAAATTTAAAAACAAAATATGACAATATATCAAGAACATGGTGCGCTCTATTTAAAAAAATTGCCATTTTTTAAATCAGCATCAAAAATACTTTTCGGAACAAATAAATTCTGAATAAAATTTGCTGTTCATCACAGCAATTGGTTCATTATAGTGAACTGAACTACAAACAATATACAACATTAAAAAAAGTAACACTTTATTATTGGCCTTTTTTTTAAAGATAAGAAAACCTTAAAACTTGTTTTGCCCAGCCCTACAGCATGAGACGACATACTTATGTGTAGAACTTGGTTTTCGCAAATAGTTAGGCAAGGAGTGATGCCACGGGGAGCAGTTTGACCCCACAAACACGTGTGTGTGTGTGTGTGTGTATATACATACATACATATATAGAAAGATAGTACTAGAATAAAAAGTGCAATTGTACACATCCACTGTAGGGGGGCGGTGGCAATCTCAATGTCAGAGTGTGTGCAGGTAGAATTAGCTCTAAGGTGTAGGTTTTTCTTTTAGGTGATATGAATCACTGTGAAACAACCCCTCAGGAGACACCACGCTAAAATAATTAACAAAAAAAAAAGAAATGCAGAGAGAGAGCGAGAGAGAGAGAGAGAGAGAGAGACTAAAAACAATGTTAATAAATGTATTCTTTGTTGTTAGTTGATCTCTGTCTCTTTTTCGTTTGTTTTCTTTGCTGTGAATAAGGATACAATGTTATGCACTTACAACAATTTTACAGATAAATTTTTCCATTTATGTACGTGGCGCAGAGTTTCTTCTGCTTGATCACATAATAACTGATAACATAAAATAATTGAGAAGCACTGAGGAGGCATTGCAAACAATGAAAAGCAATGAAAAATGCATTATGACACACACGTGTAAAAAAATTAATTTCAGTACGTGTACTCATATTTCAATTCCGTCCGTAAAGGTTTCCACTTATAATCCAATACTGGATAGAATACTGTACACACAACATAACTGCTAAAAAAAACAAAATGAAGAATACATCACAAAATGCCATTCTGACTATGTCTGATTAACCTGTACATTTGCTTATGTGATTGAAAAAAAAATAGAATGACTTTTTTGGCAATCCTAAATAGATAGCTGTAACGTCACCACAGTACAGGAGCTGTCAGGGCAGCTAGCAACCAGCAATTTAGCATTATGTCAGCTAGCAACCCCGCAGGCACAAAGACGCAGGTACGGCTTCTGCTCAAACAACGAATGCAATTTGAGCAATGTCTCCGAAAAGGGCCGTCTATTTTCGCAGTGCACGGAAGAGGGACACCATGTCATGAAAAATATGTCCTGTTGCGTGGCTGACAGCGGCTCGTTCTCGCAAGAAAAGCCAGCTGTCAGCGCTAACTAACGGGCTAACTGTACCTCTATTCAACTGTAACGAGGATGAAGTCCGAGTCCAAAAACGTATGCAACTCAAACAAATTTTGCTTGGGCACCACTTCAAACAACACAGCAATTTAACGCGATGCCCACCCGCCTGAGCGTGTTGTGCGATTAGACGAATTTAAAAGTACCTCAGTTTCTGATTGTTTCTCCCTCCAATCTCAGCTTCCCTTCCCCCGTCCAGGATACACTGTAGTACAAATGCATCATGGGAATTGTCGTTTTCTGCCGCGATCTGAATTCATTACGTCATTTTTCTCTGGCTCAAAGGTATTAATGGCGTGTTTCTTTGCACACATTATCTTATGTACAGACATCATAATTTCCATAACATTTCCCATCCCCGAATCAGTTAAATACATATCCGATAATATTCATAATATATACTGTATATATATTTATATATATATATAGCATTCATATTTCCATCATTTTAACACATTTTGTCAAATGAATGCAAATATGAGCCATACTTTCATATTTGCCCCTGCGGGGTTGCTATTGTTTAATATATGATAGCATCATGCATCTATCCTATCTAATACTGTATATCAAAAAATACAGAAGTTGCATTTATGGTACCTTACAGAAAAGCATTCAAATGAGTTTCAAATTTAACAAATGCACAAAAGAATTGTTTGAGGAGGGAAGTGTATTTGCATAGCATAGCAACAATTACAGGCAATTCAATGTGTGTTATGTTTATTTTAAAATGTTGAAAATGTACAAAAGGCCTAACATCTTGGTAAAAGATCACAATAAAATGAATCAAATGTGTGAGACTTTATGAAAAATTCTGATCCAAAAATGCTGTACAAATACTGTAGAAAGTCACGAGACTCAGCAGAGACGATGCCGAGCACTATTTCGATTTTAGGATGCGTTATGGCATAACAGGTACTGTAGCCTGGACTGAAAGGTGTCTAGCTGAAGACATTTTGCATTAATTTGGATTTGCAAAAATATAAAAAGGTGCAAAGTTGACAAGAGTCCACTGATTTCTTTTCAGCACTGAAAGCTATTGTTACTTGTTATGAAATGTGCCGCTGGCATCTGTGCCACTACAAGACGGACTGATGATTTGCTCCCTGGCAAGTTGTCAGTGAACCAAGCTACCAGAATTTGAAAGATGGTTGCTCATCGTGTGTACTGGGATCTTTCCTCTCCAGTTTGAAGAATGCTGCTAAAAATTGCAGGTGCACTGTCTTACTGTGCATGTGTATGTTCCCCAGAATATTGTCTATAACACAACTGTATAGTCAGGCAAGACTATGGACTGTCTTGTAGCATTTATTTGAGTTTTCAAGCATCAGGAGACAAGTGTCCTTAGTGTCTTTTTGCATACAATCATAAATATCAATGGCATAGAAATTGTTTATTCACATAGCAGCTATTGCAACAGCACAAAATCAATAAATAAAGCACAGCAATAAAATGTGCAATTTCACAGCAGAACGATAGATGATACCCAAGGTGTTATCACTCTGAAACAATGTGCAGTTCATTAGCTGTTTTACTGCTCAGACAAGCTCAAGGCGGCGTGGCTAAATGTGAATGAACATAGGATTGGTGTTAAAGATTGGCTATTAGGAGGTGTGAGAAAATCACTTTTGTCAAATGAAAACAACAGGTGTGCTCAGGTTGCCCCCATGTTACGTCAAGCAATATATTCCTCTAATTTCCCTAATAATTATCTTTTCTTTGCGGATCATAGCGTATTTGCGAAGGTTGATGGTGCATTAGTCTCTGCTCTGCCATGACTGAGCACAGGATGGATGTTGCGTCAGCAGGTGTGAGCCATCTCCTCGGAAACCTGACTGGCCATCCTTTGCCTGAGATGGTTGGCAAAGTCCACCTGCGTCTGGGACAGTACTTTGTTAATGATAGTCTTTGGGATCCAGCCCTGCAAACAACAAAGGCCGCGTTTATTTTCCAATACGCTCAATGGAGTAGAATCCATTGCATGAAAAACGAATCACGGAGAAGAGTCTAGTGTACCTTTAAATCTATATTTAGTAACCAGGTGAACTTAGTCTTATTCGGGTCTTCACTGCTGGGCTTCATGACTATACAGGTGGGGCCATTCTGTGCCCTGTCAAACATAATCACTTTTAACATTGTAAAGTCGTGCGGTTCACTCATTCGTTAGAGTCATCCCTTACCGGACCACACCCCTCTGCTCAGG
Source organism: Hippocampus zosterae (assembly GCF_025434085.1). Classification (NCBI taxonomy): domain Eukaryota; kingdom Metazoa; phylum Chordata; class Actinopteri; order Syngnathiformes; family Syngnathidae; genus Hippocampus; species Hippocampus zosterae. Next base: position 16,540,862 of record NC_067456.1, read on the forward strand.
CATCTTTGGGTGATTAGTGGACGTTCCAGCCAGGAAGCAGGTGGAGCCGCGTCGCTTTGCACAGCGAACACTGACAAAGTCCCGAGGTCCCACTACGTTGCCAGGTGTATCTCCTGAGACCTCATGTGTCACCATCGTGTCCTTGCCGATCTTTTGAAGAATCTGTAGGGATGTGAAATTTTCACAAACCCTCGTTCTCGGTGAGGAGTACCATAGTAATTGCATCCACATGATGCTGCCTCACCTTGACCTGTTTCACATTTGGGTTCCATTCACTCATCTGCTCCATGTTACCCACCAACTCTCCATAAAGGCTGTCAGGATGTTGCTCCAACAGAACCTCGAGCCTGAACACCTTTCCGATGCCAGGCAACACCTTACTCAAAACTTTGTCTCCATTTGCCTGAGGAGCATCACAAACATCACTTCATCCATAAAGCATACTTCATATTCTGCTCAGGGTCACAGTAGGGACTGAAGCCCATCCGACACAGGCGATACCTTGGAATGGTGGTCAATCCATCACACAGCTGTGAATTAGGGCAATGAGGGGAATTGATCTCATATCAGCTGAATAAAAATCTGTTGCCTGACTACCACTAGGCGATTAAATTGCAATTTCTTCTTAAAGGGGAAGTCAAATCAAAAAAATCCTTTCCAATAATATTCTCTATGCACCCAATGCAATCTGATTAATATTGCGTTTGTGGAATATGAAATAAGCAGAAAAATCCACCCATTTTCATTCATCTCTGGCAATGGCCATTTTGCCAAAAGGCTCAGGTGACAAAAATCATGGCTCACATGTTTCTGCGTTTGGTCATGTGACATTCACAAGTGTTTGCAAATGTTTAGACGAGTGGGGGCGCATATAGAACAAAGACCATTTTTGACTTGACTTCCCCTTTAAGTTGTAATGATGATGAGTGAGTTGTAATTAAATACACTGAAAGATAGGTATTGTAATTGAATATCATGATTTAATATTTCGACCAAGTTTAAAAAAAGGGTACAATTGTCCTTTTTACATTCAGGGACGTATATTATAGAGAATATATTTTTCTGTGATTTCTCATGATTGTTGAAGGAAAAAAGGTTACTGGTAGTCAAGAAAAGGTGGTGATGGTGGTGGGGGGGTTTAGCTTTTTAACCCTCACATTTTATTCACACCAGCTATAATGTAGTACTTGACAAAATCCTTATTTATCAATACAATGGTTCCTCTCTTGATACTCACAGCGACAGTTTCAACAATCCAGCCCTCCTGCTCGCTGAGGATGCCAATCGCTCTCTGCAGCGCATCTTCACCTTGCTTTACATACGACATTTCCTCCTCGCTGTATCCATCCTCCTCCTTAATCGGAGAACCTTCCAACAATCAGGTGGGTAAAGAATTTAAAATTTCAGGTTAACAATTTTAACTTATTTGTCAGCCTCGTAACCTAAAAGTGATTACATGATTGCACGTCTTTGTTTGAGGGAAAAGATTTCATCACTCACTGAGGAGGGAGCTTCTTCTCCGGACTTGGCTGATCCAGTTACTGGGTTCCGGACCTGCAAGTCGGTCCAGCTCATGGTGTAGCGCCACAATTGCATTCTTTCTTAAACCTTGACGATAGAGACAAAAGGCACAAAAGGAGCAAATATCTTTCAGCTAAGACACAAATCAAGCAATTTTAAGCATTAATGGAGATTAGTGAATCTCTTAATGTTCATCTTTCACTCACCTCTCACGTTTCTCATATGTCGGTAGGAGATTCCAGCACACAGTTTGAAAGTTGCAGGCAGCATTTTGTTGATACGGGGAGAACAAAGATTAAATCACGGTATTGAGAAACTATTAGGATGTCGGTGCTCTCGCGATGACGTTCAATTCTGACTGTGGAAGTCTGAGTGGGCCTGCGTATATATACATGATATGCCCCCAAGGCCACCGTGCTATCTCCGCGTTGATAAAAAAACACACACACACACACCACCGCCTACCGAGGTCCATGTCGCCAAGGTTACTTCATGTACGAGACAAGCATTTCTCTGATTTTCACATGTTGTCAGTTAACATCAAGTGCCCAAAGCCCACGGTATTGCTCAAAAAAGGTCAGGTTGAGAGTGACTCAAATCATTCATCCCTTCATAGTCTGAAACATTTCAAACCTTTGGTCAAAAAAATGTACCGGTATCTGTTCGGTTTGGCTCCTTCCCGGCTAACCTTCATTACAACTGATATGTTTCCACAGGCTTAAATCGCATGACATTTGTAATTGATGGTGGGCCATTAACCCTGATGTTCTGTTTGGGTGGTCTGCAGACTCTGTGTTATCTAATGCTTGATTGCCTTGAAAGACTATATGGACAAAAGTCTTGGGACACACCTCAAATTATCCTAACAACCAATAATTCACAAGTTTGGCCATGCTCATTTCTTCCCAATGTTACTGGGCAATCCAACCTTATACAATATAATACCATACATTTTTATTTATATAGCACTTTCACAACAGATGTAACAAAGCACTTTCCAGAACATTTAATATTAAAAACAAAAAAACAGAACACATACAATAAACCATTGACAATAACAATCTGGGAACAGTTTGCATAAGATCCTATTCTGCTCACTTTGGACATTCTCTTCCAACAGTATTGGAACGGTGAGGCCAATTCCTTAATTTTTGGGGGAATATACATTACCGGTACTGGAAACATTTAGGTTTTACATCAATAAAAATGGATGTTTTTATTTCCCCCTGGGTATTTATCTCTGGATTGAATACACCTTTTAAAACTGTAAAATCCCATGAATAATACTAATAAAAACAAACCAAATGGAAGAAAGAAAAAAGATACCATGATGTTGAAAAGAAAAATGTGAAGATCCTAGCCACTCATTAATTAGAAAAATGGGGAAAAGTGACACCCGTTGTGACCAATATTAACCTGATGGAAAAATTCGAGCTCGGAGAAAGAAATGGTCTGGATGCAAGCTCATCTGCAAAACACAGTAGAGGCAATGTCATGGCTTGGGTTTAGATTTGCCACCAATTTTCATTGATGATGTACAAATGTTACATATGAAGTCTGATTGACGAAATGTGTGTTCCAATTTTTTCTTTTGTTCAATGAAAAATGTCTTTTGTTTTGATTCCTCTTAATACCTGTAAATAAACACTAACCTTGAAATGGGTGCTGCAGTAGGACAGCATGGAAATTACATCCATCTAATCAGGTTCGGTCACTACACATCACTAATATCATGTTCGCGATTCTGTTTTGGCCTCCACGTCACTGAATCACGCTCTGGAAAAAAAGATGTCCAAAGGCGGTGTGTTTTGTCAAGCATCTCACATGTTTTGACAACCTTGTTCAGCCCTTCAAGCAAAAGCAAGTCTATCTAAGAGTAATATTGCCTCAACGGTCTGCTTGTCAAGCGAACACTCGGTGTCCATATTGCATGGAAAGCTGTCAAAAGTCGAGTCATCTGATTAGTGTACAAGGATGTGCGTAATAAAACAGGAATCTAATGCTGAATCCCATTGAAATACTGGAATCCCCATGACCTATAACTTGGCGTTCCTCCAACTGGATTGCGGGGATTACCCATCAGTCTCTGTGGCCTTCTGCAGGGTGAGAAATCCGCCCAGTACCAAAGCCATTTTTCAGTCAAAATATTCAATTCATTTATGGAGTTTGAGCATCAGTTGTGATGAAAGAACCATTCATACAGTAAAATAAAATATTTGGAAAACAATCATTCACTCCTTTTAAAATCACAGCCATTGAAAGGAACTAACATTGTACTGCAGCACATTAAACAGCACAACTAATGCGCAAATCCAAAAACATGAAACTACCACAAAACATTCATCAGTCAATCACATTTTCATTCATGGAAAATATTCCGGGTTTAATTCCTTCTTTTGTTCCCCATGGATTTCAAAATTCTGCATTGGTGTCCTGCTTTATATTTCAAAACAAGCAGTGTTTTAAGTGAGGGGGAAAACATATTTGACTGTTGCCAAGTAAATTAAGCGGTGGGTAACAGCAGATCATTACATTGTTTTATTAATTCATAAGTACATAATCAAAAATAGATAATAAATAAATGATCAATACAATGACAGTTGTTTCTTAGTGTCCTATATTAGTAAGTGAATATGATTTTGGAATGGTGTTGTGTTGATGTTGGTAGCAACTATATAATGGAAATAAATTATGATAAAGCAAGCCGAGATGTCGAAAACATGAGTCAAGCTAGCCATCGCGCCACCACGTGACTCAATGTCAATATATCCCAGAAAAGTAACTACAATAAATGAATCAGTCAAAACAAGACACTAATAAACTACATTGTGGGTAATATGAGGGTCTACTACACTGACTTGTTTGTATGTATATGTTGGCCATGATGTCAGAGGAGCTTGAGGGCCCAAAGAAAACTTTTGCATCAAAGGTGAAAATGTGGAGTACAGCAGCAGAAACAGGGTACACTGTCTTTAATACATACACTGTAAAAAAAAAAAAATTGGGGGGGCCGGGGGGGGGGGGGGCTAAAACATTTAAGCTGAAAAAAAAAGGTTCGAGACATTCAGCTTTGAAACATTCTCAGGTGACCATATTTTCAATGTTTGAATGCACCAACCAATCTGTTTCAGGGCAACTTGCTGTTCGTTAACAAGCAGCTAAGTGGGTTTTAAAACCAAAAATTGACCAATTAACTTCCTGGCTCTATTATAATTGGTATTTAAACAGTCCTCTTAACCTGTTTACATTTTGATATCGGAAGCTAATGACAACAACTAACAATTTATCAGTACCTGGCCATCCAGGATGCTCTGCGAGGGAAGTGGGGACTGGGCTTTAGAGTATTCTTAGTGTCATTTGCAGGTTGCAACAGACAGCTACTGAAAGACAAGTGGATGTCTTTAGAAATTTTCATGGGTATAACATATTTTGTGGATTTTGCCTTTCAGCTCCGTTAGGAAAGAGTAAGTTGCGCAAAATAGACTGGAACATATAATAGTTTAATATTTTCTGAAATATTTTACTCTGCAGTTTAGGTACAAGTATTACAGTAGTAACTGGCGTATCTGGAAAAGAGTCATGGGTGAAACCAGCTTTGACATCCTAAATGCCGGTAGGTACTGTGGAGTGGAAAAGCGAGAACAATTGGTCAAGTGAACTGAAATCAAGTCAGTGCTTTTTTTTCCATTTAATTATTCCTCTCCCCCCCTTTTTTTAATAACAGCCAAACTGCAATAATTACTTTCTAGAGGACAACAAATCACATTTATCCATTTTTTAAAACAAATCATGATCCACAAAATGACTGGCCTGGCATGTGTCATTACATAAACATAAGCGGAGTGGAGTAATAAGATTAAGATGAAGAGAAGAGCATACTGTGGAATACTCAAACTCAAGCACAAAGTTTATTGGGACTTGAAAGACACAGTGGGTTTGGTTTTCACATGCACCCAGCACACCTCGCACAGCAACTTGTGTATTTGTATTGATGTGTTGCCTGTGACACAAACATGAGTATGACAGACATTCAGAGAACACACGTGTGTATGTTTACGTGCAGCGTGGGTATCATCTGGGAGATCATGCAAACAAGGAGGCACTTCAGTCTGATTGTTTTTTTTTCTTTTTTCTTTCCATAACAAGTACACAGAGATAGGGAGTTGGGGATCAGACTTGGCTGACACGATGGGTGAATTAAATTAATCTCTCAACATAGCAAAACAACATGTTCTTAAAAACAGGAAGACGAGGTGATTCTCGTCCTTAATTGGCTGTGCTGCAGCAGGAAGGCCACGTTATCTTTGTATTATATTTCGGTTTCTTCCGGCATTTTCTTCTTCCAGACATAAATTAAGTGGACCAGATAAATAAAATGAAGATACGGTCACCCATTCAAAGTTAACATCCTCACTGAGAAAAGATGAAGAGCCTTTAGACAAGATGAGGCATTTTGAACATGTAAAGGAGAAAAATACAAAAAGAAACAAAACATGTAAAAGTGAGGCAACAATGTTATTGAAATGCAAAAGGCATAAAGGGAGTAAGAACACTTAAAATATGAGGTGCCGTAACTAAACTGTAGAAAGGACGCAATGCATGGAATCACCAATGCAATAATGTGCCTTAAGAGGTAAAATATTTTAGTGAAAAAAACAAAACAAAACAGCATGACATTATTTTAAATTGTGCAACTTCTCAGTCAGGCTGAGTGCATGTGTTCCTCTCCACTTCACGGGGATTGTGCAAAAAAAAAAAATCCTCAACAAAACAAAATATTTCTGATCCTGTACAGCATATGTATTCTTTTTTGAAATGTCTCATAACATCAACTATAAAGTGACACTGTAAACCCAGGGTGATGTCTGTGCTGTATGGTATACAATAACACCAGTGGAATGAGGTATGTAGAAGCAAAAGGATACAGCTGTCCATATGTACACTTGTCCATGCAATGACAACACATTACAATTGTCACAATGCTGTTTAATGTGCATCTGTTTGACAGATGTGCCGGTATGCAAGCAATGTGAAATGCCTGCAGGCTCACACATCATGTTACCATGCTAAAATTATGGCCTATATCCTTTTTGGATATCTATCTATCAATCGATTGATTGATACACACATGAATATGTGTGTGTGTGTGTGTCTTTCTTAATCATCTCACCTCTGCTAAAACCCTCAGTTGAACAGATCATGCAAAATTATTCCTTTTATCAATTCATATATTCAGTGTTTACTTCCATTTTTAGTGTTTTCTGACTCCCCAAAAATGACTTAAGCCATCATTTTAAGAATGTGACGACATAGAGAATGTGTGTGTTTTATTGAGCATAGAGAATGTGTGCGTTATATTAACCAACCTATCTCACCCGATCCCAAATGACATCTTCAGACCACTAATTCAACATTATACAATTGAGTGGCAATCTTTGGCCTAAGTGTACAGGAGACGATCCTTATTATGAGCTGAGATTGCGGATGAGGCTGTCTGTTCTGAATGTTAAGGAGTGGTATGAGGTAAGACAGGTGGGAAATATAGAGAAAATATTATCAGTGATACACATATGGCGAGACTATAGATCAGATGGATCACTATTGGGTACAGGCCAGGAAGTAAAAGACTCTTTTTTGGGGGGAAAAAGAATAATCACCAGGACCCACATTCCTGTTCCTTGCAGTGGATCTTTATGATACAATGGATGCCCAGAAAAAATATCTGCTTAATTTAACTCTTTCATCAGCTCAAGTGGCTCCGTTCTGTTGTCCAACAATCCTGAGGGTAAGAGAGTTTTGTCCAAATATTTCAAAATATCTCTGACCATCCTACTAACAAAATGGCCTGAGTACCTCGGCCTGGTCACCCGCCCCCATTTCTGGGCTGACCCATGAGACTTTAGACAGCCTCAGGACCCGACTGTGAACTAATAAGCAGTGGGTAAACCCTCAGAGCGCCTTCCCTTTGAGTATTTGGCTCCGACGCTGAAACGGAACCACTAGGGGGCAGAGTTGGACATGGAGTCCACAGAGTTTACACTGGAAGACTGCACACGGCTGTGGGAGATAGACACCTCTGGGTGCTAATAAAAGGCAAGAAAAGATTGACGTTAGAATTGGAGTTTGTATCATGAAATGCATGACCAATTGTTTCTACGTACGTGCCTCCTGAAGATCCTGTCCAACAGGCTGCGTCTGGGAGGCTCTGGGGGTTGATTCCAGTCAAGGTCTGGAGGTCTCATCCCTTGAGGGCCAAACACATTCAGATCTCTGAAACACTCCGTTTCTATCATCTGGAGAAGAGAGGACACCTTTGGCCTATTACAAACATTGACTCCATTGTTGACGAACGGAGAGTCAAATCATGTTCTGTATACACCACAAACTAAGAGAAACAGACAAAATAAATTAAACTTTACTGAGAGATTTCTTCCCTTAAGTTATGTGTACTGCACAAAATATTTATATTCAAATATTGTCCGTCAAGGTCAAGGCACACACGCTTACCTCATTCTGCCATGGGATGGAAACACTGCCTGTAGCAAATTTGGAGTAGAAGTCATTGTCAGTTTGGTCCAAATTTACTCCCTTGACTGTGGAAAACTGCTCGATGTCCAGCACATCCTTACAGTAGACTGCCCGAGGCTGTAAGAGGCCAATAACCGTGAAAAGGAAACATGAAATTCAAGCTGGTTTTCTTAACCCCCGCTCCCCAATTTTTTAAAAAAATTCAGGCATGATTCAGGCACATACTGTACACGCATCAATGACAACATCAGCTACACATCCATTAAATCTCAAAGAAAATGATCCGATTTCACGGCAGACATGACATTTCGTGTCAAAACTGATTTCTTCCCCCCCCCCTCAAGATAGAACTTTTGCTCCAGCCCATGTATTGGGGCTCTTTGTGTGCAAGTGTACCTGATGTGACGTGCACAATGGGTTGGACTTGGACTGTGGTTACGGTACAAAAGAGTGATCTCCTGATTTTGGATGGGGTGTTTGTACAGTAGTGTTTGTGCATATGCATGTGCCTTTAATGGAGCGCTTCCATTCCACACCGAGATGGCCGCGCTTGGCCCCGGATGTTCGTTTTTCCGATACACTTTTTGGGGATTGAGCGTCTCTGATGAAACCGCTTTTCAGAACCATCTGGGCAATGCAGCAAGGAACTCCGTCACGCATTTGATGGGCCACACTTTGCAACGTTGCCCACAAAACAGTGGCTGAGACTCGCCACTTGTGAAATGTTCTGCCACGCTTGCATGGTTCAATTGATCCTGCCGTCATCCTGCCACGTGCTTGTTGTCAAGGAAAAGTAACGGCCGCGTGGTGCGGCGGACTTTAGTGGAGTGCTGTGGTGTGCCGCTGTTTGGGGCTAATGGAAAAGTGGCATAAGAGGTTGGCCTTGGTAGGGTGGGGTGTGGTGTGGTGTGGTGTGATGTCAGCCAGCTTGGGTGCTCGTGTTTGGGCGAGAATCAGGGCTCACAGCAGCTCACGCAAACTTGTGCTCATTGTCTTTACTGTTTTACTGTTGTTTTACTGTTCTACTGGCGTTCAGTGCATGGTAGAATAGTGCATAGATAACTGTGGCTCTCCTTTCCCACATGCAAGGACATTACATTACTACTGTATTGTCCGGGGGCGGCCCGGTGGCCAAGTGGTTAGCACGTCGGCTTCACAGTGCAGAGGTACCGGGTTCGATTCCAGCTCCGGCCTCCCTGTGTGGAGTTTGCATGTTCTCCTCGGGCCTGCGTGGGTTTTCTCCGGGTGCTCCGGTTTCCTCCCACATTCCAAAAATATGCATGGCAGGCTGATTGAACACTCTAGATTGTCCCTAGGTGTGAGTGTGAGTGCGAATGGTTGTTCGCTTCTGTGTGCCCTGCGATTGGCTGGCAACCGTTTCAGGGTGTCCCCCGCCTACTGCCCGAAGACAGCTGGGATAGGCTCCAGCACCCCCCGCGACCCTAGTGAGGATCAAGCGGCTCGGAAGATGAATGATGAATGTATTTTCCGGACTATAAGCTGCAGTTTTTTTTTTATAGTTTGGCCGGGAGTGCGACTTATACTCTGGAGCGACTTAAGTGTGAAATTATTAACAAATGATTGTCATTTCACATGTGGTTTTCACATTAAACCACCAGGGGGCGCTCTCGGCCTGTGTTGATAAATCGACGATTGAGTCTGACATAAGGTACGCAGCGCATCATCTATCTCCCGAGTTGGGGGAGTTGTTTAAAAGTGACGCCGAGGATGAAGATTTCATTGGATTTAGTGATTTGAAGTGAAACTGATAGTTTGGTAAACTCATTAGCTTGTTCTTTATGCTAGAGTCATCTGAATAACTCTTAATATGTTACGTCGTTACTGACATTACCAGGCATGTCAGTCATGTAATGTTAGTATACCGTACACTTAGTCAGCATGTTGTTCTCTATTTTATTTTTATTTTAATTGCCTTTCAAGATGACATGTATGTTTTTGGTGTTGGATTTTATCAAATACATTTCCCCCAAAAATGCGACTTATATTCCAGTGCGACTTGTGTTTTTTTCCCCTTTTTTTTTTCTTCTTTTTAATCATGCATTTTTTGGCTTGTGCAATTTATAATCGGGAGCGATGTATAATCTGAAAAATACGGTAAGTATTCCGGAAAAAAGATTTAAAACGCATATAGCAGGGGATACAGCTAGGTCGCGAATGATGAAGTGCCAAATAATGGGGAAACATTGTATCAGACCACTCACATCAGGTACAAAAGGAGGCTCCACTATTCCGGCTTCGAGTCTCTTGAAATTGATGTTTTTGAAGAAGGAGTGGGCCTTGACCTCTGCCACTTTGTCCCCCGGGCACCCCAGCCTCTGCTTTGGGTCTTTGGTGAGTAGCTAGGTTAGTTTGAAGGAGAGATGAATCACTACATGATTCATCCATGTGAACTTGAAGTCAACCCTCTCACCCTTCTACAGATTTCCTTGGTGTCCTCTGTAAACTTGTCATTGTACTCCTCCTCTTCTTCCTGCACTCTCCTCTCCACCTCCTCCCGCTTCACTCGCTCTTTGCGGGCACGGAAGGGCGATCGCCCAGCGGTCATCTCGTACACGAGGCAGCCAAGCCCCCACCAATCGGGACTCATTCCATATTTTTCATTGTTGATCACTTCTGGAGCTAAACGTGAGCAAACAGGTTGTCAGATGAACACCTTTCATGCGTGAATGGAGTTGTTAATCAAATTAAGACTTACCCATGTAGCCTACTGTCCCTACCCTTCCTCTGATCAACTCCCCTTCAGGCACTTTAATAGCAAGGCCCAGGTCAGAAATGCGGATGTGTCCTGCAGTAAAACAGAAACAATGCTAACAACGTAATTTCCAGCCTGGAGCCTATCCCAGCAGTCTTCGGGCAGTAGGCAGGGGACACCCTGAACCGGTTGCCAACCAATCACAGGGGCCACACACACACACACACACACACACACACGCACACACGCACACACACGCGCACACACACACACACCACAGGGACAATTTACAGTGTTCAATCAGCCTTGCCCACACATGTTTTTGGAATGTGGGAGGAAACCGGAGTACCCGGAGAAGACCCACGCAGGCCCGGCCAGAACATGCAAACTCCACACAGGGAGGCCGGAGCTGGAATTGAACCCTGCACCACTGCACTGTGAAAAAAAAAAAAGCCTCCTCCCTGAAGTGTTTTGTGTTAATTTGGACGGGTCGGATGCTGGTCTGCAAGGAGGCAAGAGGGCTAGCTCGTAGCGGGCTTGCAACCCGGTGGTGTGGCGGTCCAATTCTCCACTGTGCCGCACATTGATCCACGCAAAAGTGGTGTTGACCTCACAGTGCAGAGGTCAACACGCTAACCTTTCTAATACCGGGCCGCCCACTTCAAAATCTAAATAATGTATTACCTGTTGATTTTTTTCGTTTATTTTAAAATGAAAAATACCATACTTCTAAAGGTGTAGTATCAAACATACTACACTAGTTTTAGCTATGGTCACTTGTTTTAAGAAATAAAATATTCCTCATATTGCTTATTTCAGTTTTTTTTTTTTAAAGATTTGTTTTTGCAGTGCATTCACACCCTATAATTTAGGGACTTCAATTAACCAACCATGCATGATTTTGGAAGGTTGGAGGAAGCCAGAGTACTTGAAGAAAAACTCAAGCAAGCACCGGGAGAGCATGCTAACTCCACCTCTCGACTGTGAGGCAGATGTGCTAAACAGAAATTATTAATGATTTACGATTATTATTATTAATTATTTACTCAATCATAAATTTTAAAAGTGCAAAAGCTAAAGTAGAGTGTATCATGTGACCCATCTCCTTATACTACAGTTATATACAGTGTGTGTGTATATATATATATATATATATATATATATATATATATATATATATATATATATATATATATATATATATATATATATATATATATATCCATCCATCCATTTTCTGGACCGCTTAATCCTCACTAGGGTCGCGGGGGATGCTGGAGCCTATCCCAGCCGTCTTCGGGCAGTAGGCGGGGGACACCCTGAATCGGTTGCCAGCCAATCGCAGGGCACACAGAGACGAACAACCATCCACGCTCACATTCACACCTAGGGACAATTTAGAGTGTCCAATCAGCCTACCATGCATGTCTTTGGAATGTGGGAGGAAACCGGAGCACCCGGAGAAAACCCACGCAGGCCCGGGGAGAACATGCAAACTCCACACAGGGAGGCCGGAGCTGGAATCGAACCCGGTACCTCTGCACTGTGAAGCTGACGTGCTAACCACTGGACTACCGGGCCGCCCCATAAAAAAAAAAAAAATCCTCATCTCACCCCTCGGGTGGTGTCCGTCCCTCATTCAGCTCGGGTCCTCTACCAGAGGCCAGGAAGCTTGAGGGTTCTGCGCAGTATCCTTGCTGTTCCCAGCACTGCACATTTCTGGACTGAGATGTCCGATGTTGTTCCCGGGATCTGTTGCAACCACTCATCTAGTTTGGGGGTCACTGCCCCGAGTGCTCCGACCACCACGGGCACGACTGTCACCTTTACCTTCCAGGCTCTCTCCAGCTCCTCTCTGAGCCCTTGGTATTTCTCGAGTTTCTCATGTTCCTTCTTCCTGATGTTTCCATCACTTGGGACCGCTACATCCACTACAACGGCTTTCCTCTGCCCTTTATCTATGATCACGATATCTGGTTGGTTCGCCATTACCATCTTGTCAGTCTGGATCTGGAAGTCCCACAGGATCTTCGCTCTGTCATTCTCCACCACCTTCGGAGGTGTTTCCCATTTTGACCTTGGGGTTTCCAGTCCATACTCCGCACAGATGTTTCGGTAGACTATGCCAGCCACCTGGTTATGGCGTTCCATGTAGGCTTTCCCTGCCAGCATCTTACACCCTGCAGTTATGTGTTGGATCGTCTCAGGTGCCTCTTTGCACAACCTACACCTTGGGTCTTGTCTGGTGTGGTATATCTGGGCCTCGATGGCTCTGGTGCTCAAGGCCTGCTCCTGAGCAGCCAGGATGAGTGCCTCTGTGCTGTCCTTCAGGCCAGCCCTCTCTAGCCACTGATAGGACTTCTTGAGATCAGCCACTTCAGTTATGGTCCGGTGGTACATCCCGTGTAGGGGCTTGTCCTCCCATGATGGTCCCTCTTCCAGCGCCTCATCTTCTGTTCCCCATTGTCTGAGACATTCTCTGAGTACGTCATCCGTTGGAGCCTTCTCCTTGATGTATTCATGGAGCTTGGATGTTTCATCCTGGACAGTGGCTCTCACACTCACTAGTCCCCGGCCTCCATCCTTTCGGCTTGCGTACAGTCTCAGGGTGCTGGATTTGGGATGGAACCCTCCATGCATGGTTAGGAGCTTTCGAGTCTTAACATCCGTGGTCTGAATCTCTTCCTTTGGCCACCTTATTATTCCTGCAGGGTATCTGATCACTGGCAGGGCATAGCTGTTTATTGCCCGGGTCTTATTCTTGCCATTGAGCTGGCTTCTTAGGACTTGCCTCACTCGCTGGAGGTATTTGGCCGTAGCCGCTTTCCTTGTTGCCAGTTCGAGGTTGCCATTGGCCTGTGGTATACCAAGGTACTTGTAGCTGTCCTCAATGTCTGCTATTGTTCCTTCAGGGAGTGAGACCCCTTCAGTGCGGACTACCTTTCCTCTCTTAGTCACCATCCGACTACATTTCTCAAGCCCGAATGACATCCCGATGTCGGTGCTGTAGATCCTGGTTGTGTGGATCAGGGAATCCATGTCCCTTTCGCTCTTAGCATACAGCTTTATGTCATCCATGTAGAGGAGGTGACTGATTGTAGCTCCATTTCTGAGGCGGTATCCATAGCCTGTCTTGGTGATTACTTGGCTTAGGGGGTTAAGTCCTATGCAGAACAGCAGTGGGGATAGTGCATCACCTTGGTATATGCCACATTTGATGGACACTTGGGTAAGTGGCTTGCCATTGGCTTCAAGTGTGGTTTTCCACATCCTCATCGAGTTCGCAACGAAGGCTCTTAGGGTCCTGTTCACCTTATACAACTCCAAGCATTCAGCGATCCATGTATGTGGCATCGAGTCATAGGCTTTCTTGTAATCAATCCAAGCTGTGCACAGGTTGGTACGTCGGGACCTGCAGTCTTGTGCAACTGTTCTGTCAACCAGGAGCTGATGTTTGGCTCCTCTGGTATCTCTACCAATGCCCTTCTGTGCTTCGTTCATGTATTGATCCATGTGTCCACTTATCTTAGCCGCAATTATGCCTGACATGAGCTTCCATGTTGTGGAGAGACAGGTTATTGGCCGATAGTTGGATGGGGCTGCACCCTTTGAGGGATCCTTCATGATCAGGATGGTTCGCCCTTCGGTTAGCCATTCTGGGTGAGTCCCATCCCTCAGCAGCTGGTTCATTTGTACTGCTAGGCGCTCATGGAGTGCTGTGAGTTTCTTTAGCCAGTAGGTGTGGACCATGTCCGGGCCTGGTGCTGTCCAGTTCTTCATATCTGAGACTCTTTCCTGTATGTCTGCCACTGTTATGGTAACCGGGTTCTGTTCAGGGAGGTTGCTGTGCTCCTCTCTCAGGGTCACCAGCCATTGTGCACTGCTGTTATGTGCTGTTATGTGCAACCTCCTTCTCCCATATGCCTTTCCAGTACCTTTCAGTTTCCAGTCTTGGTGGGTCAGCTCTGTTGTTAGGACCCTGCCACTGAGCGTACACTTTCGCAGGTTGTGTTGCGAACAGCCTGTTTATTCGTCTGGCCTCATTCTCTTTCGTGTACCGCTTTAGGCGACTGGACAAGGCTTGGAGCCTTTGTTTGGCAGTTTCGAGTGCTTCAGGTATGGTCATCTGGATGTACCTCTCGGGTATCGGCCTTTTCATCACACCTCTCTGGGCCTCCGTTAATTGACTCACATCTTTCCGGGCCGCCTTGATCTTAGCCTCCAACCGCCTTTTCCATGGTGGGTAACGTATCTCATGGCTTCCATGGTTGCTCTTATAGCCCAGAATCTCCAGGATCACTGATGCTGAAGCGTATATCAGCTCATTGGTTTCTGTGATCGTTACGGTAGGGATCGCCCTCAGTGCTGCATTCACACTTTTTATGAGACTTTCAGATGGTACTTCACATAGCCGTTGTAATCGGTTTCTAGGTTGCCCAGCTTTCATTCTCGCCATGATCTTAGCTTTCAGGTCAGTTGCTGCCTCGCTCAGCATTTCATTCATTGGGGCTGGCCACCCAATCTCATCATCTGCATTCATTGGGGCTTGCCTCCCAATCTCTTGTATGACCTCCTCCTCTGATCTGGCAGCCTGGGGCCCTTCACCATGGAACCTGCGTTGTACCTCATCAATCTCAAGTTGTGACAGCAGTTGCCGTTTGTGGATGTTGGAACACTGAGCTACTAGTTGTTTCGCGGTCAACCGTGACCATAACCATTTAGCCCACATTCTCTGCATGTAACCCCTCTGACTAGGGTTGCTTGAGTAGTAGCATTCCAACAGAGCCATGTTATCGCATCTCGCCCATCTCCGCTTTGTTCCAGTAGCCCATTTTTCATCAAGGTGCTCTGGTTCCCCAGCACCTGACGCAGACCTTGTTTGGCCGGGCGACGTCTGAGCCGGCATGTCATTCGTCTTATTGTCTCTCATCATTGTATGAGGTAGGCATTAGCGTGAAGGATCTTGCCCAAGGACCCACACTGGATAGTGTTATGTGCTCATTTTTTACCCCAAGCGGGATTCGAACCACCGTCTCCCGTATGCCAAACCGGTGCCTTACCAACTGAGCTATCCAGCCGCTAGCTATAATATATATATATATATATATATATATATATATATATATATTAGAGCTGTCAGTTTAGCGCGTTTATATATATATATATATATATATATAAAGGCAGTGTTAGACCTTTACCAAACTACTTCAACCTACATGAAATTGCAAAGTTTTGAAGTCAACAGTCTGACATTGTGTCCGAGTTTAAAACAGAATCTGATCATGCTTCAAAACCTACCATTGTCATCAAGTAGGATGTTCTCTGGTTTTAAATCTCTGTAAAAAAAAAAGAAAAAAAAATAAAATATTTTTTATATGCATCTATATATCTATATACAGTACATACCACACACACACACGCACGCACACACGCACACACACACACACACACACACACACACACGCACGCACGCGCACGCACACACACACACACACACACACACACACACACACACACACACACATTCCTGTAAGACTATATTTGTGAGGTCCGGGTAACTCCAGATAGGGAGTGAGGACCACCCTTTCTGATAGGTTTAGAGAGGAACTAGTCTTAGATTTGTACACTAGATGTCACCCCAACTACTTTCCCCACTTCAACTTCTTTAAAAAACAGAGCAATAAAAAGTAGACTTGAAACTGAAATCATAGCAGGAGTGAGGACTCTGAATGGGCACATTCAAAGTCCTCACTCCTGTTGTGACTTTGGTTAAAATATCTTATCTTTTTTGGTTTTGTTGCAGTTAAGCATACAAATCAACTTTTGGTATGGCCTTCAGAGTTTTTCCTCTCTTATTAACCTGCAATTACACAGCAGACATTTTGTATTTTAATTTTAAAAAGTGTGAGTAGTCTGTTTTATGAATAATTTGATAGTTTCAACTTAAGATAAGCAGAGTTCCTCATTTATACATTATATATCAATCACAACTTGAACCGATTGATTGCTGTACAATTACTACTACAATAAAAGTGACCCATGCTTTGGCCAATTAATTTACGGAACTAAATCAAATATATTGTAAAACTTTATAAGTACATGTCAACATTAAATCTCACCTCAAGTAGAACATTTTTAACAACACTGCTCAGGAAGAGTAGAAAAGAATTGAAAAAAAAATACTCCAGCAAGAAAATTTAAATTTAAAAATGAAGAACTCGAGAAGCAGATCTTTTCTTGAAGTTCTTTACGTCTTTACAGGTTCTTTGACCCAAGGCCTGCGGCTCTTTCATTTTGCAGTCAGTGCATTGTTCTTGCTTGACACCCTTTTATAAGTCTCCCCAGGTGTTTTTCCACAGCAGCCTTTTCTTCTTCATTCCATGGTCTCCTCAAATTTGCTCTGGGAGACCCTAAATATGATGACAATTGCAATTTAATGATACTCACAAAGACCACCTTGTGATAGCTTTACAATGTGGATTTTATACGTAAAAAAAATAAAAGTACCGTATTTTCACGACTATTCGACGCATCGTACTAATGGCCGCAGTCTCAGTAATGTGTGACGTTTCTGTATTTTACACATACACAGGACGCATCGTACGAATGGGCGCAGTTTTACAGTGGTAAAACATACGCCAGCTTAAACATACGGCATGCATGCGCGCACTCTAACACGTTAGCTTGAAGCATACGGTAGCACGCCAAGACATACAGATAAGATAAAAACACGTTTTTAAAAAGGCAACGAAAGCAGAACTGAGTTTGGGTGTATTTTATTTAGCCATCGTACAATGTTCTCACGTTTTTCGATCAATCATCACCCAGAAATCCATCAAAGTCCTCATCCTCTGTATCAGAAGCAGAGGACTGCACATCTCAGTTGTCATTGAATGCATGCTAGTGTGAGTTGCTACGCATTGCCGAGCGGAAAGAAAGGGTACCAACAGCAAAGTCAACATTTCTCTCGTGTGAAGCTTTCCCACATTTGAAAGTAAAGAACAGAGCGAAACATGGTGGCAGCGCGTGTGTGTGTAGAAAGAATTGAACAATTGTGCAAGTACCGTAATCCATCAAAAACGCCGCGTTCCCTCTCGTTGTTGCGTATTGTGGCGTAACTCGCCAAGTGCTGCCTCTCACTCTTTGTAAAGTTGTGTTTGCCACCGATCATCCATTGTTCCCATGCCGTTTGCAACTTTACTTGAACGCCCGGTTGATGCCAATGTCCAGCGGTTGGAGTTCTTTAGTCAAGCCTCCGGGAATAACAGCAAGCTCAGAGTTCATTTGCTTGACTTTTTTTTTCACCGCTGCTGTGAGATGGGGACGCATGCCAAAAGCATAACCGGTGGCTTTAAGTTTGAACTGAGCTTCGTAGGCGTGTCTTTTTGTCGAATTTATTTTCAGGGGTTCTTAGAAACCAAAACCGGAGTTGTTTTGCAACAATGCACATTGCCACACTCTATACAAGTGTTGGTACTGGCTTGAGGCGTCCACTTACACGCCCACCCTTCACCATTGGCGGACTAGCTTGTCTGTCCTCTCTCTCCCTCTCTCGCTCTCTCTCCCTCTCCATATATGTATATATACACGCCCACCCTTCCCTGATTGGCAGACTTCTTTCATGCCTGGCCACCGTCACTTCCGCCTTTTCTCTATATAAACAGTGTGTCGGCTGTCAGTCAGATTTTGGAACTCGGCGCATATAAAGGACGCTCCACACCATAAGGCGTCCTGTCTATTTTGGAGAAAATTTAAGACTTTTAATGGCGCCTTATAGTCGTGAAAATACGGTACTTGTCTTTTTCTCCAATTTAGATTTTGCCTGCTCTTTGGGTGTAAGGTTTTTTCCATCCATCCATCATCTACCGCTTATCCGGGGCCGGGTCGCGGGGGCAACAGCTTTAGCAGGGAAGCCCAGACTTCCCTCTCCCTAGCTACTTCTTCCAGCTCTCCCCGGGGGATCCCGAGTCGTTCCCAGGCAAGCTGGGTGACATAGTCTCTCCAGCGTGTCCTGGGTCTCCTCCCGGTGGGATATGACCGGTACACCTCACCGGGGAGGCGCTCAGGAGGCATCCGAATCAGATGCCCAAGCCACCTCATCTGGCTCCTCTCGATGTGGAGGAGAAGCGGCTCGACTCTGAGCCCCTCCCGGATGACTGAGCTTCTCACCTTATCTCTAAGGGAGAGCCCGGACACCCTGCGGAGAGAACTCATTTCAGCCGCTTGTATCCGGGATCTCGTTCTTTCGGTCACGACCCATAGCTCGTGACCATAGGTGAGGGTTGGGACGTAGATCGACCGGTAAATTGAGAGCTTCGCCCTTTGGCTCAGCTCCTTCTTCACCACGACAGACCGATACAACGTCCGCATCACAGCAGACGCTGCACCGATCCGCCTGTCGATCTCCCGCTCCCTCCTACCCCCACTCGTGAACAAGACCCCAAGATACTTGAACTCCTCCACTTGGGGTAAGATCTCCTCCCCGACCCGGAGGGGGCACTCCACCCTTTTCCGACCGAGGACCATGGTTTCAGATTTGGAGGTGCCGATTTCCATCCCAACCGCTTCACACTCGGCTGCGAAACGCTCCAGTGAGAGTTGGAGAGCCCCGTTTGAAGGAGCCAACAGCACCACATCATCTGCAAAAAGCAGGGATGTAATACTGAGGCCCCCAAAACTGACCCCCTCAACGCTTCGGCTGCGCCTAGAAATTCTGTCCATAAAGGTTATGAACAGAATCTGCGACAAAGGGCAGCCTTGGCTGAGTCCTACCCCCACTGGAAACGATTCCGACTTACTGCTGGCAATGCGAACCAAACTCTGACATCGGTGGTATAGTGACCGAACAGCCCGTATCAGGGGGTTCGGTACCCCATACCCACGAAGCACCCCCCACAGAACTCCCCGAGGGACACGGTCAAACGCCTTCTCCAAGTCCACAAAACACATGTAGACTGGTTGGGCGAATTCCCACATACCCTCAAGGACCCTGCTAAGGGTGTAGAGCTGGTCCACTGTTCCACGGCCGGGACGAAAACCACACTGCTCCTCCTCAATTGGAGGCTCGACTTCCTGACGGACCCTCCTCTCCAGCACCCCTGAATAGACCTTACCAGGGAGGCTGAGGAGTGTGATCCCTCTGTAGTTGGAACACACCCTCCGGTCCCCCTTTTTAAAAAGAGGGACTACCACCCCGGTCTGCCAATCCAGAGGCACTCTCCCTGTTGACCACGCGATGTTGCAGAGGCGTGTCAACCAGGACAGCCCCACAACATCCAGAGCCTTGAGGAACTCCGGGCGGATCTCATCCACCCCTGGGGCCTTGCCACCGAGGAGCTTTTTAACCACATCGGTGACTTCAACCACAGAGATAGGAGAGCCCACCTCAGAGTCCCCAGGCTCTGCTTCCTCCAAGGAAGGCGTGTTGGTGGAGTTGAGGAGGTCTTCGAAGTACTCTGCCCACCGGTTCACAACGTCCCGAGTCGAAGTCAGCAGCGCCCCATCCCCACTGTACACAGTGTTAGTGGTGCACTGCTTCCCCCTCCTGAGACGTCGGATGGTGGACCAGAATTTCCTCGAAGCCGTCCGGAAGTCCGCTTCCATGGCCTCACCGAACTCTTCCCACGCTCGGGTTTTTGCCTCGGCGAACACCGAAGCCGCGGTCCGCTTGGCCAGTCGATACCCGTCAGCTGCCTCTGGGGTCCCACAGGCCATAAAGGCTCGATAGGACTCCTTCTTCAGCTTGACGGCATCCCTTACTGCTGGTGTCCACCAGCGAGTACGGGGATTGCCGCCACGACAGGCACCAACCACCTTACGGCCACAACTCAGATTGGCCGCCTCAACAATAGAGGCACGGAACATGGTCCACTCGGACTCAATGTCCCCCGTCTCCCCCGGAACATGGGAAAAGCTCTGTCGGAGGTGGGAGTTGAAACTCCTTCTGACAGGGGATTCCGCCAGACGCTCCCAACAAACCCTCACTATACGTTTGGGTCTGCCAGGACGGACCGGCATCTTCCCCCACCATTGGAGCCTACTCACCACCAGGTGGTGATCAGTTGACAGCTCCGCCCCTCTCTTCCCCCGAGTGTCCAGAACATGCGGCCGCAAATCCGATGATACAACTACAAAGTCGATCATCGAACTGCGGCCTAGGGTGTCCTGGTGCCAAGTGCACATATGGACACCCTTATGTTTGAACAAGGTGTTCGTTATGGACAATCCGTGACGAGCACAGAAGTCCAATAACAAAACACCACTCGGGTTTTGATCGGGGGGGCCATTCCTCCCAATCACGCCCCTCCAGGTATCACTGTCATTGCCCACGTGAGCATTGAAGTCCCCCAGCAGAACAATGGAGTCCCCAGCAGGAGTACTCTCCAGCACACCCTCCAAGGACTCCAAAAAGGGTGGGTATGCTGAGCTGCTGTTTGGTGCATATGCACAAACAACAGTCAGGACCCGTCCACCCACCCGAAGGCGGAGGGAGGCAACCCTCTCGTCTACCGGTGTGAACCCCAATGTACAGGCACTGAGGCGGGGGGCAATGAGTATGCCCACACCTGCTCTGCGCCTCTCACCGTGAGCAACTCCAGAGTGGAAGAGAGTCCAACCCCTCTCGAGAGAACTGGTACCAGAACCCAGGCTGTGTGTGGAGGCAAGTCCGACTATATCCAGTCGGAAATTCTCTACCTCACACACCAGCTCGGGCTCCTTCCCTGCCAGAGAGGTGACATTCCATGTCCCAAGAGCTAGCTTCTGCAGCCAAGGATCGGACCGCCAGGGTCCCCGCCTGGACTCGAATCTGCAATGAAATGGGACATCCCTGATTTGACACTCATTGTCAAATACGTTGCATGCATTTTAACTGGTTAAATTATGAAAAAAGAGCTATAGTTCCTCATCCAAAGCTTACCATCCAATTCAGTCTTCCCTCTTTTGGAGAGATGCTTTTCCCTTTTTGGGGCTAAAGGTCGATACCACCACATGAAAAGGAGAACAAAGTGACACATTTTACTAAATCAGTGTTGAACAAAAATATGCTATCAAGGCATTCATTTAGTAACCCAATTCCAGTGAAATTGGGACATTATGCTCATCAATCAAAACAGAATACAATGATTTGCAAATCATGTCCAACCTATATTTAAGTGAAGCATTACAAAGACAAGACAACATTCAATGTTCAAATTGGTACATTTAATTTTTTCCAATAATATTTAACTTAGAATTTAATGGCTGTAATGCGTTCCATAAAAGATGGAACAGCTAGCAAAAAAAATAATGTTGAGAAATGCTCATCAAACCCCTGTTTGTCACATCCCACCGGTGAACAGGCTAACTGTGAATGGGTGGGTGCCATGATTGGGTCAAAAAGTAGCTATCCTGAATTCACAAGCAAAGATTGGGTGAGGGTCACCACAAGTTGAATCGTTGAAGGACAGAGTTTCACAACGTATAATTGCAAGGAATTGAGGGATTACGTCATCTTTGGTCCATAATATCAAAAGGTTCAGAGAATCTGGACCAATCAGTGCATGTAAGCGGCAAGGCCAAAAACAGATAACATTCAAAGGCCATGACCTTCGACCTATCAGAGAGCACTGCATCCAAAACAACCTTGTCCCAGCTTGTTTGGAACGTGTTGCAGCCATCAATTCCAACATAGTAGTGTAGCCAATTACCGTATTTTCACGACTATAAGGCGCCATTAAAAGTCTTAAATTTTCTCCAAAATGGACAGGACGCCTTATGGTGCGGAGCGTCCTTTATATGCGCTGAGTTCCAAAATCTGACTGACAGCCAACACGCTGTTTATATAGAGAAAAGGCGGAAGTGACTGTGAAAGAAGTCGGCCAATCAGAGAAGGGTGGGCGTGTATATATACATATATGGAGAGGGAGAGAGAGAGAGAGGGGGAGAGAGAGGACAGACGAGCTAGTCCGCCAATGGTGAAGGGTGGGCGTGTAAGTGGACGCCTCAAGCCAGTACCAACACTTGTATAGCGTGTGGCAATGTGCATTGTTGCAAAACAACTCCGGTTTTGGTTTCTAAGAACCCCTGAAAATAAATTCGACAAAGAGACATGCCTACGAAGCTCAGTTAAAACTTAAAGCCACCGGTTATGCTTTTGGCATGCGTGACCATCTCACAGCAGCGGTGAAAAATCAAGTCAAGCAAATGAACTCTGGGCTTGCCGTTATTCCCGGAGGCTTGACTAAAGAACTCCAACCGCTGGACATTGGCATCAACCGGGCGTTCAAAGTAAAGTTGCGAACAGCATGGGAACAATGATCGATGGCAAACACAACTTTACAAAGAGTGAGAGGCAGCGCTGGGCGAGTTACGCCACAATACGCAACAACGAGAGGAAACGCGGCGTTTTTGATGGATTACGGTACTTGCACAATTGTTCAATTCTTTCTACACACACACACGCGCTGCCACCATGTTTCGCTCTGTTCTTTACTTTCAAATGTGGGAAAGCTTCACACGAGAGAAATGTTGACTTTGCTGTTGCTACTCCTTCTTTCCGCTCGGCAATGCGTAGCAACTCACACTAGCATGTGATGCATTCAATGACAACTGAGATGTGCAGTCCTCTGCTTCTGATACAGAGGATGAGGACTTTGATGGATTTCTGGGTGATGATTGATCGAAAACGTGAGAACATTGTACGATGGCTAAATAAAATACACCCGAACTCAGTTCTGCTTTCGTTGCCTTTTTAAAAACTTGTTTTTATCTTATCTGTATGTCTTGGCATGCTACCGTATGCTTCAAGCTAACGTGTTAGAGTGCGCGCATGCATGCCGTATGTTTAAGCTGGCGTATGTTTTACCACTGTAAAACTGCGGCTATTCGTACGATGCGTCCTGTGTATGTGTAAAATACAGAAATGTCACGCATTAATGAGACTGCGGCCATTAGTACGATGCGTCGAATAGTCGTGAAAATACGGTAAATAGAGGTTGAACATGACATGCAAATCATTGTATTATGTATTAAATACAAGTTCGTGCTTCCATTAAGAATAGAGAAGATTTACTGGGCAACATATAACATTTGAAAGGTATGTTACAAGAACATGTTGTATGATTTCATGCTAGTCAGTGTGAACCAACCGACATAATTACATTTTGTTAGACCAATGCAAATATTTGGCAGAAATAAAATACTGATTCCTGATTCAAAATAACTATCATCCATAAATTATCTTCCCCCTTCAAGTGCATTCCAGTGGCAGCCAGTGAACGAGCCTGGTCTCTATTGAACGCGAATAGCAGGGGTTTCGAAAAACATCTTTTATATTGATATATTACATTGTCCAGTGTGGGCAATGCATTTGATAAATGAAATGGTAAGAACATGAATCTAAATACAAAAATACCCAAAACAAT
Source organism: Hippocampus zosterae (assembly GCF_025434085.1). Taxonomy (NCBI): domain Eukaryota; kingdom Metazoa; phylum Chordata; class Actinopteri; order Syngnathiformes; family Syngnathidae; genus Hippocampus; species Hippocampus zosterae. The sequence goes on from NC_067456.1 coordinate 16,565,027, forward strand.
GCTGTAATCGATCGTGTAATATTGTACAGTAGAAATTTTTGTTGTATGTCATTTCATAGTGCTTTAGGTGCTAGAGTGAATTTACGCCGCATTATTTCCCCCAAGAAACATTTGATTTATAACGGCTAAAAATACACAAGGATTAAATATAATTTATATATGTTCCTCATACTGCGTGACAACTGACCGGAACAAATTATGGAGAAATTAAAACTCTTGACATGTCCATTCATCCGTTCTGCCCCCCCCACCCCAAAAGCCGACTGCCCCCATGTCGAGCGTTGCCACGTACAAAGTTACACCAGTGTAGCCCCTGAAAACAGCTTAAAACGGAGCAAATGTAACCCTGCTCAGGAGGTGGTTTAAACATTTACTCTGGAGTAAATGCTAGTATGCGGGGCAGCACCGATATAAAATGGGACGCGTGAACGCTACAGGAGTAGACTTGCTACGCGTGAAAAGAGTTGATTACATACGGGTAGAATGTGTTGCTTTCGTGCTCGTTTGTACTTCTGTCATCTTTCCTTTTGTAGGAGACTGCACCGTCTCAGAGTTGATTGTGTAATTTGTTCCTTTATGTGTTCACAAACCCCCCCACAGAATTTATTTTGTGATGCCTTATGTTTCCTTTCCAATTGCCTTGCCATCTTTAAATTTGATTGGCCACAGTAGAAGCAATAATGACTTCTGTGCCAAACTCGTTTGCCTTCCCTTTTTGTAAATGCTTTTATGGTTAAAGAAGGATCTTCTTTGCTCATCTTTTGTTTTTACATAGGTTAATGGGTTACCTTCTTTACGAATTGCAGACATGTCTGTGCTCCTCTGCTTCATATGTCTGATGACTTGTAGAGTCTTCACTGGATGTATCATAAGAACAATTTTTCTACCTTTGGATGGAATATCTCCTCGTCATCACTCGACTCAGAGGATGTCTTAGTTGGTTTGTATTCCTCATCTGATCCAAAAAGACTTGAGTCAGAATAATTACCATCTTCAGTGGGATTGTCCATCTGTTATTTAAAAAAAAAAAAAGATCAGAAAATACCATTGCAATTAATGATGTTAGAGAATAGTACTGATAATTCAGGCTTACATGACAAGATAGTTCTGTGGGATAAAATATTAATCGAACACATTAACATGGCAAAACAGAAATACCTTATAGAAATAACTTATTTTGTTTAATATGGGCAAATACAGCATTTGAAACTGACCGGGTAATCAATTAAAAGTCGACTTATTATAATTTTTAAAAATGTCTATATCACTCATTTCCAGTGCTTGGCAAAGATAGGTAAGTGCCGAAACCAAATAATGGTATCAGGCTGATACTGGCATTATTTTAAGGTTATCGTGGAGGCTGCCAATACCAGCAATCGATATTTCAGAAAATCAACATCAACATTCATCCACTAATTTGCCGATTAACGTCTAATCACTAAGTTGATATGAGTATGATAAGGTTAAGATTCATGCTGAGAATGCATCACTAGTGTGTTTTTATAAGCCTGGGCCAATAACTGGTTTGACGTTTGAAAAGTCAAAGTTTCAATCACCACTAATTCGGCTTTGCCAATAAGGATATTTGGGATCAATAAACGATGAGCGAGTGTGGTTACAAATCGCAAAGGTTGATGACAGTGACAATGTATGTTGCCACAAAAAAAATCATCAAAATGTCCCCATAAAATAGTAGAAAGCTTAACAAACATAGAAAATATGCATCTCTCCTCATATAAGTGGGGGGTTTTTCAGCCCAAAATGCATAGGTTTTGGTGATCCACACATTTAACCTTTATTATTGTTTTTTATTCATTTATTATTTAATTTTAACTTTTGTGTTGATAATGGTTCACAGTATAATATTTCGTTCAACCCACTTTATCTGTAAATCGCTTGGTATTTTACATCGTCTTTTTGCAGTTACTTTCTGTATATGGAAAGACACTGGTTCCATTTGCAACTAATTCTCTGCTCAACTAAGATGGCGGCGGCGGCGAAAGACGCTGGGTCATTTGCAACCAATTCTCTGCTCAACTAAAATGGCGACGACGACGACGGCGGCGGCGGGGGTGGGGGGGTGTTAAAACTTGATTTTGCCACACCAACGGCCTATTCTGTGGCGCTGTATTGTGTGTCTGACGGCCTATTGAAAGTTTATTGTTTGAGAGGAAACTTTCTATCTTGGTGACAACTCCTTAGGTACAGCATAGTAGAGTTATTCATATAGTTGGTTTCACTCTAATGCTGATATAACACGAACCTTTGAGCCTGCCCGAATTACTTAGAATAACTAACTTGTAAGAAAATATTCAAAACTTGAGTGTCTTACCTGCTTTAATTCTGAAGTATTTGTCACTTTCTGGGGTTTTCTCGATGATGCTGACTCGTACGCTCACTCTTCTCAACGCCTTCCTTTTGTGCAGGTAGCAAAGCGCGCGTTTCCTAATTGATGGTCAGCGAGTGTGATGTGGGGGAGGGTAGCTGTAGAAACTCGTTTCCTGCAACGTAACTGTGACGTTTTGGGGTGTGAAAACAGCCCCGCCCCTTCATAACCAAAACTCCTTCACTTTTCCTCTGAGGTCCGTTTTGAAGTGGGGCATAGTAAATGTCAAGCAATATCAACATATTTTATGAACTCTTGTTTACACCAATGTCATGTACTCCTAAAATGAGCACAGCATATATACATGTGTGTGTATATACATACTGTATATATATACAGTATATACACACACACACATATTTTAAAAACGACTTAAAATATTGTAATTGTTCTGAAAGCAACATTATTCCCAAATGCTAATATGGAATTGTGATGAAACATCATTATTATTTACTTATTGGATGCAATTCGTATTATACAGTTTCGATGTCCAAAGCAGAAAAAAACGAATTAGATTTTCTGGGGACACGACTGCAACACTCAACTCTTCTTGCAAAGCTTTGTTGCTGCTGTATGAACCGCGCTCCTAGTTGATCACGTGCTCAAACTAGTGTGGGGGAGGGGAGCTGAATAAACTAGGTTCAAACAGTGCAACTGCGAGGGTTTGGAGCTGGAACAGCCCCTCCCCCCTTCATGGCCAACGATAAACTAAAATTGCTCAGCCTTTAACTTTTATTTTACTCTGCGGTCTGTTTTGAGGGGAGCATGATAAATTTCAAGCAACATCTATATGTTTCAGCAACTGTAATAACACAAATGTATATACCTGTTCATATTTTTTAAACCAGACTTAAATATTATAATTGTTCAATGAAACATAATTACAGTAAGTATTGCCATCTATGGACTTCTGTCAAACGAAAATTCCCTCACCCAGAATAAAAATCTATGCATTACACATTTGAGTACGATATTACATTATATGATTGCTTCAGGAGTATGAGGTACCGAGTCCCCTGATGCGGGCACTTTGGTCCCTCCACCACAGATGTCAGAATTTGGTTCACATTACCGGCAGTAAGTCAGAATCGTTTCCAGTGAGGGTTGGACTCCGCCAAGGCTGCCCTTTGTCATCGATTCTGTTCATAAACATTACGGACATTGGCAATTTCTAGGCGCAGTGTAAGTGTTGATGGGGGTCCATTTTGGTGGCCTCAGTATTACATCTCTGCTTATTGCAGATGATGTGGGACTGTTGGCTCTTTCAAGCAGGGCCCTTCAACTCTCACTTGAGCGTTTCGCAGCTGAGTATGAAGTGGTTGGGATGAAAATCAGTCGGAAAAGGGTGGAGTTCTCTCTCCGGGTCGGGGAGGAGATCTTGTCCCAAGTGGAGGAGTTTAAGTATTTTGGGGTCTTGTTTGCAAGTGAGGGCAGGAGGGAATGAGAGATCGACAGGTGCAGCGGTGAAGCGGCTGCTGCTTGCTCTGCGCGCTTTGTATCGGTCAGTCGTGGTGAAGAAGGAGCTGAGCCAAAGGGCGAAGCTCTCAATTTACCGGTTGATCTACGTTCCAACCCTCATCTACTGTCATGAGCAATGAGTCGTGACCGAAAGAATGAGATCCCAGATACAAGCGGCCGAAATGAGTTTTAAAGGTGTTCCGGGCATGTCCCACCGGCAGGAGGCCCCGGGGACAACCCAAGACACGCTGGAGAGACTGTGTCACTCAGCTGGCCTGGGAACGTTTCAGAATCCCCGGGAAGAGCTAGGAGAAGTGGCTGGGGAGAGGGAAGTCTGGGCTTCCCTGCTAAAGCTGCTGCCCCTGTTACCCGACCTTGAATAAGCGGTGGAATATGGATGGATGGATATTACATTAGTGATCGATTCATAACAACGGACGAACGTTCCGATACCTGGAACCTGGAAGCCATACCGAAGCTCGAATTAGAGCAAACTCAAGCAAGTCCCGTTCGATACCGCGGAATAACTGTCTGCACCACTTTTTACTCTCTTTGGCACAAAAACAGCAGAATCTCTCTATTAGCATGAGTTTACTGGAATCGTGAACGACTTTCTATTCCATTCATTTACATTTACGTCCTGTCGATCGTTGCATCCAAACAAAGGAATGGTAATGACTGTGGAAGGGAACATGGAATGCATCCGATTAGATGCTCAAAGCAAGTTGCTTGTGGCTCGACGGACTGTAGAGTAAATGAACGTTTCCTGGAATGCTTGACCTGCTATCATGCTAACTCAACTCAACATTATTTATAGAGCACTTTCAAACAGCCATCGCTGCATACAAAGTGCTTTACATGGAGCAATTTAACATATACAACAAACAGTAACGCAGTCTGTAATAAATACGGTAGAAAGCACCGAACAGCAAAACCAAGAACAAATCTAATTCATGGTGAGTCAAATGCCAAAGAATACAAGTGAGTTTTGAGGCGCGTTTTGAAGATGGGCAGCGAGGAGGCTTGCCGAATGTTCAGTGGGAGGTCATTCCAGAGAGAGGGACCAGCAACAGAAAAGGCTCCATCCCCTCTGAGCCTTAGTTTAGTTCTTGGTCCTTCTAATAATGTCTGGTCCGCAGACCAGATGAGGTCAGCGAGGTAAGGTGGCACGAGGTAATTTAGAGATTTGAAAAGGTCATTTAGAGATTTGAAAACAATTTGCGCTAACTGGAGCGCTAATCAGAGAGAAGGCGAGTTCCATCGCGCTATGGGCATGGAGGACTTTGAAGGGTCCCGTGGATGCCTTCAGACATTTGCTGCACAACATCAGCTGAGCAACGCTGTCTTGGGTGGTGATCGAGGGGAGGTCAAGTTCGAGATAGTGAGTGATTGGAAAGAAAAGCCACCAGCTGTTATAGGTCTCATTTTGGAGCAAAGAGCCCTCATTTTGTGACTACTCTTGTTATAATGTATTTTGTTCATATACCTGTACTGTATACTGCCGTTTTTGTGTTATTTGTGTTGTTGGAGCATATATTTTTGCATTTTACTGCTTGTGTTCTTACACATGTATTTTGTTAACACACTTGCATGTTCATAAAGGACGTGTACCGTAGTCATGTCCCACATAAGGAAATTCTGTTATCAAGACTGATTGAGCAACGCAAACATGATTTCTTACTAAAGAATACTTACTGTTGTTACTTATTGGATGCAAATCATAATGATCCAGTTGAAATGTCCAAAGCAGAATGAAACAAATTGGATATGCTGGGGACACTTCTGCAATACAGTACCTAATTCATTTTTTCTTGCAAAGCGTTGTGGCTGGCTTCTGCGCAGCTCTGCTAATTGAAATGTAAACAAACTCATGTCTGGGGGGAGGGGTGCAGCAAAAACTTCGTTTTGGAGCAGGTAACAGCCGCTCCTCTTCATGGCCAATGACTAAGTCAATTATCAAAATTGCCATAGCCTTTTTGAACTTTGAGGTCTGCTGTGAAGGCGAGCATGATAAATTTTGAGCAACATCTACATACAGTATTTGAGTAACTAGGCTCACCAATGTCACATACTCCGCGCACACACAGTATATTTAAACTGACTTACAATTTTACAATTGTTTTTAAAGCAACATAATTCCAAACTCTAATATGGAATTTAGATGAAACAATTATTTACTTATTGAATGCAAGTCATATTTTCCAGTTTCAATGTCCAAAGCTGAATGAAATAAATTGGATATGCTGGGGACACTTCTGCAATACAGTACCTAACTCATTTTTTTCTTGCAAAGCGTTGTGGCTGGCTTCTGCGCAGCTCTGCTAAATGAAATGTAAACAAACTCATGTCTGGGGGGAGGGGTGCTGCAAAAACTTCGTTTTGGAGCAGGTAACAGCCGCTCCTCTTCTTGGCCAATGATTAAGTCAATTATCAAAGTTCCCACAGCCTTTGTGAACTTTGAGGTCTGATGTGAAGGAGAGCATGATAAATTTTGAGCAACATCTACATACAGTATTTGAGTAACGAGGATCACCAATGTCACATACTCCTAAAATAATTACAGCAAATAAAATTATATATATGTTCACAAACACAACCGCACACACAGTATATTTAAACTGACTTAAAAATTTACAATTGTTTTTAAAGCAACATAATTCCAAACTCTAATATGGAATTTAATCGTTTCTTGATTTCTTGGAATTGGAATTCTTTACTTATTGAATGCAAGTCATATTTTCCAGTTTCAATGTCCAAAGCAGAATAAAATGAATTGGATTTTCTGGGGCCCTCCGTGAGTCGTCACCTTACCGTGGTGGAGGGGTTTGTGTGTCCCAATGATCCTAGAAGCTAAGTTGTCTGGGGCTTTATGCCCCTGGCAGGGTCACCCATGGCAAACAGGTTCGAGGTGAGGGGCCAGACAAAGCACGGCTCAAAGACCCCAATGATGAATACAATAAATGGATCTAGGTTTCCCTTGCCCGGACGCGGGTCACCGGGGCCCCCTTCTGGAGCCAGGCCTGGAGGTGGGGCTCGTTGGCAGGCGCCTGGTGGCCGGGCCTACACCCACGGGGCCCGGCCGGGCACAGCCCGAAGAGGCAACGTGGGTCCCCCTTCCCATGGGCTCACCGCCAATGAGAGGGGCCAAATGGGTCGGGTGCAATGTGAGCTGGGCGGCAGCCAAAGGCGGGGACCCTGGCGGTCCGATCCTCGGCTGCAGAAGCTAGCTCTTGGGACATGGAATGTCACCTCTCTGGCAGGGAAGGAGCCCGAGCTGGTGTGTGAGGCAGAGAATTTCCGACTGGATATAGTCGGACTTGCCTCCACACACAGCCTGGGTTCTGGTGCCAGTTCTCTCGAGAGGGGTTGGACTCTCTTCCACTCTGGAGTTGCTCACGGTGAGAGGCGCAGAGCAGGTGTGGGCATACTCATTGCCCCCCGGCTCAGTGCCTGTACATTGGGGTTCACACCGGTAGACGAGAGGGTCGCCTCCCTCCGCCTTCGGGTGGCTGGACGGGTCCTGACTGTTGTTTGTGCATATGCACCAAACAGCAGCTCAGCATACCCACCCTTTTTGGAGTCCTTGGAGGGTGTGCTGGAGAGTACTCCTGCTGGGGACTCCCTTGTTCTGCTGGGGGACTTCAATGCTCACGTGGGGAATGACAGTGATACCTGGAGGGGCGTGATTGAGAGGAACGGCCCCCCCGATCAGAACCCGAGTGGTGTTTTGTTATTGGACTTCTGTGCTCGTCACGGATTGTCCATAACGAACACCTTGTTAAAGCATAAGGGTGTCCATATGTGCACTTGGCACCAGGACACCCTAGGCCGCAGTTCGATGATCGACTTTGTAGTTGTATCATCGGATTTGCGGCCGCATGTTCTGGACACTCGGGTGAAGAGAGGAGCGGAGCTGTCAACTGATCACCACCTGGTGGTGAGTAGGCTCCGATGGTGGGGGAAGATGCCGGTCCGTCCTGGCAGACCCAAGCGTATAGTGAGGGTTTGTTGGGAGCGTCTGGCGGAATCCCCTGTCAGGAGTTTCAACTCCCACCTCCGACAGAGCTTTTCCCATGTTCCGGGGGAGACGGGGGACATTGAGTCCGAGTCCCATGTTCCGTGCCTCTATTGTTGAGGCGGCCAATCTGAGTTGTGGCCGTAAGGTGGTTGGTGCCTGTCGTGGCGGCAACCCCCGTACTCGCTGGTGGACACCAGCAGTAAGGGATGCCGTCAAGCTGAAGAAGGAGTCCTATCGATACTTGATGGCCTGTGGGACCCCAGAGGCAGCTGACGGGTATCGACTGGCCAAGCGGACCGCGGCTTCGGTGGTCGCCGAGGCAAAAACCCGAGCGTGGGAAGAGTTCAGCGAGGCCATGGAAGCCGACTTCCGGACGGCTTCGAGGAAATTCTGGTCAACCATCCGACGTCTCAGGAGGGGGAAGCAGTGCACCACTAACACTGTGTACAGCGGGGATGGGGCGCTGCTGACTTCGACTCGGGACGTTGTGAACCGGTGGGCAGAGTACTTCGAAGACCTCCTCAACTCCACCAACACGCCTTCCTTGGAGGAAGCAGAGCCTGGGGACTCTGAGGTGGGCTCTCCTATCTCTGTGGTTGAAGTCACCGATGTGGTTAAAAAGCTCCTTGGTGGTAGGGCCCCAGGGGTGGATGAGATCCGCCCGGAGTTCCTCAAGGCTCTGGATGTTGTTGGGCTGTCCTGGTTGACACGCCTCTGCAACATCGCGTGGTCAACAGGGAGAGTGCCTCTGGATTGGCAGACCGGGGTGGTAGTCCCTCTTTTTAAAAAGGGGGACCGGAGGGTGTGTTCCAACTATAGAGGGATCACACTCCTCAGTCTCCCTGGTAAGGTCTATTCAGGGGTGCTGGAGAGGAGGGTCCGTCAGGAAGTCGAGCCGCCAATTGAGGAGGAGCAGTGTGGTTTTCGTCCCGGCCGTGGAACAGTGGACCAGCTCTACACCCTTAGCAGGGTCCTTGAGGGTATGTGGGAATTCGCCCAACCAGTCTACATGTGTTTTGTGGACTTGGAGAAGGCGTTTGACCGTGTCCCTCGGGGAGTTCTGTTGGGGGTGCTTTGTGGGTATGGGGTACCGAACCCCCTGATACGGGCTGTTCGGTCACTATACCACCGATGTCAGAGTTTGGTTCGCATTGCCAGCAGTAAGTCGGAATCGTTTCCAGTGGGGGTAGGACTCCGCCAAGGCTGCCGTTTGTCGCTGATTCTGTTCATAACCTTTATGGACAGAATTTCTAGGCGCAGCCGAAGCGTTGAGGGGGTCCGTTTTGGGGGCCTCAGTATTGCATCCCTGCTTTTTGCAGATGATGTGGTGCTGTTGGCTCCTTCAAACGGGGCTCTCCAACTCTCACTGGAGCGTTTCGCAGCCGAGTGTGAAGCGGTTGGGATGAGAATCAGCACCTCCAAATCTGAAACCATGGTCCTCAGTCGGAAAAGGGTGGAGTGCCCCCTCCGGGTCGGGGAAGAGATCTTACCCCAAGTGGAGGAGTTCAAGTATCTTGGGGTCTTGTTCACGAGTGGGGGTAGGAGGGAGCGGGAGATCGACAGGCGGATCGGTGCAGCGTCTGCTGTGATGCGGACGTTGTATCGGTCTGTCGTGGTGAAGAAGGAGCTGAGCCAAAGGGCGAAGTTCTCAATTTACCGGTCGATCTACGTCCCAACCCTCACCTATGGTCACGAGCTATGGGTCGTGACCGAAAGAACGAGATCCCGGATACAAGCGGCCGAAATGAGTTTTCTCCGGAGGGTGTCCGGGCTCTCCCTTAGAGATAAGGTGAGAAGCTCAGTCATCCGGGAGGGGTTCAGAGTCGAGCCGCTTCTCCTCCACATCGAGAGGAGCCAGATGAGGTGGCTTGGGCATCTGATTCGGATGCCTCTTGAGCGCCTCACCGGTGAGGTGTTCCGGTCATGTCCCACCGGGAGGAGACCCAGAGGAAGACCCAGGACACGCTGGAGAGACTATGTCACCCAGCTTGCCTGGGAACGGCTCGGGATCCCCCGGAGAGAGCTGGAAGAAGTAGCTAGGGAGAGAGAAGTCTGGGCTTCCCTGCTAAAGCTGTTGCCCCCGCGACCCGGCCCCGGATAAGCGGTAGATGATGGATGGATGGATGGATGGATGGATTTTCTGGGGAGCGGCCTGGTGAACTAGTGGTCCGCGTGTTGACCTCACAGCGCAGAGATACCAGGTTCAATTTCAGCTCCGGCCACCCTGTGTGAAGTTTGCATGTTCTCCCCAGGTCTGTGTGGGTTCTCTCCAGATCCCACATTCCAAAAACATGCATGGCAGGCTAATTGAACAATCCAAATTGTCCCTCGGTGGTGAGTGTGAGCGCGGATGGTTGTTTGTCTGTGTGTGCCCTGCGATTGGCTGGCAACCGGTTCAGGGTGTCCCCTGCCTACTGACCGAAGACGGCTGGGATAGGCTCCAGCACCCCCCGTGACCCTTGTGAGGATAAAACGGATCGGAAAATGACTGAATGTATGTTACAATGAGAACTCCGACATGCCTGAGGGCGTAAATATGCTTACAGCTTTAACTTTTTTAATTTAATTGCACTTTCCTATTTCTATTTAATGTGGTAGTTTGAAAATATAAATAAGAAGTTCCTCACCAATTACTCAGTACTTGTGATTCTTTCACTACGTACATTCATTCATCTTTCAAGCCACTTGATCCTCACTAGGGTCGCGGGGGTGCTGGAGCCTATCCCAGCTGTCTTCGGGCAGTAGGCGGGGGACACCCTGAATCGGTTGCCAGCCAATCGCAGGGCACACAGAAACGTTCAACCATTCGCACTCACACTCACACCTAGGGACAATTTAGAGTGTTCAATCAGCCTGCTACGCATGTTTTTGGAATGTGGGAGGGAACCGGAGCACCCGGAGAAAACCCACGCCCGGGAGAACATGCAAACTCCACACAGGGAGGCTGGAGCTGGAATCGAACCCGGTACCTCTGCACTGTGAAGCCGACGTGGTAACCACTGGACTACCGGGCTGCCCCACTACGTACATATTTACTCTTATTCAAGGACTCTTTTTTTTTACATGTCATATTTTTCAAAAGTAACACTAATACAATTGAGTGCACATTTATTCTGCCACCTCTGTCCTTGTGTCCTTATGGAAAAGATGAGACTGATGCCCTAAATATAATAGTAAATAATAGTTCCATCAGTAGTATACAATAGAATATAAAACATTACTCAGTAAAAATACTCAGAGAGCTTTGCTTAATGTTAGAAATGTGCACTTCAAATTACAAATGTGGAGCTATGAAATGACAACTAAAACCTCAATATGTCACAAATGGAATAAGTGTGTACTTCACTAAATTATTTTAGGTTTTTTATTTAGTGGTTTGATTTAAGGTGTAATTTCGTGTGGGTCTGAGGCCATATTCCAGATTTGGGTTTGCATAACAAGTTCTATTTCATAACAAGATGTTTGTTAAAAAAGTTAAACTTAGACAAATATTAGATATAATAAAAAATACATCATTGTTTTACTTTCTAATAAGCCCATGAGACTGTTTTCTATAGTTTCAGTTTTGTTGGAACAAAAATATTTCAGAAATCAATAGGTGGCGGTAGTGAGTAAAAAGTGTGTGTATTGAATTTAAATGAAAATACACACAAAAAATCATTTTTGGTATATTTGTGAGGACCTCTCTGAAACTTTGAGAGATGCCTATATAAACCCTCTAGAGGCCTTTAGAATGAAAAACTTGTGAGGACTGGCCTAAATGTCCTCACTTGTCAAAAATGTCCTCACTACGTTGGTCTTATAATCACAGTGGTCCTCACAAGTATAGCCGTACAAACACACACACGCACGCACACGCACACACACACACACACACACACACACACACACAAAACCTCAAATTAATCTGTTCTGCTAAGTTAAATCGGTTTGAGTTATGATCAGAAGTTTACACCCAATAAATAATTTGGAGTTTTTAATGATTGTATGAACCATTCTTTTTCCAAGGTGAAATAAATACATATGCGAGCATGTTTGGGATTCTCTTATCCAAACATGGTCAAAAATATACATACAGGATGAAATATATGCAGACACGTGCCCATTTATATTTGGTCAAGTGCCCTTCAGCAAGCATCAAGTTGACTACATGCTTCTGGCCTAAGTCTGCATGGATATTTTTATAAACGTCTGATCAAAACTCTAAATATCCTCTTCTTTAGATTGATACCTGTAGACAATGGATTCTCTATGGAGATGCTTGAGACCACAACAAATCTGAGCAGCATAAAACTGGACCCTGTCTTTGTCAAAGCCCGGCGTGCCCATGTTGTAGATGTGAAACTTCAGGTCTCCACCATTCATGATGGTCAGCACCAGACAGAGAGCGTCTTTGGTCTCATATGCATACGCTAAACTCACCTAGAGGCCAGGGGAACATCATTCAGTGGTTGAAACTAGCTAGGACAAAATAGGAGTTGGCTTGTTTACTCACGACAAATCTACTGTTAACTTTCTCCAATATCTGCTTTTCATTGAGTGCCATCGACTCTCCTTTCCTCTTCTTTATCCTCTTCTTCTCCAGCTTCTTACAGGCATACATTTTTCCTGTAGCTCGAACTTGACAGGCACAGACCTGAGACAAACCAAAACGCATCACACATTATTCACATTGTAATAAATAAGGGATGCACCGACATCATTTGATTGACAAAGGCATTGAGACACATCTATGAAAACAATTAGACATATTTTGAGCAATTCCCTGCTTCGAACTCTTTTGAACAGTTTTGGGGAAAGCTCAGCAAAACAGCATCAAGTGTACACAGAAACATCTATAAAAGCCTTTTCAGACGAGTTTGTGATGGAACAATCCATCAAAACCAGCATAACATCTTTGGGACTACCATATAGACTTTGAGCCTTGACATTTGAACTCGTGCAATTTCCCCAAATCTAGTAGAAACGATCTCTCAGATAGTTGAACTTAGTTTAGCCTTAAATTTGTACCTTTAAAGAGTCTTATTACTTTTGCCCAAGTAGTGTATGACAAACTGGTATTTCTCACCTCTCCAAATCCTCCCTTCCCCAGCACTCGATACTGTCTGAAAGTGTCTTTAGTGATTGGTTGCCTGACAAAACACAGACACAGGAAAACCCATTAATACATGCTCACATACTGTATTATTTATTAGGCCAGAGATATTATCTGCAGAACTCAATACCATCCTGAGTCTGTTTCCTGTGCATGGGGTGGGGCCTCTTGCATGCAATTTTACTTTCCAGACAACGGATATGATCAAGGATTCTCTGAGAGCCTGCTGTTTACTTGGAACTGCATCTGATATGATGCTCGCCCTGCATCAGAGATGTTCCTGCCAAGAGTGATCAACTCCTATTAGGAGCGTCCACAAGTCAGCTGTAAGCTCCTAAAACCTACTTTTTTGCTAATATAAGAATACAACTCTTTACAGGATGGAGCACCATTCTTTTTTTTTTTTGGTATGACCATCTATTTGTTACTTAATGGGCTAATTTCTAGTTCGTGCAGAGTGATGTTCAGAAGACCGGGTGCCATTACGATTCCGAGGCGTGGATTGTTCCATTGATGCCATAGTGTGGAAAATTCTGTCCACGCCAAGCTCAATATTTTGTTTTTGTGAAATCCCGCAAACTGTACCTGACCTACCATTTACAAGTAGTTTTGCCATGTTTAAAAAAAAAAAGTAACACAATACGGTATGGTTTGTTGCCTTGTCTTAAGGAAAAGCATGCCATTTAACACCAAAGTGACTCTGCGATCAATTAACAAGCTGCTGTGTTTGGCTCTGGGTACTATTTCACTGCGCCCAAGAGAATGCTGGCCAAAAACGGTTAGCACACGATTTTGGTCCCCTTCATAACATCTGACCATAAAAACTAGGGATGAGTCGTACTGATACAGTACCAGGCATCGGTATCGGGCCGTTACCCAGCATTATTTCATGTATCAGTTCTCGCAACGGAGGCCATTTAACGATCGGAAAGTAAAGGCATACATAAAGTACATGTCTGACAGATGCCCTTTAAAGCCGCCGTCAAACTACACAAATAGTCTGGCATTTTTGAGCCGACAGACATGTCGCAGTCAAACATAGTACCTCATAGACGATTTTGAGTTGTCTCGACACATCGTAGCGCGTGTAGTGTGACATACTCAACGATTGGCCATCTGGCATCTGCAACATTTTACAACCATGACAGCCAAAGTGTAGCATGTCAGAATTTTTGTTCGTCCTGCTGCCCAGTCCGACATATAATATGTCATCCTTTGATTGGTTCTTTGGCATTGACCAAAAAGAGGGCAGTGCCATCCTACTTTTGACAAGGGACTGGACGTGGTGCATACAATGACATTGTGGTGTAGAGTATTTAAAAAGTGACTTGAACAAAAGTACATGGAAAGTATACGGAGCATTTCAACTCATTCTACGTTTGCTAAATGCAAAGCAAATAGATGATTAGCAGTTCTGTCGTCATTCAACAAGTTAGTTACCACAAGTTCTTTTCGGAGTAAAAAACAGTCCATACCAGCCTCTCCTCACCACTCAGGAATGAGTCCATACTTTTTAAAAAATTTTATTTGATTTTTTTTGCTTTTCTGAGTAGAAAACTAACCAATATAATGCCTCCGTCAACATGACTTTGACAGCTGTTGGTACCACCTCCTAGAGAGACTTGTGCCAGTGGACAGAATTTTGTCAGAAGCATATAATGACTGGGCTGCGTCTGGTCAGGGCAGACCTGTCGTGTGACGTCTCGCGTGGTCCAAGACACTGAATGAAATGCATCTATTAGTCTGACAACGCAAATGTTGTGAATGAAAAAAAGTTGTGTAGTTTGAGAAGGTTAAGATGCAATTTCTGTAAGTATCCATCTATCCACCATGCCACCCTTACCTGTATGTACACAAATGGAATACGACAATAGAAAAATCATTTTATCCAATGTTAGGGTAGAATGCCATATTGAGATATGTAGGATTTTCTTTAAAACTCTCTGTTAAAATGGGGGGAAATTTTATACATGAAAAGTACTAGTGGTATCAGTACTTGGTATTGGTATTGGTATTGGTCACAACTCGAGAGTTGAGTACTCATACTGGTATAAGTCTGAAGTAGTATCTAACATCCATAATTAAAATAAAGTATACTTTGGTGGAAACGGGGTTGAATTGAAATCTTTATGTCTCTATGTTTGTTTTTATTTACGCAGGGAAGGTGCTATTGACTTTTGTTGCTGAATTCACGTTTTAAAACCAACTTAAGTCGCTTCCGCTTCAATTTCACAGCATTTTAATAATTGACCAAGTGAATAAAGACACACAACACACAAATACCTTGAGTAATATAGAACAACATGCGGATAGTGTGTTAAAAAAATAATAAATCACACATAAATCATGCCAGATGAGGATTCAAACTAGTAGTATTTTGTTGTTGTTTTCTTTAGAGCAAATCTAAAACAAATATATTGCGTATACAGTGGACCCCAGGATATTTGCAGTTTGGCATTAGCAAATTTACCTATTTTAAGATTTTGTTTTTCTTCACTATACTCTGCTAATCGTGGAAAAAAACTCACCTATTTCTCATTGGTGGAGTGGGATAAAACGTCTGCAGAATTATGATATGCAGTCTATTGTTTGGGATTGACGGTCAGCAGAAGAGGATAGTCTGTCAGCTGGCAAGAACAGGTTGACCAAAATTGGAATAACCACGTCATCAAAACCAGTGTCATTTATAACAACAACTGACAGATTGCGAAACCTATCTGAGACAGTTCGTGTTGTTGCTGCGTGGATCCAGCAATTTGGGGTCAGGAAAGATCAAAGTGCTCACCACCATTGTAGCGCTAACTACTATGTTGGTCAGAGCCAGAGGCTTACAAAGCAGTAGATTTTCCCACCACCACAGGCCATAAGCGGGAGCAGAAAAGGCCGGGGAGCGTCAGAATCATCGATGGACAGAAACGCCTCTACTTTGCTTGAGATTCAAATGTTTATTGTTTGACACCGTGTTGCAATGCTACAGCAATTCTTTAACATGTGTTCAACTGTAAACTGTTTCCTGGAGTGTATTTTTAAGAGTTTGGAAGGGTTTGTATGTGCTCTCAACATGTTTTGAGACCATAACTTGTGGTATAGTTACGGTTTATGCTTTACTATCAAGTCAGGCAATAATAATCCCTTTTAAGAGCGCATTTCAATCATTCGCAGAATTTTGCGGCCGGGTTTGCGCGTTATCCCCGCAAATAGTGAGGGTCCGCTGCGTACACCTGATAGGAACTGACCTCTCCAACATCTTCCACTGCAGGAAGCGGTCAAAGTACATGCTGTTCTCAAAGTCTGCGAATGGAGCACCGCTCAGGTAGTCGTGTACAGCTCTGGTTCCAAACACAAAGGTGGGGCTCAGTCATCACAGTAACATGTAAGCCAACGCTTAATATACTATAAATGGGTGTGTGCGAGGATAAGGGGAAAAAAAACAGGTGAGTCCAGCAGGCAAGCGAGAGGATTTAAAGACGGAGAGGTGACTCACTTGCGGCAGTTGCTGAAGATCTCCTTACATGGACTGAGCTCAAGGTTCTCTCGGCACTGATCTGCAAAGACCTCTGCAATGTCCACACGCTGAGGTGACTACATCAAAACATGCATATACGATGCTCTTTGTCAATACACACACTTTCTCAAACAGCACCATCTTAATCGACACAACTCTAATGTATATGAAAGAAGAACACAAACAAATTCAACAAAATCATAGAAAATAACTCACTTGCTTGGATAGAAAGGTCTTGACAATCTGGTCACCTCTGCTTTTTCTTTTTTCATCAGGCGTCACCTCGTAATCTTCCTGCACGAGCAAAAAACTCATATCATTAACACCATCCAGAGGATACATTCTACCATACTGCAAAACTACTGTGTTGGTGAAGTTGGAAACAAGTCAGGTGGGCAGAAAATATATGAATTAAATGAGAGCGCCTGGATGACCGTAAAGACTTCAAAGTAAAGTGCAAGTCAGCCATTTTTGTCTAATCTTAACACACACAACTTCATCCATCCGTTTGCTTCACTTCCTCACTCACTACGCTTACAAGTGAGCTGAAGCTTATGCTAGCTAACTTTGTGTGAGAGACGGGGTAAACCCTGCCCTAGTTGCCAGCCAATCTCAGGGACCATATACTGCAGACAAACAACTATTCACACTCACATTCACACCTGTGGGCAATTTAAAGTCTTCAGTGAACCTAACGCATGTTTTGGGAATGTGGAGGAAGCCAGAGTACAGTACATAGAGAAAACCAACGCAAGCACAGAGGCGGGATTTTTGTTTGTCCGTTTGCATTGTTTTTTTTTTGGAGCAGAGCCCCGAATGTACGTCAACATCTGAACAGCACCCCTGTGACCCCTTTGGTAGAACAGTTGATTCCCAACCCAGATGTTAGTGCTTCAATCCCCGCCGGCCCTGCAATCATGTCAAAGTGTCCTTGAGCAGGATAGTGTTCCCCCTGATGGTAGGTGAATGAGGTAACAATGTAAAGAGCTTTGAGTAGCTGAGGTAGAAAAGCGCTATAGAAGTGACAGTCCATTTACCATTGGATCTAAGAGGCCCCGTGAGTCAGGTTCTCCAGTATTTTAGCCGTGGAATGTATTGTCGGAGAATATTGGTGGAAGCTGGTGTTTTTCAACGTTTGTGCCATTGTTTTCTCGCGAAGAGCGATTCTGCTTCAACCATGTTGCAGGCTGGCGTTTTCCGAAAGAAAAGATTACCCCAAGTTCGGACCTGCTTGTTGAAGAGAAAAAAGTGCAGTGCTCCCATCTATTTCAGCAAATAAATTCATCACAATGGTAAAAGGATGTGTCATGTTTTTAATCTGTTTTTTTTTGTTAATGTTTTTATTCTGGAGCGTCAGAATCAAATCTAATTGAAACCGGTCTTTGGGGGGAAAAAAATTGGGGACTGCGAATGTAGAGCATGATAGGCACACTCTCTTTTCATTGATGGACCTACAAAGACGCATTTGGTCAGAAGCACAGTATGCTGCTCAAATGACTGTTTTTGTCATGCATTTGAAACAAAAACACACTCTCCTTCAAAGTGTTAGTGTAGCCGCAGTGGTCTGCACATCCAAATTGGCTGACACTGCTTCCATGACACTGTAGAAGTTATTTTCAAACTTAAATAGAGCCTCTTTTTCACAGATTTGAATGACACTCTCAAGTCTCAAGAAAAGTACAAGTTACAAGATTTCCACACAGCCTGATGTCAGTGAATCACGCCTCGTTGGTGTTTCCACATTTATTTAAAGCTTATGCAAAGTGGGTTTGTCAGAAGTTTGGACGAGAAAAAGTGCATAGATGAAAGATGTTCAAGTCCAGGGCGTTTAAAAGAAAAAGAAAGGACTTAAGCAAAAATGCGCAAGTCTTTTCCGAAATGCGTGTGTTGCTGTCACTCTCACAAACATATGTCGCACTTGGCTGTGTGTCTATACTTATGTTGCCATTCAAACAGACAGGCATGACATAAAAGGCTGTTCATATTGGACGTCTCAGAGACATGAAAAGAAGTCTGACGCATTTCAGAGCGAGCACGTTTCACTTTCAATGAAGCAAAAGCAGGGAGGGGGGCAGCAAGGCACCCATGCTGCACACTAGCCTGACACTGTCTATCAGAAGGTTTTTCCCCCCAACAAGGCCCTGTGTTGCCTGGCAACCACACAGAAAACACGGCAGGATTCCTCGAGGTCCTGGAGTGTCACAGTGTGTCACACCAGCGTCACCATCTTTCCACTATAAAACACACACACCCACACGCACGTATACATAGAGTACATACACACATAAGCCTGGAGATTTAGGCTTTAAAAAGCAGCAGCGTCACTGACACTTCCGAAAAAGGAAAAAAGAGCATCCAACTTGTATACACTGTCACGGTTTGAATTATTCAGTAAATCAGAAATGCATATAAACTGATGGCAACGCATTTAATATTAATGAGATGGACATATTAGAAATGCTTCGCAGTATGACGACACAACGAATAAAATGAAGGACAATTCGTTGGAAGACTTTATGTCATTATTTTCCATTCATCTACCGGATAAACTGGCAAGTGAGTATGCCCAAGACATACAACCTCAATCACTTGACGAGATCGTACCTCTACCTGACCTCCACTTCACTCTAATATGTAATCATTTACATTGTAGGATGTCACCCAAATGGACAAGACGCCCCTTTAACCTTTTGGAAGCAAGAGGGGGATCCAGCACGCATGCACAAAATACGCACGACCTCTCAAGTGAAACCCCTGAACACATTCCTCCCTCGGTCACACAAACTGTAAAAAGCTCTCTCTCTTCATGGCCTTGATCACTGTTTCACTGCTTCTCATTAAAAATAAATAATAATAATGAATAATGTAATTAAATAATTATAATATAAAATATAATATATAATATAAATATAATATATAATTATTAATAAAATAATAAATAAAGGAAGTTTTACCTGTCAGACAAATTTGACTCAGACGCAATCAACAAAGTGTTACCAAAAGAAATGCAAAGGGTGGGGATTAAGCAACATAATAAAAAAGGTTTACACTAAACTCCCCTGACCACACTGGTCTTGTCTTGTTCATTCACTGGGGCCAAACGCATGTCAGAAAATTAGCAACGCTCCGTAACATATGACAAAATCTGCAAAAATGTTGATCTTTGTTTCCCTAAAGTAAAAGCAAATATTACATTTTTGATTTAACACAGATAATCTATCATGGAGGGCAAAATAAATTGCAGACTATTTCCTGTTGAGAAGCATAAATTTTGTATACATTTGCATCATTTCAGGTATCTAAAAAATCTAACTGATTATGAAAAATAATTATCAATTTGATAATCAATTCATTGTTCATCCATTGATTAATTACATGTCTAACTGTCAGTCAAGTGCGAATGCAGCACTCCAGGGCTGTGCGGATTTAACCTGACTACATACCGGTAACTGGATAACTGCATTTACTCTGGGTTCCCCCTTTCACAGGGTCGCTTTTAAGTTAAACTTTGATCGTGACAGAAGGAGGGAGCAACATGTGTGTATTTGCATGGGGTGAGTTGGGAGGATATGCTGGAAGTGGATAGGGTGGTGCGAGAAACAATGCTGCTCTTAATGTGTGGCCACATACCCACATAAATATCTTCGGCGTAGACAAAGACTTAAACGTGTCAAGTGGGAGGTATTCTGTCTAGAAAGCGATGTGGAGTGTTTGCTGTGTTTGGGATGGTCATGATTCAGTTGAATAATAACTTCTCAGTCGTCTTTTATTTGCTGCATCAGCTAATACCAACATATTGTCAGGCAGCACTGTAATAGAGTCAATGCTCTGCAAAACGTAAATTATAGTTAAATACCTCGCCATGACGTCATGAATAGGTTGTAATAATAGGTTGTAGTATCATGGGTTAGAGTCAGGGTCCAGAACAAAAAGTCTTGCATGCCAATTAAAGTCTTGCAATTAATTCCAGTCTTAATCTATGCTTCTTATTTATTTATTTATTTTTTATCATGCAATATTAAAGGAGAAGTCAACCCAAAACGTTTCTTGACAATAATATGTTCTTTGCGGCTTCACTTGTCTAAACACGACATTTTGATTCAAATTAGCTTTGTGAAATATGGATTAAGCAGCAAAACCCACCCGTTTTTAGTCATCTTCGGGGATGGCCAATTTGCCACTTTCTGTCAGCTGAAAATGACGTCAGTTGCTCAGGACTCAGGTAACAACCAATCACAGCTCACCTGTTTTCTGAAGGTGAGGCATGATTGGTCGCTACCTGAGTCCATAGCCATGGTTTGTCATTTTCACTCAACAGCAAGTCAAGTTGGCCGCCCCCCTGAGATGGACAAGAACAGGTGTATTTTACTACTCAACTCATATTCTACAAACACAATATTAATCAGAATGTTGTGTTTAGACTAGTGGAACTGCATAGAACATATTATTCATGACAACATTTTTGACTTGCCCTTTAAAAGTCTTTCAAATGTTTTGCGATTGTTTCAGCTGTCTCTCTGACACTACAATAGTGGTCATAATTCGAAAGCTGAGGTTTCCCACATTTTACAGGATTATTGCGGGAAGGCTTCATAAAAAAATATGTGTGACGTGTGTTTTGTGTGTGTGTGTGTGTGTGTGTGTGTGTGTGTGTGTGTGTGTGTGTGTGTGTGTGTGCGCGTGCCTATACCATTGCATCCAGTAGTTGAATGCAGCGTTGCAGTTTTGGTCTTGTCTCACAGTAAAGACGGAAGAGTTGCCTTCCAATAGGCTGTTTCTCACAGATGCAGACATAGTCCTTCACTACAAAGAGAGAGAAACACACTACTTTAAAAATACAGGCGGACACACTTTTGTCACACTCAAGCCAGCGTGCGCACATGCACAAATCATACCAATGCTATTGCCCAGCTCAGTGCACTGACTTATGTGGGGGAAACGAAGGATCTCCTTCCATTTTTTGCTTCTCCCTTTGCGCTTGCCTCCTCCACCTGCAGCGAGAGCAAAACAAGAGCTTTTCTTAGTAAAGTGCAAATGAAGGCCTACTGGCTGCAAGAAAAGTGAAATAAATGAGCGAGAGACGGGGTGGGGTTGTTGCAGGCTCTCCGCTGAATGAAATCATAGTCTCAGCTTGTATATTTAATTCATAGATTACGTTGTACTTCCTCTCGAAATCTCTCGGCACTTTTTCGTCGGCTGGAAGTGTGTGTGTCTGTCCACACAGATAGAAGTATATACTGTCCCTCTCAATTCCCATCATCGGAAAGAACTTGAATGCCAGACTGGATTCCACTGCTGTGAATAATCAAACATCACCTTCCTTCTGCATCAACGACTTAAATCATTCAGTACAAATCTATTTGCTCTTTAAAGACCACTTGGTCATTTATTGTAATTGTAATATTTGTAATTCATTCACGAGTTAATCATGCCCTAACCACTGAATATCTTGTTTGCCTCAATAATTGCATTCCCGGAAGTGATACAAGTACAATTATGAGTCTCCACCCCTCCCCCAAATGAAGTCCAGCTGTTGTGTCCAGTCTCTTGTTTGTCAGTTGTGTACTGATTTATATCCTGTCTCATGAACTGGCTGAGAATTCCTTAAAGTGTTTAGTGCAGTGGAAAACGACTGCGAGCGACTCGGCCACAATATTACAGGCATGTGAACAGGAAAAGCAATGACAAGCAGACATCTTTAAGTAATAAGCCTGGAATGTGAGCGGCACCACGTCATGCCGGTGCCTGCGAGGGAAAGCTTCAGCACATTTGTCTTCACATTACCGCCTCATCCTCCCCTCATCTGCTATTCCACTTCATCACTAAGTATTCTGTTACCTTCACCAAGGATGTAATGTTTTCATTAGGCTCATTGGGTTTCTTTGTGTTGTTTGTATGCAACTTTCCGTCTGTCCACAGTTCTTGGCAAAGCCATATACTGTTTGTTTTTAGGGTTGCAGGTGAGATGTCTATCACAGATAACTTCAGGCGGGAAGCACTGCACGGGTCGCCAGTCAATTGAAGGGCACATACTGGATATAAAACTATTCACTTTCACACCCATTGGCAATTTTGAGTCTTCAATCAGCCTACCATGCATATATTTGGAATGTGGGAAGAAGCCAACATACTCTGAGAAAAATCCCACACAAGAGGGAATGAGGCAGAGGTTCGAACTAACCACAACCATACCGTGCTGTGACTGTAGTTGAATCAGATCATAGGTTTCTAGGATATGTGAAAACGTGAAAATGTGAAACGGAGTAATGTAAAATGCTGTCAATAACGCTCATATTTTTGAAAAGAAAGAAGAAAAAAGGATCACAAATGTAGTGGGAGTTTTATCTGGAGGCTTAGTAAGAAATTTCTAAAAAATAAACAAAATAAAAAATATAAAATAGCAATAGGCGGCCCGGTAGCCCAGTGGTTAGTACATCGGCTTCACAGTGCAGAGGTACCGGGTTCGATACCAGCTCCGGCCTCCCTGTGTGGAGTTTACATGTTCTCCCTGGGCCTGCGTGGGTTTTCTCCGGGTGCTCCGGTTTCCTCCCACATTCCAAAAACATGCGTGGGAGGCTGATTGAGCACTCTAAATTGTCCCTAGGTGTGAGTGTGCGCGTGGATGGTTGTTCGTCTATGTGTGCCCTGCGATTGGCTGGCAACTGATTCAGGGTGTCCCCCGCCTACTGCCCGAAGACAGCTGGGATAGGCTCCAGCACCCCCCGCGACCCTAGTGAGGATCAAGCGGTCCGGAAGATGAATGAATGAATGAAAATAGCAATAGTATAATAATAGTAATATAAAAAGTACAATCACTGATTAGCACATTTCATATACAACGTAACTCAATAAGCTTCATATGCTGTAATTAAAGGGACAGTGTGTAAACATTTTTTGATTGTTTCAAAAACCCACTATAAATTCCAACATTGTGCAAAAAAATATGTTCGATAACATCAACGTAATTTTTTAAAATGTCAAAGTTTGAGAAGCAATCGCTAATTATATTACATAGCTTTATATTACATCTCCCCTCCAGGAGGCTGCCATGTTTCGCCACCATCTTTCTGCTACGGATACCCGAAGGAGACAAATTTAGCGAATGAAACTACTCAACATGATGACTCAAGCTTCAAAATGCAAGCGCCTCGCGTTTTGGTCATTGCATTCTTTTAGTTCACCACTAGATGGCACTAAGGGCAGCACGGTGGTCGACTGATTAGCATGTCCGCCTTACAGTGCACAAGTGCAAGGTTCGACTCATGTTCTCCCTGTGCCTGCGTGGGTTTTCTCCGGGTACTCCAGTTTGCTCCCACATTCCAAAAACATGCATGGCAGGCTGATTGAACACTCTCAATTGTCCTTAGGTGTGAGTGTGAGTGCGGATAGTTGTTGGTCTATGTGTGTCCTGCGATCAGCTGGCAACCGGTTCAGGGGGTCCCCCGCCTACTGCCCGAAGACAACTGGGATAGGCTCCAGCATCCCCTTGTGAGGATAAAGCAGAACGGAAAATGTATGGATGGTGTTTTTTGAATCTTTACTCATTCTTTAAGTGGCAATCAATCGAGTGATAGAAGACATTAGTTGTGCACTAATTACAGAATCACACAAACCTAATGATGTGTGGAAAGGTTTCAGCGCTCAGATGTTTCTCGGTTACAATAGTCTATTTTTCTTTAACCATTTGAAATCTGTCGCATGGTGACCTCTTACCTCACAATGATTCCGACTGAATGAAAAGACAATGCCAGAGACACACAAACTCAGTAGAGCGGGAAAATAGAGTCGAAGCAGCAAAAAAGGGCCACAGGTTGAATGGGCAAGTGTCCCAAAATATATGTATGTGTGTGTGTTTGTGTGTGTGTGTGTTGTGCGTGCGTGCGTATCTCTAAAGCATTTATATAGCACGTAAAGGACCCGGCTTCACCACAGTTGAGAAGAGGTCATATGTCCCCAGACAAACACCAAGCTTGAATGTATTAATAACTCGTGCCAAAATATCCCCTAAGAGAATCATTAACTCACAGCACCTGCTACTCATCAACATTGTTTTAGACTTCATAAGCTATAAGCAGCCACACTCACTGTTTTAAGCTCCTGGAAAACAGTTAATATACGAAGAGATGTTGTACATCTGTCTGCTCTCCCGCATTGCTGTGTGGACGAATAAATTCATTTCCTTCAATGAAACCATAACGTCTGAGTGAGGGTTAACCCCACTGCGGTCACTATTCTAAATAAGAAGCTACAGAAGAGCGTTTTTTGGAATCTGTATCAAATAAATGACGTCCTGTGGAAGGTCACCTCACCACTAAATCAAATAATTGTAATAAACCACATTGTTATTGAACTTTTTAACGACGGCTCCTTTGGGTCCATCCATTTTCTCATGTTTAATCACTCAGGGATGTATTTTCATGTCTTTTATTATTTCTTTATTATGTCTTTTTTTATGTCTTAATGACATTCAATCCCAGGTTGGTTTTCTTATGTCTTTTATGGTTTTTTCCCCCACATGGTAATGGAGAGTCTCAAAATGGCTGGCATTGAAAGAGATTTGAAAATCTGATCTCAATTTAAATCTTTTTTTTTTTTACAAATTTATTTTATTTGTGAACATGCACACTCCACAAAGGAAAGACGAAACCCAGACCCTGCACTGTGAGGCAGATATGCTAACCAGTTGGTCACCGTGCCGCCATTTCCACATCGAGACAAATGATCATTAATAATTCACACTCATGAAACAGATTAACCTGTCAGTGTGTGTTGTGGTTTCCTGTTAATCAAATGAGTACACTTGATATTGTTTGTTGTGTTGAGCTGAAATACATCTGCACTCAAAGGGGGAAACATTCAGGCTGGATGCAACAAATCAGGTTGATAACACAGTTTGTAAAAGGATGCTTAAAAGGATTCACCTCACCGGGAATGACTTTTACTATATAAAAATGAAAAAATCCAATAATAATAATAATAATAATAATAACAATAAAAATAATAATAGTATAGGCTCCAGCACCTTGCGGTTCGGAAAATGGATGGATGGATAATAATAGTAACAATAATAGCGTAATAATTAAACAGCATAATAATGAAGGGTACAAAAAACTGAAAGAAAAAACAAAAAAGGAGAAAACGCTTATAAATGACATGCATTATTATTATTATCATTAAAAAGTATGTAAATTCATATTTATATTTTCCATAAAGTTGCTGCTTGACAAAGCTGCATATGCATGGAAAATCCAGGTCCTCTGTGGAGAATTTTGCCCTTGCTCCCAGGATTTATTTATTTATTTTATTAAAGCAGAACTCATGCTCTTAGGGTCTGTCACTTACACAGGAGCTGAAATAACAAACTGGACTGAGGCCTTGCCGTGCAGAGGCCCATGTCAGTTTAATTTGTTCCATAAGGGCTGTGTGGTCACTGCACTTTATTTATGTTTCCTCTTAACAGCTCTGACATCATCAAGGCATGTCAAGTCGAGTAAAAATAAGGTTAAAGAGGGAAGGACATCCTCCTGGTGCAAGACTTGCATACGACTGGTCTCCAAAACATGTACGTATGTACATGTAACTGTGAGTGTGTGCTTGTGCGAGTGCAGATAATTATACTGTGACCTCTCTGGTAATGTCCTTATGCTTCCTTTAACCAGTAGTCCTCCAGGCCTCATGCATCCACATGTTGAAATACATCCTTGCTTGATCGTAAAGTTCAAAACTGTTGACACACAAAAGAACCCAAGCCATTAACCAAAAATGGGGCGCACACACACACACACACACACACACACACACACACACACACACACACACACGCAATATGTTCATTAACTTGAGAATACAGAACTGTGGATCTGGCAAACACTCATCAGACACATCATTAGGAACACTTGCACAACCTAATGATGTTCAAATAACGGTTGAATAATAATAATAATAATACATCACATTTGTAAGCGCCTTTCACAACACTCAAGGACACTGTACAGCCAAGACCAATAGTAAAACACAGATAAAATAATAAATAAAGAAAGAAAGATTTAAGGCGGGTAGGCAAGTCTGAATAGGTGGGTTTTGAGCTGGGTTTTGAATAAGGAAAGAGAGTCAATATTACGAATGTTGGGAGGAAGTGAGTTCCAGAGTTTGGGGGCAGAGCGACTGAAGGCTCTGCACCCCATTGTACTGAGACGGGCAGAGGGTAGAAAAAGGTGGAGGGAGGATGAGGACCTGAGTGAGCGAGAGGGAATGGAGATTTGAAGAAGATCTGACAGATAGGGGGGCGCAAGGTTATGGATGGCTTTGAATGTATAGAGAAGTATTTTGAAGTTGATTCTAAGTTTGACAGGAAGCCAGTGGAGCTGTCGGAGGATGGGGGTGATATGATGGAAGGAGGGGGTTCTCGTGATGATCCGGGCTGCTGAATTCTGAACAAGTTGAAGTTTATGGAGGAATTTTTGATGGACACCGAAGAGGAGTGAGTTGCAGTAGTCAATACGGGAAGTGACGAGACTGTGAACAAGGATAGCGGTGGTGTGCGGAGTGAGTGAGGGACGGAGGCGGTTTATATTGCGAAGGTGGAAATGAGCGGACCGGGTAATGTTATTGATGTGGGAGTGAAAGGATAGTGAACTGTCGAGGATGACACCCAGACTCTTCACCTGGGGGGAAGGAGATATAGTGGCATTATCAATTGTGAGGGAGAAACTGTCGGCTTTGTTTAGAGTGGATTTGGTACCGACGAGTAGGAGTTCAGTTTTATTGCTGTTTAGCTTGAGGAAATTGTGGGTGAACCAAGATTTGATTTCTGAGAGACAGTGAGAGAGGGACGAGGGTGGGAGAGAAGCGTCGGGTTTGCTGGAGAGATAGAGCTGGGTGTCATCCGCAAAGCAGTGAAAGTGTAAGCCAAATTTGCGGAAAATGTTTCCGAGTGGAAGGAGGTAGACAATGAAGAGGAGCGGACCGAGGACAGAACCCTGGGGAACACCAGAAGAAACGGGGAGGGATTGTGAAGTAAAATAATCAACTTGAATGAACTGAGAGCGGCCAGTGAGATATGAGTGGAACCAATGTAGAGGGGTGTTGGTGATGCCTATGGTAGAGAGTCGATTGAGGAGGATGGGGTGAGAGATTGTGTCGAAGGCTGCACTCAGGTCAAGGAGGATGAGGATGGAGATAAGGCCAGAGTCTGCTGCCATGAGAAGATCGTTTGTGATTTTTATGAGGGCTGTTTCAGTACTGTGACGGGGACGGAAGCCGGACTGGAATTGTTCATAAAGACTATTGTCGGTGAGGTGGGAGTGGATCTGAGAGGCGACAGTTTTCTCCAGAATTTTCGAGATGAAGGGAAGATGGGAAATGGGGCGTAGGTTATTGAAGTCATTGGGATCTGAACCAGTTTTTTTCAGGATTGGTGTGACAGCTGCAGTTTTGAAGAGCACAGGAACAATTCCAGTCGACAGAGAGGAATGGATAATGGCTGAGATGAAGGGAAGCAGAGAGGGTAGGCAGGATTTGACCAGAACTGTGGGGAGGGGATCAAGCTGACAGGAGGAAGTCTTGGATTTAATGATGAGGTCTGAAATTAATGAGAGATGGGGGAGTTCAAAAGAAGAGAACAGTTTGCAAGGGGTGAGAGGTTCAGATGAGGGGAAAGGTACAGAGGAGCCCAGATGCTGGTGGATTCTGTTGATTTTTTCATTGAAAAAGAGGAGAAGTGCATTGCAGGTGTCACGAGAGTAAAAGTGAGGTGGTAGGGAGTCAGGAGGTTGAGTGATTCTGTTCCAAAGGGAAAAGAGAGTCTTAGTATTTCCAGCATTGGAGCAGATGAGTCCGGAGTAGTAATGTGATTTTGCTTGAGAGATGGAATCCTTGTAGAGGGATAGCTGAGCTGCATAGATGTCCTTGTGAGCAGTGAGGCCGGTTTTCCTATAAAGTCTCTCAAGCTGCCGGGTTTGGGATTTCAAGGAACGTAGATGAGGGGTGAACCAAGGGGCAGACCGAGTAAAAAGGACAGAGCGGGACTTGACAGGGGCGAGCGTGTTGAGGATGCTGGTGAGACCAGAGTTGTATTGGAAAACCAAATCATCAGGAGTGGAGTCAATGTCCGGAGTCAGGGTGGTCAGCCATGCAGTGAGAGAGTCAATGTTAATGTCTTTAATATTACGGTAAACAATGGTCCGGGGTGATTTGGCAGTTGAGAGCTGGAGTGTAATGTTGAATGAGATAAGGAAGTGGTCCGTTATTGGAAGTTCGTCAGCAGTACAGTTGGAGGGGGAAATACCAGAGCAGCAGATCAGATCCAGGGTGTGACCTTTGATGTGTGTGGGAAAATCTACAAATTGATCAAAACCAAGACTGTTAATTGAAGAAGTGAAGTCAATGGTGAGAGGAAGAGCAGTGTTGTCCATATGTATATTAAAATCTCCCAGGATTATTACATTTGGTGACAGAGAGGAGAGATGGGTGAGGACGGTAGACACTTCATTTAAAAAGTTGCGGTGGGGTTTGGGGGAGCGGTACACTGTGGCAATAATCGTGGGGATGGGTCCGGATATTTGACAGGCAAGGCATTCAAAGGAGGAAAGTGGCGGGAGAGAAACCGAAAGTACTTTCCACTTCTCGCGGTATACTATCGCGAGACCTCCTCCGCGACCAGAATCGCGGGGCTTGGAAATGTAAACAAATCCCGGGGGAGTGGAATCGTTCAACTGTGAGAAGTCCCCGGGAGTTTGCCAGGTTTCATTCAAGCAGAGAATGTCAAGCTTACGGTCCGTGAGGATATCTTGAATGAGATTACCCTTCCCAGTAAGCGAACGGATGTTAAGTAGCCCGAAGTTGACGGCGGCAGTCTCGCTGCTGCGGGGGCCGTTAGCCGACCTAGCCAAGCCGGCTAACGCACGATGGTCGATGGATCGGCCGGCGTTTCTGGATGGCCGACGGGAGGAAGACCAGAAGGAGACGATGGTGTTGGATCGGTTGAGGCAGAAGCCCCGACGAGACCCACGATGAATATATTTCCCGGAAGGAAAGCGAACGATGTCCGGGAGCCGGTGTAGAGCAGGAGGAGGGCCCAGCCATTGGAAGCGGAGCCGAAGGAGCTCGGCCAACGAGTACTGGAGCAGACCCTTGACAGGTCGATGGAGGAGCGACAGGTTGACAGGTAGGACGCTGAGACGCCGGGACGAAACAGTCGAAGATAGTTGAGAGTGCGAGACAGGCCTGAATAGGGGCTGGGTGGAATGACTGTGAGATGATGATCGTGATTCCATGCGAAACAGTAAAACAATCGAGCGTAAAAACACCGTAAAACACAAAAGTTTGTGGGAGAGCAGCGGCAGCCAAAAACGCGCCAGCGTTCACTCTACCCGGAAGTCCCAGGATGACAATGAAGTGATCACCAACCAAGGTGTCGTCGCACCGTTGTGTGCAGTATTGAAAGCGGTCGTTATCATTATGTTTAATGCCACTGCTGGTGGGTCTAGGTGAAAAAAAAGTCTGCTAGCACAAATATTCTCTCCAAATATCACTGGTAATACACTTTAATAGCCAACTCACTGTGTCTCTTTGATCAGCTCAAAAAATAATAATAATTAAGTCATGAGCCAACGCTTATTGTCTAATTCTCACAGATTTCCACATCGCATTATTTGTCTGAATTGTTAAATGTCGGTCTCACAGATGAGTCACACCCGGGTGGTCAAAAAGGTACCAACACACAGTGATGAAAAGCAGCACCATGAGACAAAAGCCTTTGTTCGCACCAAGTCTTCCTCTCCCTGCACCTCCACAAAATCCAACTGGTTATGAGATGGAAACCATTGGCATTAGAGCTTAGGATGTTCAGCCAATTGATATATGACATAACAAGATTAAGATATCCTTTATTTGTCCCGCAATGGGGAAATTACAATCAGAATTCAGAAAGGAAAACGCTGGGAAGGGAGACAAGCCTACTTGCAAATATTTAAGAAAGTCTGCATCTGCTTTTAAGTTGTCTATTACCTAATATCTCATTGTCGTGACAAATGCATTCGGGCCGATTGTAAACGGTGTGTATTAGAAACGCGGAAGAGGCAATAACTGATATGAAAATGAACAACAGTAAAAAGCCAATCAATAGACAAAACAATGCAATCCAGTACCTGCCAATGAAAACCTGACAAAAGAAAAAAAGTGGTTTGTTATAGAAAGAAGACGTATTGGGGCCATTCCTCGGGCTTCCTGTCGCTATGTTTCACGGCAGTTTGTGTTTGTGTGCCTCAGGAAGCTGAGGGAAACACTGCCCAGACCTGAACACAAGGAGAGGACTATAGCCGGAAGACCCTCTTGCCTGGTCCACAATGATGTCCTGTTGGTGCCTTTTTCTCTGCAGTCTATTACCATCCTTGAACTAGCCTCTCCCATTTTGTATTTTAATTTCATCTGCACTCCGAACAAACAAAGTATATTTTTCACTTGGCAATTGTGACATATTCTTGTACTGTAACATATAGGGCTGTGAGGGAGACGCACACCTGTTAAACCGCATAATATGAGACCATAAACGCAAATACAACCATGACAACTGCAATTAAAGACATATCTTATTCTCAGCAGTATCAGCACAGCTACACCCGAACAAAGAGTTGCATCTAGCACAATTCCAATCGGCATTCAATCATTGTGACGATTTTCCTATGTGCCCTTGTTATCACTACTGCTAAAAATAGCAACCAGCCAAAGGGCACGAGCGAGTTAATACACTCTGAGGTAGTCAAACAAGTCCATACCCTCACAACAGTTGTTGCTGTTGTGATTTTGTGCCTGTATACGAGTTGCATGAAAGGACTGAATCCTCACAAGAGCCGAAAAGGCAGGGTACTTTTCCTGTCCCGCAAGAGTCAGGTGCAGCGGGTTTCCTGTTCTAAAAATACATAAATATTGAATGTGAAAGGGGGGAAAACAATAAACGCAGGTCACGTGTTAAATTTTGACAAATAATATTACCTATCTTCCTGTTCGATTAGAGTGGAACAAATTGTGCGGCATCCTGGGAAATTCAGATTACAGTGGAACCTTGGTTTTCATTTGTGGAGTTGGCATGTTCTCCCCGTGCCTGCGTGGATTTTCTCTGGCTACTCCGGTTTCTTCCCACATTCCAAAAACATGCAAGGTAGATTGATTGAAGGCTCGAAATTGTCTTTCGGTGTGATTGGGAGTGTGAATGGTGTGTGCGTGTGTGTGCGTGTGTGTGGCCAGCGTGGAATAAGTCCCCACTCTGCGGCAGTGTGGATGTGAATGGTTGTTCGTCTCTACAGGTGCCCTGTGACTCTACTGGTGACCAGTTCAGGGTGTAGTTGGCCTTCCGAAGCCCGCTGGGGTCGGCTCCAACGACAGAGGAGTCAAACTCGAGGCCAGTGGGCCATATCCGTCTCGTCACTTTATGTGACCAGCGAAATTAAATCATCAACATTGAGATTTTGCAATAATTTTTGTAACCCTGTTTACATTTACTTGCACAATAATTGAACTAACTACTATAGTTGACTGATTTCAAAACTAGTAATGAATTAATTTGTTGTGTACAAGTTACAATGCGATGAGACAATTAAACGTTTTTGTGGTTTCACTGTCATAATGGCCCTTCGTTGGAAGACGCAATTCAAAAGTGGCCCGCGACAAAAAGGAGTTTGACACATCTTCTGTACAGGATAAGCGGTGTTAAAAGTGGAAGTGTGTGTGTGGAATGGGGTTAACATGATTACACTGGCCTTCTTTGGCTGTATCTTCAATATAAAAGTGCTCTCTAACCCACACAAATACACACACATGCACATCAAAGTGTTTGTTCCATCATTCACCACATTGTACACATTCCAAAAAGTTTTGTCCATGTTATATCAACAGTTTGAAAAAGAAAAGAAAAAAGAAAATTTAAAAAACTGCACAAGACTCTGGTATGGGCTTCATGCTTCTGACACAATCCTGCTGTTTCTTGCTCCTCTTCTCTTCCATATCTGAATATGTTGTGTTTTAGGCCTGCTCGTTAAGTTTCTTCTCAATCGCTGCTATACTCCGTTCTCGACAATGGTCGATGATTTTACTGTATATAAATGAATGCTTTATTTTTCGACTCCTGAAGCTATTTAAAAATATTTAGGCCAAATGTTCTAGTAACTAACTCTCAACTATTAAAGAACATGCAAAATGTAATGCTAGAGCAAAGTGTGACTGCATATTAACAAGCAATGTTGCATGCTGTGGCTGACATGCTGGTGTGATTAATTATTTCCCTGAACTGGTTGCCAGTCAATCGCAGGGCACACGTAGACGAACCACCAATCTCTCTCACGCTCACACCTAGGGACGTGCCATGCATATTTTTGGAATGCTGGAGGAAGCTGGAGTACCCACTGAAAACCCACGCAGGTACAGCGGGAACATGCAAACTCAACACAATAAGGCCGGAGCCGGAATCTAACCCAACATCTGTGCACTGCGAGGCAGGCCTATTACCAGTCTAATGCACATGAAATATTAAATTGACGTTAAACATATGGCAACAATACAAACATCACATGCTAATCCCACAATAAAACTGCTACTTAAGTAATCTGTTTACACCATGTGGGGGGAAAACCAGTCATGTACTGTCCTGCTCAGGACATTTCTGGAGTATTATCCTGACATAATAGATTTTTTTTTCCTGCATCCATTTTTCTTCCGCCTATCTTTTCCACTCTAGCTCATTCTCTCCTCTATTTCCCAAAGTTCCATTCAACAATGCCTGAAGAACAGGCGTGATTATGTGGCATCCAGCGTTACATATACTGCATGTGTGGGCACAAGCAGCAAAAACAATTGAGATTAAAGTTCCACAGAGCTGAATATTTCCACTCAAGAATAAAATGAGTCACACTCCCACTCAAAACACACAGCCTTGTGTTGCCAATGTGGAAATGTGCATCTCTGCTTCTGTGGTTGAAGCCTTCATCTCCACCTCTGCACGTCTTCGTATGCATTGCAGTGGTTCACCTAAATAAAACTCAACAGCATGTCATTGCATGGTGATAGATATCCTTTTAGGGGAGAACCATGAGAATAGCACTTAGTTCAAGAGTGAGTGGAGAATGGATGGATGAGGAAATCACTACTTTGCTACTCGCCTAATGGCATTAGCGAGCTGACATCGCAAATTGAGCTGGACACAAAGACGCTGTATTGTATGGATGAAATTTAAGAAGGGCGCACAGCTCTTTTTCACAAGAATTTGGTTAGCACCGCTGACAACAGCTCCCCTATCTTGCTGTGACTTGTTGTGGTATGGCAACAGTCTTCTCTCCAGCTCCCTGATGGTTTGTCTTGACACTACTGTACATTTAAAGCAGGGTTACCCGACCTTATTTGACGAAAGATCGACTCTTCAAGCAACGAACCTCCCACGATCGACCCGTTCCCGCACGCACACACGCATGCCATAAATAAGCAACGGCCATAACTGCCCCTAACATGAACGAAACAGAAAAATAAAGTACATACAAGAGTTTGTGAGTCACTGCCTACCTTAGTAGAGACCTTAGTGATGCAGAGGCATGGGACGCACCTGTTAACTGCAGGAACATCATGATTGTAGCTCACGTGTACCGTTTTAAAATGCTTCTCCTGGCACTCCAGATTCTCATTCTTTGCCAGTGTCACGTCCCGTGTTTGCCAGCAGGGGGCAGGCCCTGTTGCCACCTACACACCTGTCACCCATTGGGGACTAATTACACTGGCTTTATTTGTGCGCTCTGGCAGTTGACTTACTGCCGGAGTATTCCACGCCATGCCAATTCTCTCGCTTACTACTAATTCCATTCGTTGCCTTGAAGCCTTGTGGCTGTAATTGCGCGTCTTTATATCCGCTCGTGTATATTTCTATAGTTGCCAATTCATTCTCCTTGCTATTTTTCCCGCAAGCGTTTTCTGTTACCTCCTTAATTTATTCCTGGTCCTTATTTTTGACGAGCGCTTTTTGTTGTTTCTCCCGGAAGGGTATTTTGTGTTTTTGTATTAAACCTCGTTTGTGCTCTGACAAACATTTTCTGTGTCTGCTATTTTGGGGATCCTCTTCCTTATTTTGTTGTGCACGAAGCGATCATTCTATCGCTTCGGGCACAACGTGACAGAATACTCCGGCCACCATGGATCCCGCAGACTTAGAAAAGATTTTTTCCGCTCTGTCCCGTCGAGAGCAACAGTTGAGTCAGCAGGGCCAAGCCATTACGGAAATCAACAGCGCGGTTTCCATGCTGGCTCACAGGTGCGATGATTTCGAACCCCGTTTGTTACGGTTGGAGGAACGGAGAACACCTCCCCCCGTAGTTCGTCCTTCCACCACTGAGGCACCCGCATCATTTCCCACTATGATGAGGGAGCCGTCGCTTCCACACCCCCCACGTTACGGGGGTGAGCACGGGCAGTGTGGGTACTTTCTCCACCAGTGCTCGCTCGTCTTCGACCAACAACCTTTCCTCTATGCTACTGACGCCGCGAAGATGGCATATATTATGAGTTTGTTGACAGGTCCGGCGGCGTCATGGGCTATGGCGACGAGCGACGCAAAGCCGAGCCTCCGGTCTTCGTTCCACGACTTCGTAACGGCGTTGCGCCGGGTGTTCCACCATCCCGTACGGGGCAGAGAGGCTGAGGGCCGGCTACTTGAACTCACCCAGGGGAGGCGATCGGTGGCGGACTACTCGATCGAGTTCCGGATTTTGGCCGCCCAGAGTGGCTACGGTGACCGGGCGCTGTGTGGACTGTTTCGTCGCGGATTAAACACCGAGCTCAAGGATGAACTGGCGACCCGCGACCACAGCTCCGACCTGGAGGAGTTAATCGAGCTCTCCCTATGGTTGGACAACCGCTTGAGAGAGAGAAACCGGGAGCGGGGAGGTGATCGTTTCCCGTCCCGGCGTGTCACGTACTGCGGGGAGGAGCCGATGCAGCTGGGGGGCGAAAGCGCTGGATCGGAGCAGAGAAGGCGCCTGTTCAACGATCGGGCTCGGTCTGACAGCAGTTAACGAGGACCTCATTCTGCTCCCAGCCGTCCGGAACCTTCCCCATCCTCGTTCTTCAAAAGTTGTGAGTCACGACCCCGCGCAGAGCCTCCCATGCCTCGGCGAACCGACTCCCGGCCGGGACACCCCAGGAGACTGGAACTCGAAGGCGAGATATGTGGGGGGTCCCGGTCGCAGCGGGTTAGGGCTCTGATAGACTCGGGGGCTGATGGTTGTTTTATGGACACCGACTTCGCCGCTGACCTGGGTTGTTATGTCGAGAAGTTAGCCGATAAAAAGCGGGTTTGTGATCTCGATGGGCGCCTCCTGGCGGTCGTAACGCAAAGAACAGAACCACTAAGACTCCAATTATCCGGTAACCATGTCGAGCATCGAAGGTTTTATTTAATGCGGTCTCGAGCCGCTCCGGTTGTTCTCGGTTTGCCCTGGCTCAAGACTCACAACCCCGTGATTTCCTGGGAGCGCCCGGCAATAGAGAGTTGGAGCCGGTACTGTTATGAACATTGTTTAGGCTCAGCCGTAGGGGAGCACGAACGTGCTGGTGACGACTCCCCCGAAACGATCTGCCTTGACGGAGTGCCTGATTGCTATCATGACCTACGTCAAGTGTTCAGCAAGGATCGCGCACGCTCGTTGCCCCAGCACCGTCCCTATGATTGCGCAATAGACCTGCAGGCGGGCGCTCCGTGGCCGAATTCACGGCTTTATCAAGTGTCTCAACCCGAACGAGAGGCACTTACGGAGTACATAAACAGCTCGCTCGCTGCAGGTCTAATTAGACCATCGCGATCACCGTTAGGTGCAGGATTTTTCTTTGTGGGGAAAAAAGACAAGACCCTGCAACCGTGCGTGGATTATCGTGGTTTGAATGACATTACAATCAAAAATAAGTATCCGCTACCATTGCTGGACTCCGCCTTCGCTCCTTTGCAATAAGCCACCATTTTTTCCAAATTAGATTCACGCAGTGCTTACCACTTGGTTCGCATCCGTGAAGGTGACGAGTGGAAGACTGCTTTTAAGACCCCGCTGGGTCATTTTGAATATTTGGTCATGCCCTTCGGGCTGACGAATGCTCCCGCCGTTTTCCAAAGTCTCATCAACGACGTGTTGAGGGACATGCTGAACATTTTCTGTTTCGTCTATCTTGACGATATTCTAATTTTCTCCCGGTCACTTCAAGAACACAAGCAACACGTCAGACTGGTGTTACAGCGTTTATTAGAGAACAGGCTCTTCGTCAAGGCAGAGAAGTGTGAATTTCATGTACCTGTCATCTCTTTTCTGGGGTTTATTATTGCGCAGGGCAAACTGAGAGCAGACCCCAACAAGACGGAGGCGGTGACGAACTGGCCAACACCGGCAAACCGGAAGGAGTTACAGCGCTTCTTGGGGTTTGCTAACTTCTAGCGTCGTTTTATTCGCGGCTACAGCCAAAAGGCACTCCCGTTGACCCGACTGACATCTATTAAAGTCCCATTTAAATGGGACTCGGCTGCGGACTCAGCGTTTGCGAGCCTAAAAGCAGCATTCACGAATCCTCCGGTGTTGCTACATCCTAACCCTGACTTCCCATTCGTCGTAGAAGTGGACGCTTCGGATTCAGGGGTAGGGGCGGTGCTGTCCCAGCGTTCCCCGGTCGACCAGAAGTTGCACCCCTGCGCCTTTTTCTCTCGTCGACTCAGTGCAGCCGAGTCGAACTATGACGTGGGCAACCGCGAACTGCTGGCGGTGGTCGCTGCCCTGCAGGAGTGGCGCCACTGGCTCGAGGGGGCGAAGGAGCCATTCACAGTTTACACGGACCATAAAAACTTGGAATACCTTCGCTCCGCCAAGAGACTAAACTCCCGTCAGGCCCGGTGGGCCCTACTACTGACCCGGTTCAACTTTGTCCTCACCTACTCTCCAGGTTCCAAGAACACAAAGACCGACGCCCTTTCCCGTCTCCATGACCCCGTGGAAAGGGACCGGACGCCGGAGGCCATTCTCCCAGCCCAGTGCATCGTGGGGGCGTTGGGGTGGGAGATCGAGCAGAAGATTCAGGAAGCTCTGGATGGAGTCCAGGTCCCGGCTGGATGTCCCGCAGGGAAGCTGTTTGTGCCCCCATCTCTGCGCTCGGAGGTGTTGCAGTGGGGGTACGGGTCCAAGGTGGCCTGCCATCCTGGGGTGAACCGGACTGTGCATCTCATCACCCAGCGGTTCTGGTGGCCGGAGCTTCGGAGGGATGTGGTGGACTACGTCAACGCATGCTCCTCCTGCGCCTGCGGCAAGACCTCGCGTCGGCCTCCGGCGGGACTGCTCCAGCCTTTACCCATCCCTCCGCGACTTTGGTCCCACATCGCCCTGGGCTTTGTCACGGGTCTTCCTCCATCCCGTGGGCGGTCCGTCGTTCTCACAATTGTGGACCGTTTCTCTAAGGCCGCCCATTTTGTTCCCGTGTCCAAGTTGCCGTCGGCGTTGGAAACCGCCGACCTCCTCATCAAACACGTGTTCCGTCTCCATGGCATCCCGTTGGACATTGTGTCGGACCGGGGGCCCCAGTTCGTGTCCCGTGTTTTGAAGCGGTTCTGCCGGTCCCTCGGGGCCTCGTCCAGTCTAACCTCGGGATACCACCCCCAGTCCAATGGACAAGCCGAGCGTGCCAACCAGGATCTGGGGGAGGCCCTCCGCTGTGTATGTCTCCACAGTCCCTCCTCCTGGGTCGACCACCTACCCTGGGTGGAGTACGCGCACAACACCCTCGTCTCTTCAGCCACTGGTAGGTCTCCCTTCATGTCGGCCTACAGGTATCAACCACCGCTGTTCCCGTCCCAGGAGGGTCAGGTGGAGGTCCCGTCTGTGCAGCATCACCTCCGGCGAGCCCACCGCGTGTGGAGGGAGGCCCGTGCTGCACTGTCCCGCACGGCGACCCGGAACCGGCAGATCCCGGACCGTCGTCGGCGCCCGGCACCTACCTACGTGGTGGGACAGGAGGTGTGTCCATCGTCAGCCCCGTCACGGTCAAGCTCCGGCTACTGCCCACCATGAAGGTTCACCCCGTGTTCCACGTCTCCCTGCTCAAACCGGTGGCTTCCAGTCCCTTGCCTCCGTCTCCCTCTCCGCCCCCACATCCGCGGGTCGTCGACGGTGACCCGGTGTACACGGTTCGTGCCATCCTGGACTCTCGGCGCAGGGGAAAGGGGTTCCAGTATCTGGTCGACTGGGAGGGCTACGGGCCTGAGGATCAGCAATGGGTGCCCCGCTCCTGGATCCTTGATCCGTCCCTTCTGCGCGACTTCCGCGCAGCTCATCCGACCAAACCGGGTAGGCCGCCGGGAGGCGTTCGTTGAGGGGGGGGGGGGGGGGGGGGGGGTACTGTCACGTCCCGTGTTTGCCAGCAGGGGGCAGGCCCTGTTGCCACCTACACACCTGTCACCCATTGGGGACTAATTACACTGGCTTTATTTGTGCGCTCTGGCAGTTGACTTACTGCCGGAGTATTCCACGCCATGCCAATTCTCTCGCTTACTACTAATTCCATTCGTTGCCTTGAAGCCTTGTGGCTGTAATTGCGCGTTTTTATATCCGCTCCTGTATATTCCTATAGTTGCCAATTCATTCTCCTTGCTATTTTTCCCGCGTTTTCTGTTACCTCCTTAATTTATTCCTGGTCCTTATTTTTGACCAGCGCTTTTTGTTGTTTCTCCCGGACGGGTATTTTGTGTTTTTGTATTAAACCTCGTTTGTGCTCTGACAAACCTTTTCTGTGGCTGCTATTTCGGGGATCCACTTCCTTATTTTGTTGTGCACGAAGCGATCATTCTATCGCTTCTGGCACAACGTGACAGCCAGTGCCATTGGTGAGTTGCAGATGAAACAAACTTTGAATGAGACTAATAACGTAAAAAAGATACATAACAACAGGCCTGATCACAAGCTGCAATTGCAGATTGCTGACCCCTAACAACTTCTGGTGATGGAGGTCACGCGCCACCATAGGTCAAAAGTGACCTTGTTTTATTTTTTAAATATTTTTTTGTGAAAGTGAAACTGATAGGTAGCTTGGTGTTCAGTGTATACTAAAACAAAAATATACTCGTCACGTGTGTGGTGGTGGTGGACCCCAAAAAGCAGGCAGGGGGGAGGAGCAGGGTGTATTTGAAGAAGTGTATTGATAAAACACAGAAAAGTAAATCCTAGACAAAGTCATGAAAACAAAACGAATCCAAAGTAACAAACACCATGGCAGAAACTAAAAACTCTCAATAACAAAAACATGACCAAAACAGGACTGAAGCTAAAACATAATGAACTAAACATGACAGTAGTAAGAGCAAACAATGACCCGACCCTGAGTGTTCAGGCTGGGAGTCAGTTTGAAGCCCTAATTACCTATGACCAGCAGGTGTGCAGCTGCCAACTGTTGGTCCCTAAACCGAATCATGACAATACTATTCTAATAACACGCACACAGACGCACAAATCTTTTTTTTTTCCATGTCCCCCTCAACCCCTCGCGATCCACTTGGGACCAGTCCGCGGGCTACCGGGGGATCACGATCAGCTGGTTGGGCACCCTTGATTTCAAGCATGCACAAATGACTTTTTTCTACAAATACCTCATGGCTGTTTTCCAATGTTTTTCTTTAGACAGCTCTGACTAAGTAGTGCCAAGTAGTGCACTGCATTTTGCACTGATTGCTTCAAAATGCAATCAATCAACACTGCATAATACATAATTTTTAGCTAACCATTTTAATGCGGAGATATATTTCCTAAGACCAGTACTGAAACAAATAAAAACAAAGGATTTAAAATATCACTCACCATTATACACTTCAAGTTGGCGTATTCCGAGACGTATTTCGACAGTAATGACCCAGGTGCCGTAAAATGTCACGGTGATTGTTGTTCTACGTTGAATTAAATATTCGCCAGCACACAGTTGTCTCATTATCGACCATAATAATCGGGCAATGAAGCTACACATTGTGACAGTGGCCTGATTCCTTGCTGCTGATATGTATCTACTAAGTCGAGCAGCGATCGGGATAAGCCTCAAATCGTTAGCTTAGGGCTAAAGTCGGACTGCTGGCTTCCACTGCAAATGTGTGAGCGCTACGTGCCTGGAGCCTACTGGAGCAAGACTTGTTTTCAACTCTTTTGCAAAATTATGTGACACACGATTTAGTAAAATATCCGTAACAATCACAATTACGGACATAACGATTTAGTATTCAGTAAATTTTGTAACAACACAGGGGACAATCCGTAACAGTAGGCAGCTCTGCAATTGCATGTGACCTGCGATGAGAAGCATTTCATCAGCAAGTCCCCACAATACACATCACAGTGAGTGTAGCAGTGCTGCTCATGACATTGTGAACACAAACACCCCTCTCAACATCAAGAACTTAATCAAACATGTGTTAATCTGCGCTAAAACTGAAGCTCTGCTTACCTTTTGACTTTGGCCCCACAGGTCTTCAGCCACTGTGTCAAAATGTCTCTTTCACTCTTTACGGTCTGCCAAGCTGCTAAGCTTCCATTGGCTCAGAAACATGGCGTGGAGCTAGTAATTAAGTCAATAAACTGTGCAACAGTGGAGCTCCACAAAATATGATTCAATGTGGTTTTTGTTGCGTGGGGTGTGAAACGACTCAAGAATGGTTCCATTTTAAAGGAGAACATTTTAACTCAGTGGGATTACTATACAATTCGATACGGTACGGCTTGGTTCGGGATTGTATGATGCAATTCCTTTTTTGTTGTCATTTTACAGGCATTTGATTGAACTTATCAGTAAACTAATGTGCCATTTCCTTCTAAGATACTGTATATCCTACAATAAAAGACGATTCGATACATAGCATCATATATTTAAAAATGGAATGATTAGATTTGGTTTGATTTAATACAATAGCATCTTTTAAATAAAAAATGGCTTTTTCTGGTTCCAATTGGTCTTTGTTACAACTGTACTATACATAAATTAATAAAGTAACATTTCCTTGTGTGACCTTGAAAACTACGTTTAATACACTGAAGCAGGAGTGCAAGTGGCCGATGCACCAAGTATTTTTTGCAAACAAGTAACATTTCAAGTGCATGTAAATACCAACATTTCATAAACACAAAGCAACAAAACCTCCCATTTTTACACACTTTCTTGTAAAAACATGTCCTGAATCATTTTAGCTACTGTACTATTGAACTGTTTGTATCAGACACAAGGAAACAGTATGAAAACGCCAGCAGGCAGCAGTAGAGTGGAATTTAGTCACTTGTAGCCCAAACTAAATACTCTCGCTCTGTTACCATAATTTAGTGAGGCCATCTGGATACAGCGCTTCATTCCCCCCGACCCCGCCTTTACTGTCATTCATTTCAACTGTCAATGACGTTTGCCGGTTTTGGAATTTACAACCGCTACCGAGAGGAGTTGTGAATGGGGAGGCAATGCGTGCACACACGCACACGCACACACACAGTCATACTTAACTGACACCCTGGAGTGTGGTTCCCTTTAAACAAAGGAATTCACCCAAAGAAACATACCGTACAGGCTGCTATTAAATGGCCATGTTCGATCACTGTCACTGTGACACACTCAGCCATGTCGGACATGAATGCTTTTCTTTCTGTTGATCAGCTGTCACACCAACAGTTTTCTCAGATGATGCATAGCGTACAGACAGTGATGGCTTTGTCAGAGGATTGAGAGTGGCAGTCAAGTGATACATGGATGACCATGCTAAAAGATCAGGGTGTTTCGTTTCACTGCACGCACTCATCATCCATAAAGTATCCTCCGCAGAGAGCGGAGAGCGGTTCCACAGGAAGATGGAGATCGGATGGAAGTTGCCCACTCAGTTTGTTATGTAACAATCAATCTGATTAGATAGCTGATAGTTGCGTCTAAGTGATGAAGCAAAATACCATTCTGGTATTTTATGTAAGTGATTGCTTTGTTTTTCTGCTGGTGAGTGGGCCACTGCGAATACAAGATGACTCATGTTTTCTTTGTTGGGAAAGAAATGAAACAGATCAAAAATCCATGATGAACATTTCTACGATGTATTCGTCAACAAGACAGTGCTGGCAGAGGGCCTATTTGGCCGCAAATTGTCACGTTCTGCGTGATGGTAGTTGTAGGACCCCAAAAAGCATGGAGGAGCAGGGTGGATGACCAAAATGTATTTAACAAAAAAATACACACAGGAGTACAATGGAAAAGACACCAAGTCGAAGTACTCCAAAAAATGCCTGGAAATCACAAGTGTCAAACCGAACTACAGCAGGAAACAAAACATGACAGGAGCACACGTATGCTCACATACTCGCAGCTCACAACGACCCAACAAAGACTGGCAGAAACTCAGGGAACTAAATACAAGCCAAGTGACGAAACAACGAGAAACACCTGGACAACACACAAAGGGTTGAGGGAGCTAATTGGTTACACACAAGGAACACTGATAACGAGAACAAGTGGCGAAAAAAGGGCACATGAGGAATCAAAACCGAACATAACCAGATCGAAACATGACACAAATGGCTTAAACATCAACAGAATTTTATTTCTAAACTTCACTGACATGCAGGGGTTTATTGTGAGACAGTCATGGCCAGAGCGCATTTGGAGGGAGGAAGGATGCCGCAGGGCTCTGCACTGGCTCTCCCATAAACAAACATACAACAAAACATAAATACTTTTTGCCTCATTCTCCCAATGTCGCTGACATGTGACCTAATAAAGGGCTTTACCTTTGCCATACACGCTAGGCCTTGTAAGATTAAACCAATAGAACTCATGTGTTGGCCCACTCTCCCAGTTACAGTACACAAACCACAGAGAATATTAGACTTCAGCAACCCAAAGGGCCATCTCATCCCTTGATGTGGGAATCTCCTTTGCCTTTCCTCTCCCACCCACAGCCAGAGACTGGAAAAGGACCAATGGAGCAGCTGGGGCAAGCAAGATATGTCATGGGTCATTAACTGCTCTTATTAATTTGCAAAGCTTGATTCTCCCGGTCCAGTCATGCTCTGCTTCCGTGAAACAAATGCCCAGTCTGACCTATAAGCGAACACATCCATCGGTTGGGGTTTTCGTAGCATGGAGGCTTTCTGTTTCACTTTATTTTTGCCATTCATTTCCACAAAATCCACTCACACAGGATTCCCTTCTTTTTCCGAAATAAGTCGGCTAAATTGACTGCCCAAAGGGGAGATTACTCTTGCGTCACGGCGCAACTCCACAGATGCTTTTGAAGAACCCGTGTGCTGCCGCATTTGTTTTTGTGACACAGGGGCACATTTGATAAATCAGAGCAGATTAACGTGGTCACTATTGGATAATTTTATTTCTCGGGGTGGTGGGTGGGGGAACATAAATAAAGGAGAAATACACACACTGGTGGCGGCCCGGTAGTCCAGTGGTTAGCACGTCGGCTTCACAGTGCAGAGGTACCGGGTTCGATTCCAGCTCCGGCCTCCCTGTGTGGAGTTTGCATGTTCTCCCCGGGCTTGCGTGGGTTTTCTCCGGGTGCTCCGGTTTCCTCCCACATTCCAAAAACATGCATGGCAGGCTGATTGGACGCTCTAAATTGTCCCTAGGTATGAGTGTGGGTGTGGATGGTTGTTCGTCTCTGTGTGCCCTGCGATTGGCTGGCAACTGATTCAGGGTGTCCCCCGCCTACTGCCCGAAGACGGCTGGGATAGGCTCCAGCACCCCCCGCGACCCTAGTGAGGATCAAGCGGTTCGGAAAATGGATGGATGGATACACACACTGGCCAGAAAAAACAGATTCATCGATAGGATCTAATACAAAAATCAATCAATTACATTTTGTATAACACTGCCACAAAGGTATTAATGACGGTCATGGCTGTGGTTGGTGCTCAGCTGAGTTACGTTAAAAATTAAATAAAACAAAATACTTCTCTCAAAATAGTTACAAAATTAAAGTTAAGATATAAACTCATCTGAAAATGTACACACCACGTGCACAAACACACACACACCTACTACTATCTTTTACGGTTTACACTCTCAGCTTCAAAA
Organism: Hippocampus zosterae; assembly: GCF_025434085.1. Taxonomy (NCBI): domain Eukaryota; kingdom Metazoa; phylum Chordata; class Actinopteri; order Syngnathiformes; family Syngnathidae; genus Hippocampus; species Hippocampus zosterae. Next base: position 16,609,578 of record NC_067456.1, read on the forward strand.
AATTTGATGAACCTTGCTTTAGTTAAAATGGTTTTATTGGAGAAGGCTGATTATTTTTCTGGCATGATTTCAATTTCCAGCAGAAGTGATTTTCTGTTTACTTTTGGCTTTTAATAAAAACTGAAATGCCTTTCTTCATGTGAATGTCATGAAACTATTTAGTTCACTCAACTTACATGTATTTATACATCACTGTACAGCAGCCGCAGCTGTAAGAAACTGCTGGACATAATAAGCAGCAAACTGCAGATCATCCGGGAGGCATCAATTCACATTGGTGCAGTGGAAAGACTATACAGCATCCGTTAGCGCTGGTAATGGACAATTAAGATGGTTTGCCAAACGCATATATACCCTCTTGAAGAAAAAGAAGTACAGTGCTGATGAGTTCCATCTTTCTTATTCATAAAAACATGTTAAAAAAATATTAGGCGGCTTTGGGGCGAGAGGGTAGAATGGATTAATTGCAATTGCATTCATTTCCACTGGGTGGGGAAACAATTATTTGCGAAGCGATGAACTGAAAACAATACAGGATGATGTCATTGTGATGTGTGGAACCGAAAGCTTGGGTGTGATGTCGTAAGTACGCTGTCGATGCCGATTGGCTGTCGCCTACAATCACAGACAGACTGGGAAAGCCTGAAATAATTACGGAATGAATGATGACTGCCGGAATGACCCGCCCACTAGTGCAAATTTAACTCGTCCTTCAAGGCACCAACTGTATAAGAAACCAGTAGAGTCTGCAAGTGGGAATCTTACAGTGCTGTTTTGGAGTAATTTCCTTTTCGTGTACAGTACGTCTTGCTTCCTGTTCTTATCAGCATCTACCCAGCGGTTCAGTGCCATATCCAAACAGTCTTGTGAACGTCATCTGCCGATTTTTCCATATGGCTTTTGGCAGTTATGATCGGATACTCTGAGGTCGAGCAACAAGTGGTGGAAATTCAAACAAACCTAAGCAGGAATAAGAATCCGAGCAATTTTTGGAGCGACTTTACGTAACTATGTAACAATTAAAATGTTATAACTTCAGTTAGGGTTTGTAAAGAAACATATCATTTGGGTTGTTTGTATGATTTATAACACTGTAAGTGAATGAAAAAAAAATTAATAAAGGATATCAGACAGTAAGGAGTGGTTGTGCCCCGAGATGAGTTGTCATTTTGAAACGGCCCTGTTGAAATAATATGACCAGAGCAGTTGTCCACCATTTTAAACCAATAAAACTGTTTGTTTTCTGCATGTCTGACTGTATCATTTCAACTTTAGCATTATCTGAAGACACTTTTTGATTAAATTATTACACTAAATAAAGCTGTTGATCAAAAGAGTTGATCAAAATACATATACATAGGAAGATGTTATACTGTTTTTTCATTGCCAGAGGACAATCTCATACTATGGGAATACAGCAAAGGCATAAAAGGCATTTAAATCCAGTATCGTATTTAATTTTACTTGTATGCAAATCTCTCAGATCTGATCACCATTACAATGGCCTTTCCACTCCCAGCTAGCTGATAGCGCATCTGTTGGTTTCGTTTCCCTGTACAGTACATTTTTCAAAAGATAATAGTTATTGATTGCATCGGTGAATGCTTGTGTGTGTCCTTTCGTACAATGGGAGCGCACTCATTTTCGCAGTGACGGAAAGCGGATGTGGGAAGCAGGTTTGCTCTTACGCACAAGAGGAAAACGCGTACTGTATTGAGAATGATGGTTTTCGCTGTGAATCGTTTCAAACGTTGGCAGTAACGTTGCACAAGGTGTGGAAATCATCTGGCGGGGTTTACTTGCAGTTCTGACCAGCTCTGCCTAGCTTATCTTGACACATATTTCACCGAGAAACCAGACACACTTGCATCTTTGGTGCGTTAACTTACCCTCTCTTGCTTTAAGCAGTACAGTATTGGCCACGATGTTTTCCAGCTCCATCAAAATAAGAAATAAAACAAAAACAAGAGGAGGAAGAAAAGACAAAAATCCCGAATGCAGAGGTTCACAGTGCACAGACGTCTGCAGCGAAATCACTGTCCTTTGGGCTCGCAAGGCCCGCGTAAAAGCGTCTTCACTCCTCGTTAGCAGCCAAGAAAATTTCACTCATTGACAAAGTCGTATGAGATCAAAAAGGATGTCATATGTCTGCTTGCAGTGTAACACTGGCATGGTACTTGTTGTGGGATGAAAGTGCGCCGCTGCATTTCTACTACCGCAAAGCCATCCCGTGCGTGATTCGGCTACAAAATATGTCCACCAGGGTATAGAAGAACTAATCTGGAGAAACGTGTGACTCCTCGGTGGATTTCTCACGGCGGTGCACCAGCGGACACCGACAGCTTCACGTTTCGGCGGCAGAGGTTGGCTCAGCTGAGTGCAGCAAAGGGGACGTCAGTGCGCCCCTCTGCCCTATTGGTACGTCATCAAAAGTGGGCTGGACCAACGGCCCCCAACTGTGTCAAGCCCACTTAAACTTAAACTCACCGGAAGAGAACACTATTTTTTTTGTGAATTTTGAAAGTAAAATAGCTCCGACAGGTATTGACGACATTGACACTTGTATTGCCTGAGAACAATGTTTCCCGAACCTACATTAAGACAAGGCACATAAAAAAGAAAAGCACATAAAATGCATCTTTACTTATATAGCACTTTCAAAAATTAAAAATTTTTAAACACCACCGCAAGAATTCCCGACCTACATTAAAACATCAATTTTAATATAAATTCTATGAAATTGTGTCATTCTCTCTTTTTTTCGGGGGGATCCGATCATTTTTCAACGATGGGCAACTTAAATACAGTACTTGATTTTTCATCAAAGGAACTTTTGGGCGCACATAGGACCACAGGCTTTCTAACCTGAGGTATGACAAAAATGCTATTTTCAATATGAACAAAAATTGTGTTAAGTACCAAATACATGCTCTTGATATATTTTATTTTTGATAATACATTTTTAATGCTTACATAAACCATCCACTATCGGAACAACAAAACAACTAAATACTATTTTTTCCCAGTACGGGACTCTTGCATAAACATTACCATTCAATGACAGCACGAAACTGCTAAACAAGTGCAAAAAATGTATTTAGTAAATTTTGACAAAAATCAACACACTCAAAAGGTTTATATTATTGAGGTAGTATGTCTTGCATATCATTCCGACGACTATTTACGTTGTACGTTGTAACCAGTGTAAGCACATCTAAGACATGTCTGTCATCTAGTGGTGGCAGTGATATTACACGTTAAAACTGGACTGAGTTGGTCTGAGTTATCCTTTATTTGTCCGACACTGGGGAAATTTACAGTCTACAGCAGCAAATTTGGGGGGTAGAAAGAAGAAAAACAAAGCGTTTGCAAACACAAAAATAAATGTAGATAAAGAGAGCTGTACACAGTTCATTATAAATATATATTCATTCATTTTCCTAACCGCTTAATAAGTGAGGATTCCTCACTAGGGTCGCGGGGGGTGCTGGAGCCTATCCCAGCCGTCTTTGGGCAGTAGCCGGGGGACACCCTGAACCGGTTGCCAGCCAATTGCAGGGCACACAGAGACGAACCATGCGCACTCACACCGAGAGACAATTTTGCATGTTCAATCAGCCTGCCATGCATGTTTTTGGAACGTGGGAGGAAATCGGAGTACCCGGAGAAAACCCACGCAGCTGGAATTGAATCTCTGCAATACCTCAGAGAGAGAGCGAGAGACCGAGAGAGAGATCCATCCATCATAGGTTTTAGCTTAGCTAGCATCCTGCTGTTGCCCAACTCCTGGGCAACAGCAGTCTCCTAACCAGTCTCTTTCTGTCCCTGGCTGAGATGCTGCCTGACCAGCAGACAATGCCATAATATATGGCCGAAGCCACCACCGAGTTATAGAATTTCGTGTGATGGAGTGATGTAAAAAGTCCTGATTTATTTGCATTGTAATGACAAACGCTTCAGATTTCCAAAACAATCTTATTTCACAACTCCACTAAATATGCACTTTCTAAATTATTTTCTTCAAGGAACAAAATCAAACCTACCTTTTCCTCAATGAAAAAGTACAGTTGCGTGCACATACGCAAGAGCGCACGCGCGCACGCACGCACGGGAGCTGGTAGGTTTAGTTTTTTCCCCCCGCCTTCATAAAATAATTGAGGAATTACAGTTTTACTTGGGTTAAGTTTGTCAGCTACATTCTGCTTGTTATTAGCATTATAAGAAATTAAAACACAGTGATTGATGCTTCTTCCAGAACGCTTCATTGATATTCATATTTACAGCGGAAAGGGAACAAAGAGAGCCATGAGTAAAAAATAACATTTTAATGGAGCATGGCCATTACTTTTGTGTCACTACCAGGCCTTAGTATCTCCAAATACAAACACTTGAGTAACACAAAGTGCCGCTGTGAAATAATTGTGATAAAATAGTGAGCCAAAACAAATGGTTTTGCCACCGTTGACCTGAAAAACGGAGAGAAGTGCATTCAAATTAAATGTATACAGTACACTACAGTAAGGAGGCAAAGTAAAATGTTGCCTTGTGCACATAAAATCATGTTAACAAATTCAACTAAGATACCAGTCTGATACAAAAAGATACCAGTCTGATACAAACTGAAGCAACTCATGCACTGTAGGCCGTTTTAATATTCATCCAAGTTATCAGCTTTGGGGATGGAGAGGCCTCTGTCTTTCAAGACCTGCATCTTTACTTTCTCAGTCTCCTGCTTAGTTTGCTGCTTCAACCGCTGCTCCTCCAGAATCTCTTCAATGGAGACCTGTTGCAGGACTGTGTCACATGGTTTATCCACATCCTGCAATGAAAGATGCATCCAAAAGCAAATGTCTGATGAGGTAAAATACCATTACATATGAATGACACAAGTATAAGCTTTGCATATGAACAACTTGAAATGCTAAAATGACCTAAACGTCAACACCGTCTAGGAAAGGAAGTGTTATCACAGAAAGATCAATTTTTTTTCAAAAAAAGAGCATAAAAAAGATATTGGCACAAACATTGAAAGGCAATGTCGACTTTTTTTCATCCCACTGAAAGAAGCAATCGCTTTTTTAAATTTGAGGAACATGTACAATCAACTTTACAATTTGGGGGAAATTGTTAATTGTATACATAAAAATATGCTTTCCTGTATTTAAAAAAAAAATCCGTGGGACTAAAGAAAGATCTAATACGCAGTGAAAAATCAAACACTGCCCCAAAATGGTTTGGGTGCAACCACAATTTCCTAGTAAAATGTACCTTAACTCAAACAAAACCAAGAACCTGCCAATTTTAGCAATGCCAATAAAACACCATTAGGTTGGCAGTGATATCACATACGATTGTCTTATGTTTCATCACAGCTCTCACAATGTTTCTGTCATCAACTGTTGTTGATTCCCTTGACAACCAGTTCGATGTCTGTGGCTGACATACATCGATAGTTTCTTTTTCAGGGCTTTGCAAAACGTTACCTTGGCTATGCCCAGTGTTTGTGCAATAACTCTGGCCAATTTTCCCATTTCTCTTGGCTTCAAAATGGTTTGCTTTTCTCCCATAGACAGCTCTTTGGTCTTCATGTTTGCTTAACATCAATTGCAGTTTTCACAGGTAAAACACAAAGCCAAAAAATCACTTTCTAATGTCCAAGCAATTAATCAATCAATCTAAAAAGGAAACACCTGAGCAATTATAAACACCCATCAGTCACATGTTTCAATACTTTTTCTCACTTGAAAAGCTTCGAACAAAAGGTGCTCCGTCCCGAGTTGTTTAACACATCTAGATGTAAATACCATAAAATAAAACCTGGACTCCTGAACTTTTAAAATATATTAATCTTTTAATTTTGAAAGCCAAATGTTTTCAATATAAAATAAAATCACGTGAATTCCCCATGTCCATCAAGGATTTTTGGATGGAACGATGTATGAAGTCAACGGTTCCATCTTACACAGAAGCAGACATTCCAAACCTACAGTACAAAAACCTCACAAAAAGTGTGGTCGTACTGTCAAAGCATTCTTGGATACACACCTTAGCCAAAGAGTTATGGGACCATGAATAAGGAGTTTGTTTATATAATTGTTGTTGAGACGACTTTTTAAATCACCATTTGGGAGCGTGGAGTTGTGAAACAAACGATACCATGAGACATCAGATGCAATTCATGATTCAAAAAGTGACTACGTGTATATGTTTTCTAAACGGTGCACTTCGCAGATGAATTAAAATGACAGATGATTGGTGAAACAAACAAAGAAAAGTCACACGTACTATTTCGCCAAGCAGCACCACATTTTCTCCTCGCACAATGAAGATTCCTCTTGGGATGTCACCAAATTTCTTGCCCACGTGGATACGTTCAACTGTCTGATGGAAAACTAAATTGGCTGAAAGAAAAGATAAACTAATTAGGTGGGCGAAATGTACGTAACAGCTGAGGCATCAGGTGTAAGAAGCACGTTCCATTAGTTCTAAATGTAAAACATTCGGTTGTGTTACACACGCGTCTTGTGTGAAAACAATGGCAGTTAATTAAAAAAGACGTACCGAATTGGTCAATGCTTCTGAGGTACCCGATTAGTGTTCTACCATCTCGTAAGAGAACCAGATGTTTTTCTGTAGAGTACAGGTAAGGCAAGCATTATACAGCAACATTGACGGCGAATGTGTCAGTCGCAAAGATTGTGAGCGGTCTTCCTACGAGTCGATTGTCCTCGAAGACTTACTGTCGATCTCATCAATGAGACTTGCCGTCCCTGGTACGTAGTTCATCTTGGAATCTTGTTTCTTGATTGCCTTCGTTTATTATCGTAGCGTCACTCCATGAATGTCTCGAAAGGTTTCTGGTGGGGAGGGGAAGCGGGAGACCGGAAGTGTTTTTATAAGCACCAGGATTAAACTTCCGGGTAATGTTGAAATCTTGTTACACTAGAAATAGATACGGCCATTTGATTTGCATGCCTACAGCAACGATAGAAGGGGCAAAGGCGTCAGCGAATTCCACGTCTGTGGACTGCAAGACAATCAAGAAATGGAGATTCTGGCACATTGTGTTGCAAATAAAACTGAGCACAACGTTGTTTAATTACCTCAAGGAATCATTGTTGTCAGGTTCTTAAAGAGGAATATTTTTGGTCAAGCGTACTGTCAGTTTAACATATGTTTTTGGCATTTACCAAAAAGTGAACCTCTCGAAAATGGTTAAGAATTGAGGAAATTACGACCGCATTTCCATGTCACCGCATTGCCTTTGATGGGGAACGTTGTCCCTTCCAACATGGCCGCCATGCCATGTTAGCATGCCCGTTAGCTAGGCTGCTAAAGTGCATCGGAGAATCTGGTTTTATTTGTGTCCTTAAACGCCCAAATCCTATGGAATTATAGCTGCGTTGAGATTGAGAATGCCGATTTATTTTTTTGAAAATAGGTTTAAGATAATACTACTACATTTCAATTGATACTCTGTTTTCGTGTAACTAAGATTGTTTATATTATTCGAAGGGTTACTCGTATCTGTTACAAGTTAAAATAAAACATTGATTAAATATTATGTATAAAATGTTAAAAATATACAAATAAATAGCTACTGTGCACAATGTCTTTTTTGACAGCGTGATTGTCTTTTTGGTCACCCTGTACACGGTGTCCTTAAAAAAAATCCGAGTAGTTTCTCTTTACCTGCCTTCGCCATCCTCATTAGGATAAACAAGTTGACGTGAGTGCAGTGTCGTCAGCCATTCAATCATTTCCTGATCTTTATCGTCAGTACATCTCACTCACCCTCCGTTTGTCTACCACAATTGTAATTAGTTTTTTTATAGATATATTAGAAGGGGTTGTATTCTAATAACATTGCCTGGAGTGCGTTTAGCTTGTACATAATCGTCAAATGAAGTGAAATCTGCCTGGCCCTCGAGGTACAACTTGGATAATAACCTCGGAAACTGTCGTAAGAAACATGGTGAGTCAGACTAAAGCACTCGCTGTGTATAAAAGATGCACATTACATGTTTTGTGTTGCTGCTTTAGGTAAAAGAGGAGCTCACTAAGGGCTCGCAAAGCTCTTGCCCATGCTAGCTTCGGGGCTAACGTGCTAACTGCTGTTATGTAATAGCTAGCGCTTCCTTGTTCGCCCAGCTAAGTTTCTTGCGAATCACGTCTACTTTTGTATGACAACATCGCAACAGTGGTTGATACTGAAATGCTTTACCTTCTGTCTGGCCGCGGTCAGGTTCTGCTTTACTGTTTACTTATTTCATCTGATAACATGAATGAGCCGGTGCCAATGGACATGACATAAAAATAATAAAGCAATTTTTTTTATTGTTGTCAAGGCCGACTTAATAGAAAAGACGTTGGAAAAAAGGTTGCTTAAATTGTGTCAATATGTCAAGAATTTAGTAAGCGATGATATTTTGAAGACTTCAAAAAACGTGCAAAAATGGTCCATTGTTTCACATTGAAGACAGAATGCCTTGTGATTAAAAGGAATCGTTACTAAGTGTGGACTGAAATCACAGAGGAGACTCCACATGAAATAGTACGATTTCACAAGCCGAGTAATAATACTTATCCTTAATGTAATGACAATAATTGATTAATTTGGAATGATCAAAAATGTTGCCACCGTCTCATCTGCATCTTACAAATTGGATGTACCTTGTTTGCATGACCTCTAACACCTCCAAATCAAAAGAGGTAATGTCAATACAAGAAAAAGCAAGCTTCCTTTCAACACTTTTGAGTGGGTCAAAGATGAGTTGACTCACTGCACCTGCGAGAAACATCGAAGTATTCCATGAAAAGGATCAACTTGAGAACTAGACCAAATAGTGGACAGTGGACATATATTTATAGAGGTGAAAAAAATTAACCAGCCATAGTGCATTTTTCTCAGTGGAGCTCAAACAGACCTGGCTTGATATAACCATATTTAAAAAAAGGGTCACGAGTAATGGCAGAACCAGGTCCATTGTCACACTCTTAGATTGTGTTGTGGTGTGTTCTCAGGACACTCCACAGTATTCAGGCTACCCATCACACTACTGGTATCCTCAGGCTCACTCCACGGGACACTATGCAAATGCCTACCCCTCTGCATCTGATGGCCAGCCACAGTATAACCCACAGGTATGTTTCGTGGTTGAATATAACTTGGTGTCAAAGGTGGGGAAGTATCCTAATCACAGTCTTTTAAACCTTTATTTACGTTATCTTCCACGACCTTCTGTATTCTAAATAGATTTTTCACGATAACTAGACAGCTCAGGATAGGAACAGCAACTGTGTCCGTTGTTTTAATATTACTTTGGTTAAGATTGCCACAGTTTTAAAAATAACCACCAACATTTAAACATCACCTTTTATTGCCATCAATTAGAGCTTTTGGGATGGCATGTGTGACACTGGAATGCACATTTCCCCCATTGGTAATTACTGTTTTAAAAGCCCAAGAATTCAAAGGTCCATCTGAAATTATATGTGACCTTGAATCTCTCACATCATAGGAATCGTGCGTTACAGGATACTGTAATTACTCAATTCTCCAACCTTTGTAGGTAATTTCTGGAGGTTATCCAAACGGCCATGGTGTCTACAGCCCAGCACAGAGTCAATATTCAACGAGTGGTTTCCATCCATCCAACCTTTTCTACTGTGCTGACACTCAGACAACGCCTCCAGCTTCTTACCCTAGTCACAGTTGTCCTGCAGAACAAAACAGTGGGCAAGCTGGACAGCCACATTCACAAAACCATCACTATCCGGGTATACACTGTCAAGCGGTAAGGACATTTAAACACACAGAGCATCACCTAAATAAACACAGGATGAACACCAAGGCAATTTGCATCATTCCTTACCATTTAAAACCCTTGCTGTTCCCATCTGTTGCTAACCTGGAAACGGGTAAATCCGGACCCAAACACAATACAAGGGTTTTAATGTATTTTATTGGGTGGTTCCAACTTACTGTGTGTCCCATCTCTGTGTGCCCAGGGTCCTGGATATCCTCCGGGGCCATATACTCACTACAGCGAAGGTGGTCATGCAATGCCTCCAAACACGCTTTATCCCACGGGCCAATCTCTGCACACCAACCCCACGGCTGAAGCTTGGCCACACCCTGGCACATACGCACCTTCACAACAGCAATGGCAGCCAGGCCAACAGCTTCCTCCAAGTAATTATGGAATACGGCCGCTACACCCTCCAGCTTGGCCAGGGACTGGAAGTGGTGCCCCACCACCTTACCAACCCAAGGTGTGAGCAAGTGGAATGTAATCTGTATTATATTATATGTTTTTACACTACTCGGAGTTTGCAAGTTGGAAAGAACTATAGAAACGTATGTTGCCGGGTTTTCCCCGTTAATGCAAATGAAAATGTTCATTTAGCGCTAAGGAAGTTTGAATTGTTCAGCCAAGGTACCAGTTGTAACCCCGTGTGTCGTTTTTGTAGATTTTGACAAAGTAGGGTGTCGTGTCATGATGTGTTGCCACTAGCAAACGTGCTTCAGTGGAGATGAGCAGAATGTAGTGTCAGTGCCGGACAGTGTGGGACCAGAAAGGGAGAGTTAATTGTGTCACATCATCGTACAGTAGCATTGGATCAGTGTTTGCGCCCTAACAAGTATTTTGACAAAGTACGGAGTACAAATTATATGCCTCTTTCTCTCTGAAAAATCGACTTAAGGAGAGTCACAGTATTTTTTATTTGATACTACCTTCTCACCACAGTAGATTGTAAAACAAAGCACAAGGTTTCAAGTCTCATTTCAGGTCAAATGCAGTAATATGCTTTCTTTATGGAAATGCTACATTGTTTTGTGTTTTGTGTCATGCCAGGACCAACAACACCAGCGCACACCGCAAGTGGGACCTAAACCCAGGCTAACCACATCCCCAAATCGCACCAATGGGAAACCCACAGAAATTAGTTCACCTCCCCAAATCTTCAAGAAAGCAGGGCAAATTGATCAAAATCACTCTCAAAGTGAGCCCCCACCATCTGCACCTACCCAATCTCAAGCTCCAGGCAAAGCTGGACCCCCACCCGTCAGCGACAACCCCAGCTTAGCTCGGGTTCAGCAAATCGTGGCAAGAGTGCTCCTTCTTCAGGAAGATGTTGATGAGTTTGTGGGTAAAAAAACAGATAAGAGTTATCGATGCCTGGAGGAACTTCTAACCAAAGAACTGCTTGAGCTGGACTCCGTGGAGACTCAGGGACTTGAAAATATCCGTCAAGCACGAAAGGAGGCTGTGCAGAGAATCCAGGCCATTCTCGACCGGCTGGAAAGGAAAGCTTTCTAAAGTCGGTCATGAACCACTTTATTGGGCCTCAGACCGTATCGGCTTCTTCCAGATCTAATTTGAACTAGAGAGTTGAAACAAATGATCAAAAATGACCCAGTACGCTGTTGGTAGTAGATCAGCAAACCGTTTTTTGTACATATCAGGAACTTTGGAATCAGTCTGTGACTGAATTTTGATTTGTGGTATTCTGAATGATGAAAGGAAGAGGGAATTATTATTGCCACTCTCAAACTGTTGCTAATCCCCCACAAGTGATTCAGAATCAAGTACCGGCAATCACCCTTACTGTCCTTGCTTGTGTGTCAGTTTTAAAAGAGTCCTTTGATCTTCACAATATGCACATTGCCTTAACTGCCCATTAGTGTTTGTCACCGTCCAGTTGCATGATCACGTAGTCCCTCGACACATGGAGGTTATCACAGTGCTCTCGTTCAGTGTGTTTTGTTTCCATTGTGCTCCGCATTGCATGCACAATACTTTTGCAACCTCTATGACCTCATAATTGAAAGATGGATGAGTAAAACAAAACAAAGCACTAGTTATTTTCATATACATATATGAAAATAACTGTACTTTTGTCATTCTGTCATTTTTTGCCCTGTGATTTCCAACCAATGAACATCATACGTTCAAACAGTGAAAGTGCTTTTTCACAATTGCCCATTCAAACTGTCAAGAACCCATTTAATTTGTTGAACATCAGTGTTTGTTAAAGCACCCGAGTCAAACTATGTTGGTTCTGTCATTAGTCTCATTATGTTTTAAATGTCGCACAATTCTTCCAAGTGGTGCAGTGTAGACATTTTCCCCTGAAACATGATGGATGTTTTGATTATAACAGAGTTCCATGTATCGGGATGTTCAGTATATTCAGAAAAAAAAATAAAAGTATTGCATGGAAAATGTATCATCTGTCTTACATATTCATTTTCTTGTGCTATGACATGCAGCCCAAATATAACATGCCATCTGTAAGACAACACAAGATGGAAATATTTGGCAGATTAATAAAATGAAGCCAATAAAAAATGACAGTATTTGTCCCAATTGGGAATTCTGACAAATAATAAAATATGGAGTCTATTTTTAACTCTGGTGAAATTTGTCATTCTTACAATCTTAGTCCTGATGTTGTTTGTCAAATTTTGGAGGTACATGTCGGATTTTGTTTTAATGTGAAGCAAATTAAAAAATGTGATTTATGTTTAGAAAAAAACAGAAGTGTTGTTGTATTTGTGAAAACCCTTGCATGGCACCGACATTGCACTGCATTGCTAGCGAGCACTCTGATCTATAAATAGGTGGCTATTTTGACGCAAAAGCACAGCAGTAGAACCCCAAGTGTTGGGGGCAGGAATTAATGCAAGGGGCCGATAGTCTCACAACGCTTTGGACATGTTGCCGTTAGTGTAGCTTTCCTTTATTAAAGGTTGTGCTGGTTGCACACTTGCAAGGAAATAATCCCTAAGAAATTGTCCAAAACATTTGTTGGCAGAGACGAGTGTTTCAAATCCAACATTGGAAAGTGATGTCGTTTGCATCCAAACTTCCTGCATCCTGGAAAGACAGACCTCCTCCAAGGAAGGTAGAAATTGACTTCAGTTCTCCTGGTTTAGCAGTGTTTGAATTGGAAAGACTCTTGTTGACTGGCAAAGCCATCATCAGCCACGCAGATGAAGTGTGGCCCAGGCTCTACATTGGTGATCAGTAAGTAGCTCGATTGCATTTTTGTGTGCTGAAAAGAACACAAGTCTGGCCAAATTGAAGTGATCTCCAATACTTTTTGTTGTTGTTACATTACCTGTGTTGAATGTCATGAATATTTGAGTCCACATGTATCAAAATAAATGTCATTTATTCAATACCAGCTAATTCTGGACCCAGTCTGAAAAAACGTCTATGGGAGTGAATGAGTTAAGTACACAAGTAATTCTAGACACCTCAAGTTCTATTCGGCATGGTGACAGCTCTGCTATTTGGGTTTCCATCATTCACTTGTGCATTAAGTCTGCTACATTTTCCAGCACTGCAAAAAAAAAAATGTCTTGAAGGGTTCTTCAGGTCAAAGTCAAAGTGCCACACTGATGTACTGGCACTTTGCATTTCTTTGGGAAACGCTGTTACCCTTTGCAGCAAATTGCATACAAAAGCTGTCAGCACAGTCACACTTTGTCCCTCAACCCCACAGACACAGTGCAGAGAACTGGAACGGTTTAGCCAGGCATGGAATCACTCATATCCTTAACGCAGCTCACAGTAAACGTCGAAGATGTCCTGACATCTACCAGGGATTGAAGATCACCTACATGGGCGTAGAGGCAAATGATTCCTACAATTTTGACATCAGTGTCAACTTCCAGGTAGCTGCAGACTTTATTCACGCAGCTCTTAGCAGAGGAGGTGAGAATTGGAACGAAGAAGGCAGCTACGGTTAAAATGAGCAACTGAAAGCAACTTTTAATTTCCCGTCTTGTATTTCTTCAGGTCATGTTCTGGTGCATTGTCATGTAGGAGTGAGCCGTTCTGCCACCCTGGTCTTGGCATACTTGATGCTGAAGCAGCGGCTCACCCTGGTGGAGGCTATTTGTGCTGTGAAAGAAAACAGGGGGGTCATTCCGAACCGAGGTTTCCTCCGACAACTTATCTGTCTGGATAGGCAACTTTTTGGCATGCATAGCTGAAGCCAGACATTGGGGTGCAGCTGGGGATTTTGGTCCTGAGGAAAAAAAAAAACATCACAAACATCCTCTTGGCTTAACTTCAATGATGCAAAAATACAGTACTATTTTCTAGGCTTGCTGACAGTCATGGGCCCCTAGAATAATTTCATTCGTCATCACATTTCTCCCCCCTCTGTCAACCCTGTGATTATATTATGTACAGTATGTGTCTTCTTTTTTTATCTATACTGTATTTTTGTCGTTTGAATAAACTTGGTGTGAAAAGTTTTTTGAGATGCCTGCATGTGAAATTCAGGTGCATTTTGCAAGGATAATTTTCTTCAGCATTGCACACGGTAGAGGAAGACGACCACCTGGTCGAGAGTTACTGAAACATAGTTTGCAGGGTTTTTGTACACATTCTTTATCTGCACTGTGCAAACTCGGGTGTTGTCACAGTGGGGCAGCAAACATTACTGGGACCACAGAGAGAGTACACAGAAGAGTACAGTACACTAAACCAAAGTTCAGTTGCTCTGCCTCATAGGTGGGATGAAAATTAGGATAATACACTGGTGCGACAATTTAATATGGAATCAAAATAAAAGTAACGCAAGAAACTTTTTGCTCAGTATGGGGATGACTGATGGAAATTAGTCTTTGCCTGAATGTGTAAAGAGTGAGATGTCAAGTTTCCGAGCCCAAAATGAGTGCCCATTACGTCGATCACGATCGACCGGTAGATCGCGGACTGGTCCCAAGTCGATTGCGAGGGGTGTAGAGGAGAAAACCAACCCAAACAATTTGTGTGTCTTTGTGCATGTTAGTAATATATTTTTTGTGTTAATGTACACTACACCCTAATCATCCTATCAGTCTCATTTTCACAGAAAGTATAAAAAAAATACAATAAAATAAAGCAGGTAAATCTTTAACCTCCAGTGGCGCAGGTCACGCGGTAACGGGTCGATCGCGGAAGGTTGGTTGATCAAAAAGTCGATCTTGGATCCAAAATGTTTGGGCACCACTGATCTAGGTCAAAGTACACTGCATGATCATGTCCTTTTTGCTTCCACTGCTCCCACACAAAACGGGAGGGGACAAGAGACGATGACATACAGAAAGCGGGCTCATCCCACGCACTCAAGGTGTATAAAGACAGTCCTGACTGTCCGCACTCTGCTTGGTGTGGCTGAGATTTTGGAGGCCAGAGAGACAGTCAGCGATTGGTAAGTTACTCAACATCCACATTTTAATTCCCTGTTCACAACATATAAAACGATCACATGACCCATAAAGTTCTTCCCCCACATAGGACAAAAGCTGTTACTGACTTCCCTGACATTTTTGCCGAAACATGGCAATTAATAACTTAAACATTGTTCAAGTACTGTACATTGAATATTTGGGTTATTGTATTTGCATTTCGACTGAAACATCAAAGCCAGTAGCTCGAACGCTGCAACGGAAAGTTTAGATCCCGGGAAAACATTTTGTGGCAATAACATTTGTTTTGAACATTGTGTTTTTCCAAAGTAAAGGGGACAAATCAAGTACGTTGCTACACGAAATAAAACAGTGCTTTTTCAACAAAAAGGAAATGACAAAATAAGTTGTTAGCGGACCAAACAAATCCGCAGGAGGAAGTGCAGGTAGAGTACATTGAAGTGGTCACTCTCATGCTTGTGATCCACACTGCTGTAAAGTCCTGTCTATCGGGCATGTCCAGCTGCAGTCCTGGAGGACCGCTGTCCTGTGTGTTTTATATGCCTCACTACTCCAAAAACGATCAGCTCATCGGCAAGCTCTGAAGAAGCCCGATAAACCATCCTGATCATTTCAATCGGGTGTGATAGCGTATAGCAGAGGTGTCAAACTCGTATTTGTCGCGGGCCACATTGTACCGTAGTTACACTTTCCCTTGGAGGGCCGTTATGAATTTTGGCAAACCATATAAATGTTTAATCCCGTGCATATATTACATACACAGCGCACAACAAATTGATCAATAACTAGTTTTACAATCAGAAGTCAAGAATAATGACTGTTATTGTGGTTTACATATGACAATTTGAAATTTTGGTTCAGACTTTAGCAAGCGTCATGGAAGTTGACATGATTGATTTGCTTTCGTGAGCCACATAAAATGGTGTGGCGGGCCAGATCTGGCCCCCGGGCCTCGACTTTGACACCTGTGAGATATAGGGTGACATATAAAACACACAGGATAAAGGGCCCTCGAGGACCAGGCTTGGACAACCTTGCTGTAGATCGACGGACAGTAGTTTGCAATTGAATCATTTGTTTTAATTTTTTTTTTTAATGTCAGAAGTTGAGGTGCAAAAATCATACACAACGAACTGGCTCGCAGCAATTTCTGGTAAGTAGTAAAGCACGTGGAACGGTTATAAAATGACCAAAACAAAAGGTTGTATTTCATTCTGCATTTGTGTACCGCTTGCCTTGAGGGAATACGGTACATCACCCTGACAAAGTATACTTGGCTTGTTGAACTTTGACATGTGGTCGGTCTATTGTTGTGTAATGACAAGATCAATTTTGTCCTTTTGAACCTTTGCCCCCTAGTCCACAACGATGCATACGGCCCTGCGTGTCTGGATCTTATCAGTGGTGGTGTGTTTGGGAAGAGGTCACCACCATCTGGGACACACTGATGATGACAGCCTCTCACAAGTGAGCTCAGGAAACAAAGAGTTTGCCTTCCAACTGTACAGGAGGTTGGCGGCTCATCCTAACAACCAGGGCAAGAACATCTTTTACTCTCCAAGTAGTGTGTCTGTCGCCTTGGCTGCCTTGTCAGTCGGAGCCCGGGGGGACACACATGAACAGCTGCTGAGTGGTCTGGGCTACAACAGCTCACACGTTACCCAGAGTGCCATCAATCAGGCCTTTAGTATGCTTCTCAAAAGGCAAGATAATTCCTCCGACATCAGTGAAGGGACCGCCGTGTTTCTGGATAACACCTTCAAGCCAAACGCCGAGTTCCTAAAAGATTTGAAAGAAGCCTTTCACACCGATGTGTCGAATGTCAACTTCCATCAAACAACAGAAAGTGCCGATACCATCAATAAATATGTGTCGGATAAGACCCATGGCAAGATCGATAAGTTGGTGAAGGACCTGGATCCAGGCACCATCATGTATCTGATAAGCTACATCTACTTCAAAGGTACACTTGACAGTATTTCCGAAAAATAGGTCTCTTTCAAGATCTGACATGAAAATGTTGTGTTGGCTCAAACGTGTCTTATTTCTGTTCATTCTTTCTCACACAGGAATGTGGGACAGTCCTTTTGAAGCCAAACTCACAAAAGAAGACAAGTTTATGGTTGATGAGAATACCGAGGTGGGAAGCTACAACATGGGGGGAAAAAAAAGTTAGAACGGTGATGCAAGAAGGAGATCTCCAATTTCATTCCGAATTGTATTTTTCCAGGTTCCTGTCCAGATGATGAACAAAGAGGATCGTTTTTATACCTATCGGGATATGGCAATTAACACGACAATCCTGCGCCTTCCCTTCAACAGCTCTTACTCCATGTTTCTGTTGTTGCCTGAAAACATGGCGGTACTGGAAAAGGAAATATGTCCACAGCATCTCACTAAATGGTCAAAATGGATGAAAAAGTGGTTGGTTGGTTCATATTTTTGATGGAGAAGCGAGTTCAAATTGCTGCTGGTGTGATCATTTGAATAAGGGTACGTTTGCCTCTTTCTTTTAGGACTTATGATATATTTGTACCAAAGATCTCCTTGAAGACTACGTACTCTCTGAAGGAACTGCTGACTGAAATGGGAATGACAAACATGTTTGATGCTCGAGCAGATTTCAGTGGCATTTCGGAGGGGGCGAAGCTGTTGGTCTCTGGCGTAAGGATACGGTCAACTTTTTTTCGACTCTTCTTTTCATTCTCGCGATATCTCACGTTGACTCTTTTCACTTCAGGTTGTGCACCAAGCCACCCTTGACATTGACGAGGCCGGAGCCACCGCTGCGGCCTCCACCGGCATTGGCATCACTCTGATGTCCCTCCAACACGTCCCTATGCTGAAGTTCAATCGTCCATTCATGCTTCTCATCACCGAAAACACCACAGACGACATTCTCTTTATGGGCAAAATAATGAATCCGAAAATCTGATGGACACCAGTTGGTGTATCATCATGATGATGATGATCATCATCATTGTTGTCGTCATCATAACAATAAAGCAATCCTGCAGCCTTTGTGATTACATTATTTTGTTCAGTGAGCTTGGTGGAACAAAATATGGACTCACGGTGAAACTGACACTCCAACTCATTCACAGATTAAATTTGTGCTATTTTTGTGATTGAATTTACCAAATCTTGAGCCGTATAAAAACCTTGGCCTCTGAAATAAAACATTATATTGTGGGAGGATAATATTAAATCCATCCATCCATTTTGCATACCACTTAGTCTGTTTGGTGTCACTCAGGGAGTTGGTGCCTATCTCAGCTGACATTGGACAAAAGACGCTCTGCACTCTGGACTGGTCACCAGCACATTTAAAGACAACCAACCACTCACACTCACTTTCACATCATCACTAAGTGGAGAACTGAAGCCATGCTGCCTTCTCACCATCAGTGACAATTGCTAAAGAAATAATTTACAGCAATTCAAATACTCCCAACACCATTTTATCAATAGCAATTGCATTGAAATGGAATGAGATATGGAATAATCCAGGCTCAAAATAACTTTCTTTCTTTGAGGAACAATTTTGTTAATTGATAACGTCATTCAATTTTGAGCAGCAATCCAAGAGACATGTGTTTTATTAAACAATAAATATACGACATTATAACGGCGAGGTTGAATGAAGGGTTGCAGCTGTTGAATATTAAAGCATTTGAGTATCCTTTCAAAGTATTTTAAAAATCTTGTTCTCCAAAGTTATGTTCTTGCACTCTGTTATGGTCATGATTTTAGTCGGCTACTTTAATTTATTTACTTGAACATTTTGGTTTGTAAATGCTATTAAATGTTTTACTTTTAATTATGTGAAACACATTGAGTGGGTGGAACAGCAGGTGACAGGTTAGCACGTCCACCTCACAGTACAGAGGTTGTGGGCTCGAATCCAGGCCCGGCCTTCCTGTGTTGAGTTTGCATGTGCTCCCCCTGTCTGTGTGGGTTTTCTCCAGGTATTCCAGTTTACTCCTACATACCAAAAACATGCATGTTATTTTAATGGAACACGCTAAATTGTTCCTAGGTGTGATATTGAGAGCGAAATGTTGTTTGTCTCTGTGTGCCCTGCGACTGGCTGAAAACCAGTTCAGGGTGTACCCCGCCTACTGCTCAAAAACAGCTGGGATAGGCTCACGAAATTCGTGAGTTTAAAGCAGATCAGATAATAAATGGGTGATTCTAAATTCAAAAATTCATACCTTGGTTCACCCTCCCTATCAGCAAGCGGCGGTAGTTCATCTCAACGTTTCATGACAACCGGCATTTCAAGAAGAAGAAGAAGAAGAAGAAGCAGAAGAAGAAGAAGAAGAAGAAGAAGAAGAAGAAGAAGAAGAAGAAGAAGAAGAAGAAGAAGAAGAAGAAGAAGAAGAAGAAGAAGAAGAAGAAGAAGAAGAAGAAGAAGAAGAAGAAGAAGAAGAAGAAGAAGAAGAAGAAGAAGGAGAAGAAGAAGAAGAAGAAGAAAAAGAAGAAGAAGAAAAAGAAGAAGAAAAAGAAGAACGTGATGCTCCCAAAAAATGGCGGAAACAAAAGAGGAGACACTGCTAACTGGAGACTTTCCCAGGGACAGAAAAACGTTCAGCCCCGAGGAAGAAGCCAGGCTAGAAAGGCAACATTTTTGGAGGATAATCGATGCCTTTCGATATTACAGGTGATGTTGTATGTCAAAGGGTTTGCGAAAAAACCGACAGCTAAACGCAGAGCTGTTTTTGTAGCAAGTGTTCATTTCGCTGTCCATTCATTTCTCTACTCTTATTTACGAATTTGTCTGATTTGTAATCGCTCACTTTGTTTTGGCACATCTCCTTTACTAAACATTATGTTCTTCGAAAGGAAGACTGTAAACAATACTTATGCTGATAGAAGAATGTTAACGTTTCAGACATTTGCATATGTATCTCTATGATGTTTATATATGTTTCACCACTACTTGCATGTGCAAATAAGTTAAAAGTTGTGCACACCAAAGCAACAACGTTTGTGGACAAACGCACACACAGAGGTTTATGACCATACTATTCATTTTCTTTAGGAGGCACGTACAAGAGCACGTGAATCGAGCAGAGCGTCACTTTCGTAGTCTTCCTCAGCGCCACCAGAATTTACTGCCGTCTTTACTGCCAAACCTGGCCCGAATCCGTCAATGTGCAGACCACAACCATGAAGTTCTCCAGGCCATCGTCCAGCACAGCATTCACATGTTTGAGAACATCGAATGTGGGGAGAGGGTGAGTACTCACCAACATGTTTTTGCTCTTGTGTGGGGTCTCTCTGTTTACGCTGGTATAGTATGCTAAGTAATGTAATATAAAATATGTAAAATGTTATTCACACACACAGACACGGTGTAGTTCAGAGCTCAATTTCAATAATTACAAAAACTATAAAACAAAAATACCTAAATACAAGTTGTGTACACATAAAACTCGTCAGTGTCATGACGATCAGTGTCACACACAACAATATCAACTTAACCTTCAAATGAGTCTTAGCTGTGATTTGACATGCAGTTCCTATTTTTGAGTCATATTTGTCTAAAAAGGTATTTTTGAGTTGAGTTTTGCTTATTGGAAGTTTTCTATTTGTTTTTACAATTAAGTTTTGTTGCAATAACTTGGAAAACTAGCACCGATAATACAATTTGCATCATTGGTAAATCTTTTAGTTTACTAGGCCTAACACTTTGTAAAATCCTGATTTCATATTCATGAGTACATGAACATGGGCACATCAAATTTTAATATATATGAAGCAGTTACTGAGTCAACATGTTAATCATTTTGTAATAGAAAAGCATTAATCACATGACATTACATTTATCAATACTTCTACTGCAAGCCATATCATGTGAATATGTTGCGATTATCATTACAACACCCATATCACTTTTTGTATAATCATTGCATTAAAAAATCATTTTGTATACATTTTGTTCTCGCGTCACATGGCTTGATGGGCTATCAATCTATATGATTGCATTTGTGTGTCCTGTGGTTTGGTGCACTGTAGAGTTCAATTTGGAAATGACAATTTAAATGGATTCCAAATTCAAACTGGAGGAACGACATATTCCTGGGAGTTAACCCATTGATTTATTTCTATATAAATCCGTCACATCAGCATCACTTCATCTTGACTTGCCGCTCCTGTCATTAATACATCTTTTATCTTCCATACCTCACTAATGGGCTCTTACACCTTGCAACCCGACAGCATTTTCTTTGGACAATTTTCTGGGTTTGGAACAAAAATTGTGGCCACTTAGTGGCCTGCGGGCCTCCAGTTGCCCATCACTGATGTTCACCGTAGACACTGGATGGATGGATGGATTGAGCGCAAATGTGTTTTTATTCCCTGTTCAGGAGGATCCGAGGAAGGTGCGCTCCTCCTCAACTTTTGACATGGACAAGCTCAAGTCCACCATAAAGCAGTTTGTCAGAGACTGGAGCGAGGCGGGTCAGGGGGAGCGGGACTCCTGTTATCAGCCCATCATCCGGGAGATCCAAAGGCACTTCCCAAGTGACCAATAGTAGGAAGCACATTTATGTTCTTATAAAACAGTGCAATGATACACTATGCACAGATGTATTTTGCTCAGATGTGCGTTGCACACAGTTTATTGTGTGTTGTTGACATCATGATACAAACATTCATTTGCTGTAATCACAGTATAATTGTGGTCATGTAAACTAGTGAGTGTTTTCCATGTGATATGTGTGTTTTATTATGTCAGTGATGTGTCTAAGGTCAGTGTGCTGGTCCCGGGGGCTGGACTTGGTCGTCTGGCCTGGGAAATTGCTCGTCTGGGTTATATTTGCCAGGGCAACGAATGGAGCTTCTTCATGCTCTTCTCTTCCAACTTTGTTCTTAATAGGTATATTGTGCACAGACAGAAATCCTGCATTGTTTTATCTGTGGATTTGCTTCCTTGAAACAATATTCTTCTTTTTGTCTGTTCTACTCAGGTGTGAAAAGGTGAATTGTCTGACACTGTACCCATGGATTCACCAGTTCAGCAACAATAAGAAGTCGTCCGATCAGACACGGGCCATCAGATTTCCTGATGTCAATCCTCAGAGCCTACCGCAAGATTCAGACTTCTCCATGGTAGCAGGGGACTTTCTAGAAGTCTACTCTGATGCAGGTCAGTCAATTACATACTTATTGGGCTCACTTAGGCAGATTAGATTCTGACGGTATGATAACCGTGAGCAAAAATATCATATCACAGCATAAAACTACAGCTAAAAAAGACCTTATTTTTGAAATTTTTTTCCTGATCGCACTTTTTTGGGTGTCCGTGTCTTTAGTTTTAAGGATCTGCTGATATCAAGTCCTGATCCAATGCCATAGCAAAAAAAAGTACACCTAAAAATAATATAGAAATGTATATACTGTACATAAATGTGTAAGTATGTGGTTATATGTATTTACTTTGTGGAATTTCCAGACTACAAAATGTACCTGATAAGAAGCCACAACACCTAAATTCAGTCATAAAAACAAAGGTATACATACAGTACATTGGCCACTTCGTATTAACAACCACGGGTTGCCACGTTATAACATAGCATATTTGCAAAGCCTGTTTAATTAGTTTCTTATTAAAATTTGTTAGTTAATTTCTAGTAAAAACAAACAAACAAACATGATTACTTCTAACACTTTGAAGCTAATTCAGTGACTATTGTGGATTTTACTCCTTGTCACTGGGGCCAGCAACAATTTTACCTACTTTTACTCTTGTATAATTTTGTACTTGTCATTGCAATCCACAAATGTTTAATAGAAGGCAGGTGGGATTTGTTCTTGGTTGTTGAACATGAGACAAGTACCTAATAACGCTTTTCAACTTCATGACTGGAAGTTCTTTGTGATTAAATTTATCAACACAAATATGACAGTCGATATCAATGATTTGTATTTTACATGATCAACTTTGTACAAATGCAGACGTCTATTTAATAAATGGCATGTATGTGTCAGATTCTTGGGACTGTGTGGCTACTTGCTTCTTTATCGACACGGCTCATAATGTCATACAGTATGTGGAGACCATCTGGAAGATTCTTAAACCTGGAGGAGTGTGGATTAATCTGGGTGAGTCCTCGTCACAGTCCCCGTCTGTAAACAATATAAAAAGGTTAGTTTCAGTGTTGCATACCGTTACATTTGTATGCCTGCATTCATTTATTCTCTTTTATTCTTTTACAACGGCAACATGTAAATATTTCAGATGCTTACTATCCTTAATTCGGAAGACAATGATTTTTTTTTTTTTTGTGTCGATAAAGTAGAATTGTATTTCTTTGTTCTATATTCTATAATGGACTCTTGTAAATCACAATCAAAAAGATTTCACCAGAATTTGGCATTTGTAAATCATTTTTTTTCTGCAAATAAATATTTTAGAGAGGTTGGAGCTTGATCGTTTTTTTCCATGGAAAAATTACATTTTTAATGTCATTGTTCCCCTCAGGTCCACTGCTGTACCATTTTGAGAACATGGCCAATGAGCTCTCAGTGGAACTCAGCTATGAAGACATCAGGGCAGCTATGGTGAAATTGGGCTTCCAAATAGTGGTAAACCCATTAATAGAATTCATTTTGAGCCCTCCCTAGGCCTGTCACAATAAGCAAATATTTTAGGACAATATATTTTCCCAGAAACCATCGCGATAAACAATAGCATTGACATTTTTGGACTGCCACTGATCACTGATAGAAATGATAACTTTATAATTGCACTCAAATATGAAAGCAAAACATACAGGCATACATCCGTGCCTTCCATCTCAAAATGTCCTCTTTCACCTGCTTGGACAAGGTTGGAACGCCTGTTTGGGAAATCAAACCCGATTTTAATAAGATATCCTTTATTTGTCCCACACTGGGGAAATTTACATCCTCCAGCAGCAAGAATGTGGGTAGAAAGAAGAAAAAACAAACAAACACTGTTCAATTTTGTCACCGATTTTGTCATCTGGCTTAAATCTAAACTGTTCGCACCCACATGGCCACAGTCATTCGTGTTTGGAAGTAATTCCATGTATGCTTCTCAACTTTATATAACTGTCCAACTACAGCTATCGGAAAACTTGGCTTCAATAACGCAAATTACTTTTTTTGTCCTGCGTGTTTGCGTGGCAAGCAAATTGACAAGGGAGGAAACGAAGTGGCGCAATTAAATTTTGAATGTGAACAAGCAAGCATGCAAATGGCAGTTTAAATTTCTCAAGGGGGGAAAACAAAACTATCCTCACCATTTTATTTATGCAACACAAAGTCGATGTAGTCATTATCGTGACAGGCCTATGCCGCCTTTCATTTTGTGTTTATGTACAGCTTGCCAATTTAAAAATAACATCTGATTTCCTACAGGTGGAGAATCAGTCTCTGCTTACCACCTACACGGAGAATGAACGTTCCATGTTAAGATACATTTATGACTGCGTCTTCTTTGTGGCACGGAAACCAGAACATCTGTACTCTCACTGTCAGGCAGAGGATAACCAACAGCATTCGCCGCCAGCTGCCAAATCGCTACGACAAGAAAACCTAGAGTGCCATACGTGAGTGGAATTTTTGGAACTAAGGATGGTAAATTTACATGAAAAAACCCCCAGATGACCAAGGAACGATGGAAACTGAAAAAAAGAACACTATCTTTTTGTTACACTCTGTTTCTAAGCCACCAAAAATGTGATCTCAGAATCGGGAGACAGTAATCATTAACTGTATAATTTGGTTTCAGGATCATTTTTAAGGCAAACAAGGATCTTGACTGCATTAACAATGAATGAAGGTACAGCAAATCAAGAAATTGCTTGTAGAGGTGATCACATTTGTGGTAAAAGTAAAGTTTGGCAGGTTTTTGCTTAACAGATGATTTTTCTAATGCAGTCACTTGCAATTACTTGATAGAAAGTAAAGTGAGTGAACAAACTTTTGTGGGCTCCTGTTCAAATGCCAATTTTTGTGATATAAAAATAATCAAGATAAATCATTCTACAAGTTTTTTTCCCCCACCGTTAATGTGACTATTTAGAAAAAAAATAAACACCTGAAAAATGCGGGGCGCTAAAAAAAGACAGTTTTGCTGACACTGTATTGTACGGCGCAAGAAGCTGCCTGCACTGTGGTTAAATGACTTCGCAAACTTAAATACTGACATCCTGACACAGATGCCATTCCGACTGACCACTTTCAATTAACCAGGCTTACTCCAGTGTGTTTTATCTGGCAAAATCACTTCTGTCCCTCTGACGTAATTTTGTCTCATCGACCAACATTTTCTATAGAGCAAAATAGTGAACTGATATGCTCAGTTTAAGTGCAAAATGTTGTTCTAAAAATGAAAACCAATTGGCCGTTTAATTTAAAAAATCCAAATACCTGATAATTCAATTTGAATTTTCATTTGGCTAAACGAATACCAAAATATTAGATAGGTGCAGTGCAGCCCTACCTTGGTTTAGTTACCTCTGTTGGTGAACAGAAAGGGTGCAGTAGATTTAAAACATCGTTTTCAAATTTTGGATGCACACACACACACACACACACACACACACACACACGATTACAAATAAACATTTTTTATGAATAAAGAGTGATGCCTGTGTATTGTTTTAGCAACTATCCATATTATAGAGTGGAGCATGCTTGTAACTAAAACTCTGACCATCATGTGGGATGGGGAACTTTCAAATGAGGCAGATTATTTTTTCCATTCCACTTTATGAATTGAGCTTTTTTTTTTTTTGCTCACAATTTTTCTATATTTGGAATATAATTGCTCAAAAGGAAAGAGATAATGTTGGCGTGCATAAAAATGTTTGGTACTTGGAACATCAACCCTTTATTATAGATGATATGATTATAATTATGAGTGACAAAAAAAGACAAAGCTTGGTATGGGAATAGAACGAAAGACCCAAAATGATCAGATCAACATACTGAGCTCGCCAGAGATGCATCATCTGTTTGCATTAACGAAGCCATGGAGAATCAAGTCAAAATTACCTCCATGCTTCTACGACACATCTTATCGCCCAATTGCACCGCAAACCACTCAGGTGTTTCATTCACACACTGAAGCAGTTGCTGCTTCTGACGTCATATGGCACCTGATTTGCAGCAAGCTTTCAAAGCAGTGGTTCTGTGGCAATGTAGGTCGGGGATTAGAGGCATTTATTAAAGTTTCAGGATCCAACTAGTCAGCACACTCCCGCAAGTAGTACCTCAGATGAACCCAAGTTGGCTTTCTAAGATACTTTTTCTGACATTTTTGTAGTCGCATCTTGACAGCACAAGTCATGTTCAGCACAAATCTTCCACGGCGTCAGAGGGATAACATTGTTCAAAGGTATCATTCAAGAGATGGAAGCAAAATAATTCCCTTGGCATTAAATGCACCATGGAACACAATGAAGACATCATTAATTGGAGAAAATATCGCACGACAGTGCCAAAACCAACATTCCTCCAAACTTAGTTGAGAACTAAATGTATATGAGATGCTTGCCAGTGTGCCACGACAATGTGCTTGATGCATTCACTATTACGTTCCAAAAAACATGCATGGCAGGTGAATGGAACACTCGAAATCAGGGGTGTCCAAACTCGGTCCTCAAGGGCCGCTGTCCTGCCTGTTTTCCATCTCTCCCGGCAACAGCACACACTACTATACACTATACTGTACTATATAACACACACTATAACGTTGAACTAAAGAACAAATGCATACCGTTCCAATATGGCGGCCTGAAATGCGCGTCGTAGAAGGGTTGCTTTTTCCTTAAGGCGGGACCAAAGAGTTACACTTTGCTTAGATTGGTCGACTTCACCAAGCTGCTTCCGGACACTAAAGCGTTGAGTGAGTTTTGTCGGAAAGTAACTTGTCAGCTATTGCGCATATCTGCACTTTGATTATTTGTCTTTTCATGGCGAAGAGGCACGCTGACAACACTTTATTTTCCCAATCACCCGCTAAGAAAAAAATCCGGTCCCTTTGTCGTGTTGTTGATTTACACCTCGAGAGCATGGCTGTGTACGGGGGCGTGAGCCCATCGTGCAAGCTAGCTTTGTTGAATGATCGTTGCAGAAAAAGACGACATAGTTTAGGAATTTCAGATGTTGCACAAGAAGAAGCGCCTCTGCATCTCAAGGCGGCAAACCCAGACGCGCTCAAGGAGAGTATGTCTCATCCGCACACATGCGGTCGTTATCATGAATATCTGGACTCCACCACGGCCAGAAAACGACGCCGAGAAGAATCGGTGGGATTAGGGACTGCCGCTGCTAAGGTTTACGATGAAGTAAGTCGACTAAAATGTAACCTGAATATACTTTACATGTTGATTGAAGTCTAACAGCATGTATTGTATTGTATTGTATATGCTGGTGATGGCGCGAGAGCGTCATCATTACCGCTAGATGTCACCCTTTGCCCATTTTGTGGTTTATCTGATTGTTTTTGTTTTTTTTGGTCGTCATTTGTTTCTATGTATTCAGACAGACGCCGATAATGAAGATTGCACTTACAACTCATTTCAGTACTGGAAGGTCCCTTTGCCTCAACTCGACCTTTCGCTCCTGGAGGAAACCACAGAACGGTGCCAAATAAAACACAATTTAATTGTCAGAAACGCTTTGGATGCAATGGAGACTTGAAATCCAACACTTAAGGGAGCAAACTTAAAGCACAGATTGTTGGAAAAATATGAATATAATTGTCAATGTCAATTTATTGAAACGCAAAGCGATACAGATATTCTTTGACCTGGTGACCAAAGCTTTTTTCCCTTCAAGAAGTTGTTTTAATGGAAAGCCATTTGATCATTTATTCATATCCTATGATCTCCGCCTTCACAAGCAAAACAGTTTAGTGTATTCGTCAAACTTCTATGTCTTACACATACAGTATATGTTTTTACACTACTCCTTTCTACTACTGAATTACATTTATGTTTACTCGAAGGACAACTTTGGCATATTAGAAGAACAAGCACGTTACTCTAATGTGGCAGATTTGTCATTGACACCTTTGTGGTGCTACAACCAACTAGTAGAATTTTACAACATCACTAGTACTGTATTGGAAAAACAACTAAAAATGTAGCCTCTTAAAATAAACAACACATCGACACTTGGCCTTCAGGTTCCTCTACCAGCATTGTAAAGACTGAATGGAATTCGGGCATGCGCTGTCCAATATATCCCGTGTGCATGACCTGATTAGACCTGCAAAGACGAGAGGCAAAACTTCTAAGTCTGAGCATCTAAGTCTCAGAATCATCCAGCTGTGATTGATTAAATACAATGAAAATGAAATGACTTGAACAAAGGAGAATATTCAAAAGCACTGTCACTAGTAGGAGGATTATTAGTTGGACTATTATTTGCATACAGTTGTCAACTAGTGCACAGTTTTCACTTCCTAAAACTTGTAGTAACAGAGTTGCCCTAGTATGCCAATGTTGTCCTACAAGTGAAGACAAAGAGCAGAGAGGTATCTTGTTTTTGGCCATCACATTCAGCAGTGTCCTGTTTTTTGACATGTAGTGGTTTTGTACATGTTGGAGAAATGTGAATCAGTGCACCTGTTCAGATGTTTTATAGTCTACATCAGGGGTCACCAACGTTGTGCCCATGGACACCAGGTAGTCCCCAAGGACCACATGAGTAGCTGCAGGCCTGTTCTGAAAATAGCTCTCCTGGAATGGGACATTGTGAATTCCTAGAAATGTTGAAGTAATCATTTGAAAATGTCAACACTGCAGAGATGAATGGAAATAAAGTGTTTTACTGTTTGCTGCCTTTATTGCCGATTTGTCTTACTGTTTATTGTGCATGTTAAATTGCTCCATGTACAGCACTTTGTATGCAGCGATGGCTGTTTGAAAGTGCTCTATAAATACTGTTGACTTGACTTGACTTGTTTCACATTGACATTCGGCTGTTGCTCACCTTAGTAGATTATTGTGAGAAATCATTAACGTGTTCAGTGTCTTGACATGAATCATGAAGGTAATTGATGATTACAGGATTACAGGTAGTATATAATTCGAAGTGCTAAGAATACTTTTCAGAAGTGTATATAAAACTGGTAGCACTGCACACATTCAATAAGGTTGGTGACTCCTGATCTATCTATCTATCTATCTATCTATCTATCTATCTATCTATCTATCTATCTATCTATCTATCTATCTATCTATCTATCTATCTATCTATCTATCTATCTATCTATCTATCTATCTATCTATCTATCTATCTATCTATCTATCTATCTATCTATCTATCTATCTATCTATCTATCTATTCTTTGATAACATCCCCAAATTTAATTAATTTTGAACTTGCTTAATTTTTATTTGTGCTCAGAGAAAATACAAGGACCAATTGTAAATTCACCTAAGCCAATTATGTTGCTTTGGGTTAATTCATTTCAGTATTTCTGCGTAACCATCCCGTATTTGTCAAAGATTATTTATGCATTTATCGTTTGAAGACCTCCCAATTAGACTTAGAGACTGCTCCAAGGTTCGATTACCGTAGGTTACGTGCGTGCACACATTAAAGCACACTAGACACACATGCAGCGTAAATTGATTGCATTGTTTCCGAAGTCGCACATTTTTGGGAAAGCACCGACACACTGTAGGGTCGATCCTTTGATTAGATCTCCACTGAAGCGGGCTTGAGGGGAACCAAAAGAGAGCACTTTACTCTGGATGAAAAGATAAGCGTCTGAAGGCGGGACCGCGATCTTGTCAAGTTTTCTTTCAAAGACTCAGTAATTACCCTTTGGACCTCTAATGGCTGATAACAGGGCCGCCCTGGTCATTGATCGGCGACTCTACTACTATTAAAGGCGCACTCGAGACGCTCTGCGGGAAAACAAGTGGGATGAACACGTCTCAAACTAGTCCTCCAACTATGGTGAGTTGCTGAGTAAACTGCTATACTGTATTAATTTGAATATTAGGAGTATTGCATATATTTGTTGTTGCTGTTGTGAAAGCGCTATATAAATCAGCATGTATTGTATTGTATTGTATATATGGAGCAGAGCTCGTATATAATTTTCCTGTTTATTTGAGTTCGGCTTTCCCTAACTAATGAAAAAATAAAGCAAAATCCTGGCATTACATTTTCAGTTGCTAATCTATTGAGTTAGTGTGCTTAGTGAAACCATTTTAGCTACAGGATAATTCGAGTCCAAATAAATTTTGTTTATATGAAGTAACTCAACATTTGATGGCTGCAGTACTTGTACTTGTTTGACTCAAACATTTGTGTTGGGCAAAGAATAAAAAAGTGGTTGTTGATGCAGCAAAGTCCTTAAATTCTGAATGTTTCTAAATGCTTTCCCCCCCTTTAATTTATGTTCATGGCTGAGAATGGAATTAATGTTGTTTTCCTCATAACACAAATTGAAGTGTTTCTCAGCTGGGGAAGGAACCCATTGCAAACATGTATACAAATCTCAGGAAAGGGATGTGATGTGTGTTTGTTTCCTTCCATCAATACTTCTCTCGGGCCTTTGTTGCTCAAAATGCTGCACACTCAGGAGACGGAGAGACCTTGAGAAACTGGCTGCAATATGAAGAAAATACTGCTGTGGAGTAGACTTTTTTGGTGTGTTTAACCGTTGTACAGTATATCGAACATGCAAAATATAAATGGCTTTCGTGAGCTGAAGTCAAACATCCAACTTTTCATATAGATACACAAAAGAACTATTAATGTCAAATAACTTTTTCAAAAAATGGTCTGAATCTGTTTGTATGCACAATAACCAGAGTTTGGCCAATGGTGAAGCTGCTTAAATCACCTCATGTTTGGGTTTCATTCGGCTAACGAAGTCGATGGAAATGCAGAGAGAAAAAGGTTGCGCTTTTTACTTATATATTTTTAGCAGCGCTGGGCCGTGAGTGAGGCCTTTTGCAGTACATAATTAAGATATCCTTTATTTATCCCGCAATGGGGAAATTACAATCAGAATTCAGAAAGGAAAACGCTGGGTAGGGAGAGGGAAAAAAATACACGCTCGAACTATCCTCTTCTGAGGATAATTTAAGGCCAGGATAAAAAAAAGCCCCTAGCACATAAATAAGCATATGACATTTACAACAAGTCACAAGAAATAACATGTAATAAGGGGGGAGGATGAATGGGAAGGGGTGGAGGGGGTAACCGCGACGCTGCCGAAATGACCAGCTGCACGTTCACCGTTGCGCTCCGCATATCGAACCACGTCACGGGCGGAAAAAGAATCGGAGCGAGGAAGACGGTGATAAGGATGTGTATGCGCGTGTGGTTGTCCAGTTGTGTATGTGTATGCGTGTACAGGTCATAGCTGCTTCGTCGAGGTCTGCTCATCATGAAGACAGTCCCAACTTATCAGTCCATGGCCGAGAAGGGGGGTGGTGGTGGTGGGGGGCCTAGACTCCATGCGTACTTCCATCCAGGGGAAAGGCCAGATAGCGTTGTTGTTTTGGAGGTACGGCCACCAACAATTCCAGACAGCCTTGAGTCCTTGGTCTGTATCTCCTCACTGGCGCCGATCAGTCGGATCCGAAAATTCTTTCCAACTTCTCCATGGTGTTGTCGATCGCGCGGAGTCGCTCCAAAACCGCAACAATATTGCGGTTGAGCTCAGTCATCGCTTGAGTCTGAGTGTTGGACATTCGCGCCAAGCCATCCAGAGTGACAGGCAGCTTCTTCACTTCCAATAGAGCCGCTCCCGTCGGTTGAATTTTGCGATAGAACAGAAAGCTGCCAACACCAAACAGCAGCATACCTGTTATATACCTGTTATCAAAAGGCCAATAATGTAGATATCTTCCACATCCTCCACGGACAGTACGGCCAGGCACACCGGTCTCCACTTTCTCCATGGATCCAGGGCGTATCCGGCAGAAAGTGTCCCCAGAGGGCAAGCAGGCTCCCCACTGCCCACTCTTTTCGTCGAAATTTTTTTGTCGATTACATTGAGAGACCAGCCAACTAATTCCATGGTTAGTTCTTCGGATGAAAAATAGGAGGCTACGAAAAAAGTTAGACAAAGACAGCACAAGGACTAAGTGGCGAGCACGGAAAGGGTGGGGTAAGGGGAGGAGGAGCAGTGCAAAAAGCGTCCGCCTTCGTCGAGAACCAGGCAGAAAACGAAAATTCTTGGCTGTGAGTAAATTTGCTCAGTTCGCAGGGCTGTCTCAGTGCGGCCCTGTCCCATATGTGCCGAGGCCCTGTACATGTCCGCGGACCGGTGGTTGGGTACCCCTGAATTAGAGGATATGAATGTGTACTGGATATATGCTTATTTGTGTGCTAGGGTCTTTTTTTCCCTGGACTTAAATTATCCTCAGAAGAGGATAGTTCGAGCGTTTTTTTTTCCCCCTCTCCCTAGCTAGTGGTTTCCTTTCTGAACTCTGACTGTAAATTTCCCCATTGCGGGACAAATAAAGGATATCTTAAACTTAATATGCTGTATCTTCTGTCTAAAGTAGAAAATATGAAAGAGTTAAAGTAAACAAAAGCATGTGTAATATTTCATTCCTTCAAGAGAATGTGTAAGAAATCGGATTGATGAGTCTCGACAATGAAATCAGAATGGTTAAATTCTCATGAATTCCCTCCCTAATCAAGACGCTGACTAGAGAGCATGGTTATTGTACAGGTTTGTTTTAGGCTGTTCACAGGTAAGGCCAAGATTAGTTTCACAAGTTGTACTAGTCGCAGAATGTCTGTCTGAATTACTGTTAGCTGTATTTATGAAATTTAATATTGCCCTTCCATATTCCAGTCACATAAATCATGGATTGAGGCAACATTCTCCAAGAGAGATTGTGTGAAGTTTATCCCCTCCTCCCGAGATCTACACAGGTACATTTGCATTTCTTTCAGATCAATAAATTTAAACTAGCCAAGATACACAGCAATCACTGCAACCTCACACTTTTTATGTCTTCTGTTGTATGATTGCTATTTTATGTTAAATGTCCTGTCAAGCGCTTTTTTACAACTTCATCTGTTGTGAAAGTGCTGTATAAATAAATATCTAGTCTATTGTATTGTGTAGAATAATTAAGTGACTTTTGGCTTGAAAGGGTCACAACATCAAGATTGAACAATTATCTGTACAAGTGATGTGGCTATCGTTCATCACCATGGCAAAATCATGGATAATGGCCAAAGTCACACCCCCAAAACACAAAATACAAATGCAAATACTGAATCTATTTAATAATAGTTTCCATTTACAGGTTGAATTGCACAAACTTTTCAACTTAGTATAGAGGCAATTTTGATGAAGGTGGCCAACAATATGAGGAGAAGAATTAAGGGGGTCGGGGGAGTTAAAAATTGGCTCAGTCCATTATTTTGGGAAGGTGGCAGTCTATTTTTTTCCGGAGAAACAAGTGGATTTGGCACACAGAATTATTTTCATGAACAGGAACCATTTGATCCACTTGATAAAAATGTAATTTCCCATTTCTTCCAGATGCATTCCAGTATTGCAAGTTTGCCAAAGCTTGATAAGGTAAAATTTAAGAATAACTGCATGTGTATGTAATTACAATGTTATGCAGCAACTCACAATTCAGTATCTCTCAATTCCAGTCATTTTCCAGTTACACACATAATGTGTTTTTGCCTTTAGAGTCTTAATGTCTACTTTCTTACCTTTCATGTATTCCATCAAATGTCAAATGACACATTCTTTATGTTACAAACTCCTAACATGGTTAACTGCCCCACCACGTAATCTCATTTTTGATAAAAAATATTCTTTGCCTAGGTGTTGTTGTGGTCGTCTAGTGGCGGAACACTCTTGGCAAAAGGCACCTCCCTCCACAGTCATCTTTCCTGATCCTGAACAGAATGTACCAGAGGACTGGTCCTTGGAGCTACACACTCGAGCCAGTCCCACCAATGCGTATGGGACCATCGACTTTCAGGACAGTGCAACACGTGGCTGTCGGGCCAAGGTCAGTGATTGCTTGGGGCAATCTGTTGATCCTGGACCGGGTTCCCCAGTAGATGTATTGTGTGAATAAATGCCAATTGAGAAACTGCCAATATTATCATCTTGTCACTTATATTCCGATTTAAAGGACACACCGGGTACAACTAGTGCGACCAACTTTTTCTGTCGGTCAGAAACGATACTGCATGATCACTCTTGTTGATGTATAGTCGTCTCAATTGGCGTACCATAGTTTTGTGTGATGTAAAGATTGACAGTTATACATCCATCCATCCATTTTCCGATCCGCTTTATCCTCACAAGGGTTGCGGGGGGTGCTGGAGCCTATCCCAGCTGTCTCTGGGCAGTAGGCGGGGGACCCCCTGAACCGGTCAGTGTGTGTCAAGATTTAATGGAGGTAGTTCCTGACTTTACAGGACCTTCAATTTGATCCTTTGTTCCTATGTCTTTATTACAGCATACTGCTCCACAAAATCGGAAAAAAGTTGCAGACTGAGAAAAGTGAACCAAATATGAAAGCAAAATATTTTTGTGATGTTGGGTCATACTGTGAGATCAGCAGTTACGCAGTTCTCATGAATTCAGGAAAGTGGCTTCCATAGCATTGTTACTGATTTTACTAGAGTGACCGGAGAGGTTTAGACTTTACACATAGATTAGCCAAAACAATTACATGTATCATGTTGCCAACCAGCAAAATGAAATGGAATCAATATCTCAAACTGTGAAGCTGTCAGGCGAGTAGCTCATTCTGTCATATTTCCATACGTTTCCTTAATAGTTTGTGCGCATGTCCGTGGACTCGAAGCCAGAGGCGCTGCTCCAACTGATGTTGAGGGAATGGCAGATGGATAGACCGAAGGTCCTATTTTCTGTCCATGGAGGATCTGAGAACTTCACCCTGACCCCCAAAGTCAAGCAAGCCTTCACTAAAGGCCTGATCACTGCGGCCCGCAGCACAGGGGCTTGGATACTTACTGATGGTATTAATACTGGTAAGTGTTAGTTTGGCTAAATGGTCTACATTCCGAATTGATGAGGCCTGTTTTCATCGTGGTCATTTCAAAAGCAGAACAACACTGTCTGTGACATCTGGTTGTGTTACCAGTGATCTTCAACTCGTGTGCCGTAACATATCAGGCATCCAATTGTACTGAATTGGTCCACGATGATTTGTTTACACTATAGCAGTGGTCACCAAACTACGGCCCGCGGGCCAGATCCGGCCCACCTCCACATTTGGTCCGGCCTCCCTGAACAATACCAGAGAGTCTTTTGATGTATTTTTCATCTATGTATATTTGTATTTTATCATAAAATTTGGCTTTTGCAATAAAATATTCCTTAGTTATGAACTATTTTCATGATTAACTATTAGCTAGTAACAATTTCATAAACACATATAACGTGACATTTGTTCCATCCTTCTGCGGTCTGTGCCGTTATCTGGCAACCCCAGAAAAAAATAAATCTTAAACTCCTCCCTCTCAAAGAGAACATAATCATGGCGAAAAGGTGAGGTAAGAGAAAAAAAATATTCAAAATACAGGGAATTTAACCCAATATGGAGAAACAATTTTTTTTTCAATGCAAAGAAAAGATTGTCTGTCTCATCTGTCGGTGGCGGTATTCAAAGAATACAATCTGTGGAGACACTATGAATCCCGTCACGACAACAAGCACGATTTTTTGCATGGGCAAATGAGAGCAGACAAACTGTCAACGCTAAAAAGAGGAACGTTAGCTCAGCAAAATACATTTGTACGCCAAGCTCATAGCTCAGCAAAATACATTTGTACGCCAAGCTCAGCTGAACCAGCCATCTGTTCGGGC
The DNA here is from genome assembly GCF_025434085.1 of Hippocampus zosterae. Taxonomy (NCBI): domain Eukaryota; kingdom Metazoa; phylum Chordata; class Actinopteri; order Syngnathiformes; family Syngnathidae; genus Hippocampus; species Hippocampus zosterae. The sequence goes on from NC_067456.1 coordinate 16,645,631, forward strand.
TAGCTTTCGGTATGCTCAACTGATAGCAAGCAGCGGTAAGGAGAGTTTGTCAAGAAATGCATGAATGCTGTCACGGGGGTGGTGTGTCCCGAGAAGAAAGACGTCTTTAATACCGCGAGTGTATCAAAAAAAGTTATTTGATTTTGTGTGGGTTTCTGGGAAACAATACATTTTTACGTCTAGGTACTCTTGCAGTCACACTTTTGCTGTTACAAACTGACCCCGGACCCCCCATCAGAGAAGCGAAAAGTTATGTGGCCCTCACAGGAAAAAGTTTGGGGACCACTGCACTATAGCATCTGCCTATGCCAGCATGCACTTTTTCTAACTTTTTTGTTCGGTTGGGTGCAGGATTTTTTTTTCTAATGTAAAATTCAGAAGACAACCAAATTACTCACATTCTATAAACCGGGTTTCCATATGTATTTAACAATTCTTTTAAATGTTTGAAATTTAATATTGCATTTTAATAATTAAATACTTATGATGTAAACATAATAATGTCACAAGAAAAATGCTGCTTTATACTATCATGTTTCAGCGAAGTAATTTAAAAAGTGTGAATGTGAAAAATGTCAGCTTAAATTATTTGATAAAATGTGTTTTCTTTTAATTTGTGTCGTCATACTATCATTTTATTTTAAAAAACCCAAACAACTGATTTTGGTTGCTGTTGTGTATCAAGTTTAATGTACTAAATTAATACGTTATTTGTTGTAACAACATTTGCTATATTTGTGTAAATATGTACATTTCTATAGTCTTACTGTAGAATCACAATAACCATGCATAAATGATGAATTGTTTCAATCAAACGTATTGGCTCGGTTAAATTACATACTGAGTACATTTTGAATGGTATCTTTGCTGCGCAGTCAACCGTTCCTGCCATCTTGTCCAGGTGTGTCCAAGTATGTGGGTGAGGCAGTGAAAACCTTTGGTGGCCACAACCTGAGGAAGAGGAACACAGTTGGGGTCACACCTTGGGGAGTGATAGACAACAACACAAACCTTATAGGAAGAGATGTGTGTATTGACATTTTAATCTTTGTTAATAGCATTATAACGACATACCGCACCTTCCTCTTCCCCTCCTCTTCATTCATCAGGTTTTCAGGCCTTACCAGCCACTGGGGAACCCTTTGAGCAAGAGAGCCGATCTGAACAGTTTCCACTCCCACTTTCTACTGGTGGATGATGGAACTTTAGGAAAATATGGTTGTCAAGAAGGATTCAGGAAGAAGCTGGAGAAACACATTCAACTGCTGAAGATCCACCCTCGTGAGTTAGTGTTTTTTTTTGTTTGTTTGTTTTTTTTTCAAATACCAAAAAGCAAAATAAATGTTGTTTGACGCTGTTTGTTAGAACCAAAACAAGAACCAAACGGCAGCGTGGTGAGCAAGTGCTGAGCACTCTGTCTCACAGCTGTCAAGTTGGGGGTTTGAATCTAAGCTCTGGCCCTTCTGTGTGCAGTGTGCATGTTCTGCCTGTGTTTACGTGGACTTTCTCCGTGTTCTCTGGCCTCCTTCCTGATTCCAAAAACATTGTTAATTGAAGCCACTTCACCGTTCTAAGTTTGAATGTTGAACAAGTGTGACTGGTTCTATGTCTATAAGTGCACTGTGTTTGCCTGGAGACACTCCCACAATTCAATTGAGATAGGCTCCAGTTTATCCGCCATTCGAGGGAGGGTAAGCATTATAAAAAATAGCTGGCTAGATATTCTGCCACTTTCTGCTGTGTTGTGGGAGCAACTGCTGTGGTACCTAAAGGGTGGTTGTAGATACACTGCAGTCTGTCGGTTGCATTAATTGAATTATGCACTATGGGTGTTGAATGAGAAGAATGAAAGCACTGTTTCTAAACTATAGGATATCTTTCTTGTAATAAGCAAGCAACGTGGCAAAACTAGAACCATCCCATATGATTGCACTCTTCTCAGTTGGTGAGACTGTGTGATGTGCTGCTATGATGCTGCTTTGCTTTTGTACTGTAGCTGGCACGTACTGGCTGTTCCTTTTTGCCAACACATCCCACAGTCGAAATGTATTCCGCATCAGGATTCACTACTTTGTGGCAACAATGTTTCACTATTTGCGCTCCACAGGATTTAACCAAAGAGTGCCAATGGTGTGTGTGATAGTAGAAGGAGGCCCTGCCATTGTTTCCACAGTGCTGGACTATGTCAGTAATAACCCCCCTGTACCAGTCTTCGTGTTTGAGGGATCTGGAAGGGCTGCGGACCTGTTTGCCTTTTTACATAAGCACTCTGATAGTGACAGGTATGCACATTTCTCCTTCTGCATCCGGTGGAAAATCTAAGGTTTAGTTTGCAAAAATGCTTTCCTAGTGTTTATCTCTGAAATTGATCAAAAGCACAGTAAGTCTCATAAAACCACTTTCAATGTGCCTTAGGCAGTTAGATGCAGACATTAAAGAGGGTTTCCTTTTAAGGATTGGAGAGGTGTTTGGAGTCGACAGAAAGGAAGCGTCTTGCCTTTGCGCTCTCCTCCTGGAATGTATGGATCACAGACAATCTGTAGGTGAACAATCAGATTTGATTTGTTTACGACTGGTCACAAGTCTAAAATGCACTTTTATTTTACACTACGTGTTTCAGATAACCATCTTTGATTCAGAGTCAGAGGACCACATGGCCCCAGATGCCGCCATTTTGAACACTATTCTCAAGGGTACTTACCTTCACTTACCGGTACTTAATGTAGCTGACATCTGGAGTGCCAGGGAAGGAGTACAAGTGAAATTAGTGAAATAGCAATCATTAATATTTTTTTCTCAAACATTAAATAAGCTGTCAAACATCTGTGTTAATGGGCTGTCCAAATTTCTTCCGTTCATTTACGTTATGAACAGGCACAAAGTCAAGTGCTGAAGAGCAGCTGAGTATGACTCTAGCCTGGGACAGGGCTGACATTGCACAGAAAAGCGTTCTGGTGTATGGACAACATTGGCCGGTAAGACTGACCATGGACTTAACACTCCAGGTCTTAATGGCCAACACATATTTCGTGCCTATATCTTTTTTTTTTTTTACTGTTAACTGTATCATGTTCTTACAGCCGCAACAGCCCACCTAGATAGAACCAAAAAAAATGAAAATATAAAGTCATCTGAAGCATTACATTTAATTTGATCAGGACTGACTATTTCTGTATTTGGCTCAAAATCAGGGAAACTCACCATTACTCAAAACCATCAGTCACCATTTTCTTGATTTCATTCATATGTATGTGCATGTGTTTTTGCATATGCACACAACAATGTCTGAGAATGGAGCCATCTGCATATCAGGCTTCGCTGGTCATGATTTTCGAAGTTGTAATAAGGGGAGCAACTTGCCACACTGTTGGATTTCTGGACTTCTGGGCGTCTGTTGGTAATACTGTACGGTACATTACCTCAGGGCTACGATTGTCCACAGGGTGGAAAATGAGTCAACAGAGTACAAAAGAGCAATATTATGGCCGAGCGAGCTGAAGTCATCAAATTACTGTAAATATGTGTGCCGAGGTAGCGTAATTTATGTACCTTCAGTCAGAAGTTTTGACCAGTTCAACTTGAGTTCACCTTGAAAGCTTATATTGCGTTTTAGCTTCATATTGAATATTCACCTACCAATCACATGACCCTAACTTTTTGTGAGTAGTGTTTTAAAAACGTATTTTCTTTACAGTTATTCAAATAAAAGTAGCTCCTGACTTTTAATAAAATCAAATCGAATCGTGGAAAGTTGTACAAGATTACCTCTTCTCATAATTCGTGAGGAGGAATAGTATACATCTTCATTTGTGCTGTTTCTTGTGCTGTTTCCTAGGTGGGTTCATTGGAACAGGCCATGCTGGATGCTTTGGTGATGGACCGCGTCAGTTTTGTCAAATTGCTGATTGACAATGGAATGACTATGAGTCACTTCCTCACCGTGGATCGCCTGGAGGAACTTTATAACATGGTTCTTATTTAACATTAACTAATCTACAAGCACGTCGGCTTCACAGTGCAGAGGTACCGGGTTCGATTCCAGCTCCGGCCTCCCTGTGTGGAGTTTGCATGTTCTCCCCGGGCTTGCGTGGGTTTTCTCCGGGTGCTCCGGTTTCCTCCCACATTCCAAAAATTTGCATGGCAGGCTGATTGAACACTCTAAATTGTCCCTAGGTGTGAGTGTGAGTGCGAATGGTTGTTCGTTTCTGTGTGCCCTGCGATTGGCTGGCAACCGATTCAGGGTGTCCCCCGCCTACTGCCCGAAGACAGCTGGGATAGGCTCCAGCACCCCCCGCGACCCTAGTGAGGATCAAGCGGCTCGGAAGATGAATGAATGAATGAATAATCTACAAATATTTGCTGCTCTCAATCCCATTTTTTTTGCAACAGAATACTTTCTTCCCCTTGTTTTCTTTGGGTTGTTATTTTCCCTCTTGAATGTGGTGCACCCTTGCTGCACAAACAGAGGAAATCCACTTAATTTCTTGTTCTCTTTTGAAGCGTAAATTGTGAACAGCGGTTGTGACAGAACTCGCAACAACAGCACATCCAGACCCAAGAGATTGTTTGTGGCTTTTGGTCATTTACAATCAGTCCAATTGTGCAGAATGCTGTTCAGATCAGAGACTTCTTTTTCATGTAGACACTTGATTCTCCTCCATACTCACTTGCCTTCATCTTTTGTGTATTAAAATATGTGTTTACTTATTCATAATGCTAGTTGAATAAGTCCTCCTAAGAAACAAACTAGAGCCAGCCCCACTGCTGAATATAGAGTATTTGGAATGCTTTATCTGACAGCTGTGTCATTAAAAAGTAACCATTATGAATAATTCTGATCTCCTTCCATATACTGAACTACATGTTGTTATTATTAATCATGATGTAAGTCTTTCCTTCTCAGCCTCAAGGACAGACTGACCATTTTCTTCATCACCTTGTTGAGGATGTGAAACAGGTAAGTGTTAAAAGTCATGTAAAAATGTTTGACATATTATAGTACAGTATAATTTCAATTCACTTAATTTGATGTGTGTGTGTGTGTGTGTGTGTGTGTGTGTGTGTGTGTGTGTGTGTGTGTGTGTGTGTGCATGTGTGTGTGTGTGTGTGTGTGTGTGTGTGTGGGTGTGTGCATGCGTGTGTGTGTGTGTGTGCAGACCTCTCTACCTCCAGGATACCGGCTGTCTCTCATTGACATGGGCTTAGTCATAGAATACCTCATCGGAGGAGCGTACCGCAGCACCTATACACGCAAACACTTCAGAACTGCCTACAATAGACTAAACTCTCAACGAAGGGGAAATCCTCAGGAACCGCATTTCTTTCGAACTGCTCAGCCTTACAAACGGAGGGCAAGTCCTCAGGAACCGCATTTCTTTCGAACTGCTCAGCCTTACAAACGGAAGGTGGGTGGGGGATTCTTTTATTCTTTTCAGTGGCATAGGAAAACCAAGTGTCAAATCAGGCATGCATATCTGGATGGTGTGCATCAGATAATTCTGAGCAATTTGAGAGAAATGCTCTTATTGCACAAGATGTGTAATTACCGGGCTTGAATTACATTGTGATCTCTGGAGTGATTACGTCGTGTAATGAAGTGATTGGCAGCCAGCTAAAATGTTCATCATCTCATTTAATAATTAGGATTTTGCCATGGTCATTTTAAGTAGCGTTTTATTATTCAATGGCTTGTTTTTGTATGAATACTTTTATTTTTCTCTATTGTTTTTTTTTTTTAATTTGATGAGCCAGTCTGATAGATATACTGTCCTTATGTTTTTTAATCTAGGACCAGAACGTGCCACGTACTACCAGTGTAATGGCTGTATGGAGTACCGGACTTTGTGAAGCACCACTGGCTTTTTCTTTCAACTTTAATGATGTCTTTGTGTGGGCCGTGCTTCAGCAGCGCCAACAGATGGCGCTGTTCCTGTGGCAACATGGCGAAGAGGCTCTTGCTCGGGCCACAGTAGCTTGCAAGCTTTACCGCTCTATGGCCTTTAAGGCACGGCAAAGCAGCATGGATGATTACATTGCGGAGCAATTCAAAGCATATTCACTGTGAGTGTGAAGGAGGGCATTGATTAAAACAGTCATGATTCATAACACTATTGTATAGGTTGGGAGTTCAAGTAGGACTCCGACTTTCCTCTGAGGAGTTTGTTCTCCCAGTGCTTGTGAGGGGTTTCCTCCTCTTCTTTAATTTACTCCCACTTTCCAAAAACATGATTCAATGAAGACTCTTAATGGTCTTTAGGTGTGAGTGTGAATGGCCATTTGTGCCCTGGGTGTTTAACCCACAGTCGGCTGCGATTGGCTCCAGCCGACCCGTGACCCTAATCAGGATAAGCATGAGAAAACAGGGATGTTCGACAAATTTCGAAAAACAAAATCTCCTGATACATTAAGAAGCAAACGTATTAACTGGGGAATAGTCTTGGGGCGGCCCTGTGGTCCAATGGTTGGCGCGTCGACCTCACAGTGCAGACAGACGCCGTGGGTTTGATCCAGGCTCCGGCCTTCCTGTGTGGAGTTTGCATGTTCTCCCCGGGCCTGCTTGGGTTTTTCCGGGTACTCCGGTTTCCTCCCACATTCCAAAAACATGCATGGCAGACTGATTGAAGACTCAAAATTGTCGCTAGGTGTGAATGTGAGCGCAGATGGTTGTTTGTCTCTGTGTGCCCTGCGATTGGCTGTCAACCGGTTAAGGGTGTCCCCCGCCTACTGCCCGAAGACAGCTGGGATAGGCTCCAGCACCCCCCGCAACCCTTGTGAGGACAAAGCGGATCGGAAAATGGATGGAATAGTTTTGCTTCTTCTAGTTTTGGTTTGTAGTTGTTTCTCTTCACTTGAAATTACGTTGCTTATATTTTTACTGTTCTGTGTTGTGTCTTAGTGAATTTGGGCAGCTGGCAGTGAATGTTTTAGACTGCGCATTTCGTCAGAATGAGAAGATGGCAATGAAGCTGCTCACTTCTGAGATGGACGCATGGAGCCACTTTACCAGCCTGCAAATTGCAGTTTCCTCATGTCACAGACCTTTTGTTTCGCACTCTTGTACTCAGTCCCTCCTCACTGATCTCTGGACCGGTCCACTCAACATGAGAAAAAACTCACATTTAAAGGTAATGTGAACGCAGCCAGGTTTGTTTGTGCCCTTGACAAATTTCCTTGTATATTTTGATGTATTCAACACTCTTGATATACTGTCTGTTTACTGAAACTTTGGGGCAGAAATATCACTTCAAAACAAACACGGAGTGACAATGCGTCAGTACCAGCTGCTTCGAGCAAATCATATGCTTGGTATCTGAACTAGTACAAACCTGAAGAGAAAACTACGGTAGTTTGATTTTAATGGCTGGCTGTTGAGACTTGTTATGCTCATGCATATGCTTTAGACTTACTTGCTTTCTTTCAGATCATTTTGAGCCTTCTCCTGCCTCCTGCCATTCTGCTTTTGGAATTCAAAAGTAAAGCTGAAATGTGTCATGTTCCCCAGTCTCATGAGGCAATTCTGTTTGGACGTGACACTCTTAAGACAGGAGTAAGGCATGATAAAACCGATCACATGGTACATGCAGCATGCATAAACTTCCACAGAATCCCTCAATCGCCATACCGTTTTGAAATTCCCACTCACAGGCTAACCAGGATGCAGAGCATGGGCTGCCATCCCAGGGCCGATCTCGTGTTTCAGGGTCTGAAGATCTTTTTCCAATCACTTTGTGTACTGTGTCCTGGATCACAAGACTTTATGAATTCTACACAGCTCCTGTTGTTAAATTCTGGTTCCATACAGTAGGTGACACGCAAGTTGTCAGGAATAGTCACATTTGAATATCAATTGCATTATTTTCTGAGACAGTAATTAATCCATTTTATGCCCTCCTTGATGTATTCTTCAATACCGGTACTCTTTCAATGGAAACAATTTGTATTTGCTGTGCCTGTCCACTGTAGATGTCATACCTTGCCTTCCTGATGTTATTCTCCTACACCATCTTAGTGAAGATGGACGATCAACCAGGTGTTCAGGAGTGGTTGGTCATCTTATATATATTGACCACAGCAGTGGAGAAAACCAGAGAAGTAAGAAGCAGTGGGACTTGGGATGTACTGAAGTGGAAAATAAGAATTTCGTGATAAAGTACTTTGACCAAGAGTGATGAATCATTTATGGAAACCTCTTATCAGGTGTTAATGTCAGAACCAAGGAAACTGAGTCACAAACTGAAGATTTGGTTCTCAGAGTACTGGAATGTATCTGACTTCATTGCCATCGTCATCTTCCTGTTTGCTCTGGTGATGCGTTGGCATGCCGACCCATACCGGACCGTCGGACGGATCGCCTACTGTCTGGACATTATATTTTGGTTCGTCAGGGTGATGGATCTTCTGGCTGTCAATCAGCATGCCGGTCCCTACCTCACAATGATTACCAAAATGGTATGTGGCTAATGTGCAGCACTACTATTGTACTTTTAAAAAATATACTGTCAATCATTATTTGTCTGGTTTCTCCGTGTTTTCAACCAGACCTCGAACATGTTCTTTATCGTGGTGATGATGGCAATTGTACTGCTCAGTTTTGGGGTATCGAGGAAGGCCATCCTGTCACCAGATGAAGACCCATCGTGGAGTTTAGCTCGTGACGTGGTGTTCCAGCCATACTGGATGATCTATGGAGAGGTCTACGCATCAGAAATAGATCGTCAGTGGTTCAGTAGTAGTCATTAATATTTGTCAACTGTTGGCCTCTGAAGCCCTTTGAGACTCTGAGAAGTAAATACTGAAGTCGCCAATGATACATTTAAAAGAAAAGTAAAAGGATATTGTGCATGCCATATCCTTAGGAAACATGTCAAAAAAAGAATAATGTAATAAGAATAATTAGAGAATGCTTTGTTTTTTTCGGATTCGGGGGGCCTTATTTTCATCCTGAGCTCAAGTCGCGCAAAGCTCAGTCTAACTGTGGAGTGGAGTTCTCTTCCTTTTGGTATTAAGCTCGACTATTATTGGGCGTAATCGGGGGTGGGGGGTGGGGGGGCACCTTTGGATGGCCTTGTGGGATGGAAGTAGTGTTTTCCCAGCCAATCCGAATGGAGTCCCTCATTTGCATCAAAATAATGGCGGTCCGGGCACAATATGCCCGACTACACCGTGCTTGACATTGTGGGGATAGAAATAGACTCCCTCGGGTTTGTGCATGACATTGGCAGATAAACTGCAAGACCTCAATTTGTAAATGATGTAGTTGGCTGTGCATGTGATGTGGACAATGGGAGACCAGCAAGCACCCCCAGTCGTGCGTTTGAGTGTGAACCCCTCCGCCTCATAATGACAGGGATGCTGTTGAGATATTTTGAAGATGATAATAATCCATTTAGTGATTTGAGTTCTACAATGATGCAGAGAGATTATCCCAAGCTGCTGTCATATTTATAAATTAAATACCGTCCACCATGCAAGTCTGCTGGGTGCCAAATTTGTCTGCCTGTGCATCAATCACGTACACTAAAATCGCGTTAGATGCCTGCGTTGCAAAATAGAGACCCTGTCAGCCAGCCTAAAATTTTGTCTACTTTTTGAAATGCTAAACTAGGGTCTTGCGCCGCAAAAAACGAGGATGCGCCCATTTTTATGCCAAGCGCAGACTTCTTTCTGTTACCATATTATCAGATGAGTCGGGGGCAAGTCAACTCTGTGCACCGGAACACCCAGAGAAGCGTCCCATAAACGACTAGACTTGCACAAAAAATGTCTGTAACTCCTTGTTGTGGTGCGTGCCAAATTCCAGTACTTCATTGGCATGATTGCCGCTTCTTCTTTGGCTTCCATTTCTTCTGCTACTTTCATTTGGCTGTTTGCAAATAGGTTTGGTGCGTTACCGGCACCTTCTTTAGCATGCTATAAAGAAAGTGGCCACCGGCGGTATCCATGACAACTACTACTTCTATATCTTCTTTGTTTTCTTCTTCTATTGCTTTTTCTTCTTTCTTTTGGTTAGTGGGTACTTTTGGTGCATTATCGTCACGTTTTGGCCAATGGCCATTGTTGCACCAAAAGTATTCTCCAACTGCCCAAAACACTAAACATTGTTGCAGAACGGGGATTTTGAGTGCATGTCCGAGCTCTAGTTTTAATAAGTCACAATACCAGAAAAAAGAGTAAAAATATGGTACCATGTATTCAAATATTTATGTCTTTTTACATTTTATAATGTACTCAAATTTGTATAGTACTGTATGTTGGGCTGAATGGAATGTGTTTATTTGTTTTAACAGCTTGTGATGATGGTCATCCATGTGCTCCTGCTTCCTTTCTCACGGCATTCCTTCAAGCCGTCTACATGTTTTTTCAGTACATCATCATGGTCAACATTCTCATTGCATTTTTTAAGTGAGTACCTCGGCAAAATGTATGTCCAGCTTCAAGTTTGAGTGTCGGGGGAGACAATTTTTAACCTGTGGTTGGTCTTTCATTGTCAGCAATATTTACTTTGATATGGCATCAACATCCAATAAATTGTGGAAGTACAACCGCTACCGATACATAATGACCTATCTGGACAGACCTTGGCTGCCTCCACCCCTAATTCTCCTCAGTCACGTGAGTTTTGCTTTGCGAGCCATTTACAAGCGACTTAATGGAAATGCTGAGGGAGATGAAAGAAGCTCTGGACTTAGTGAGTACTAGTTTTGCTCGAAATAACTGTAATTAGTGACTTTTTTGATGTAGTTCAATTTTTGGTGGATTATGAAGTGTGTACCACTTCAGTGTGTATTCTGGTCGAACGTTGTTTTGCCAGAGCTCTATTTAGCCCGTGATGACCGCAAAAAACTCCACGAATTTGAGGAGAAATGTGTACAGGCGTACCTCTATGAGAAGAATCAAGATCTCTACAGCAGTCAGATGAACAGAATCGGAGTCACAGCTGACAGGTTGTATAGCTCTTACTGTATTTTTTTTAACCCAAATATATCATCGTTTGCGCCATGTTTGATCTTGACAATTTGGGTAGTCATCACTGGTTCTAAATGCTTGCTTTTGGGCTCCAGTGTGAAACTCAAGGCCTGTGAAAGCTTGCTATGAATTTCCCTGGACTTATTTAGAATAGCCATTGAAATGATCATAGCTGTAATAAATTTTAACACTGTATTTATAAAAAAAAAAAAAATGCACTGTACATGTAACAGTGCAAGAATTGTATTTTTACATTATGTGTTCAAATAGAGCAGAAGAAATGTGCACGATGGTGGGTGAAGTCTCAGAGAAGGTCAACATCATTCAGGACAGTCTTACTAAGCTGGACTCTCAGCTGGGTGAACTCCAGGACTTGTCAGCGCTGGCTGTGGACACACTGACCCTGCTCTCTGCCTCTGACAATCTGCATCAAGAGGAGGCTCGCCTGGCTCAGTCCCGACTGATCCAAACATCCCAACATGCCCTCCCACACAGCTGGACTCTGCACCGAAGCGGTGTGGCTAATATGAGACGACTGACGTGCAAGCGTTTTAGAAGTACTCCACCTTCGTTGGTCAAAGGCTACATTCTTCGACATGCGCCACAGGAGTCCCACCTGGGAATCAGAGGGAGCAGAGGAGAGCGAGAAGGACAGATGGAAGAGGGAGAAAATGAGGTATGTTGCAATCTTTTGCGGCACCAAAGAAATTTTTTTCTTTCATACCAGACAGTAAATCTAAAAGTGATATGTAGTATGTTGAATTGTGTTTGTATTTTTATTTTTATTTTTTTTCTTACTTACGAAACACAGTTGCCTGATGCTCACCATGCGAGTGAGTTGTGTGCGGGTGTCTCTCGGGATGCATCGCCCTCAACAGTTCTGCACCTTCATGGAGTGGGAAGCCATCTTAGTGGTTTCAGTGATCAGACACCGTATGAGTCACGTGGACCATCTCGCTGTGGGTCTCCTCTTTTTTTCGATTTTGCTGACAGAGGACTGGATACACCACATAAACCCTGGAGCTGTGATGCGCACCTGTACCCAAATTGTGAGGAAATTGATATGGAAGAGGAGGAAGAACAAGGCAGCGGTGATGAAAAAAAAGAACAGAAAGAGCCAATGCACGAAGATCTCTCCGATTTAGAAGAATCCAAATCTACAAGCAATGTTCTTCTTTCTGACCCTGGAAACATCTCTCAGGATTTCAAAAATGGTACCTTGCGCCAGGATGTAAGCCAACTGAATTCCCAGAACAGAACTTTTGTCAAATCTCCAGGGTCGGCCTATCTGTCGAGAGACCGCCCTTATGGCTACTGCCGGTCTTTATCAACCAGTGTGGAGGATATGACTTTCTTTGGGGCATTACCGATTTCAAGGGGTGCATCATTTCCTTACCTTAACGAAACACCGAACAAGCAAGATGGTAAAAGAAGTTTCAGAGATGACACATCATTAAAATGGAGCAGAACCAGAGGTATGATTGTCATTGACAATATTGGAACTTTGAACTAATGGACCTGCATTTCACCAAGTAATTTTGAGAGAACATGAATATGCCTAACTCATGACATGTTGTTAGTTTTTTGAATGAACTTAAGGTTTTAAAACTCTCAGTTGAATTGTTTGGTCTCAGTGTTTCTTGTATTTGATTTTGCAGAGTTGTCCAAGTCATCTGACTTTACCCAAACCATGACCAGAAGAAGAACCCCAAAAAGGAAGACTGTTAAAATACAAGAGAGCAGCCCTGACAACGTAAGAGTTGGTTTAATTATTATACTGTAGGTTGTACTGTATGCCTTCTCGATGCACAGATTTTAAACAATTCCCATGTATAGAGAACAATTGCTGCATGTTGTCAATTTGTTTTGTTTCTTTAAATAGGGAACCATGGACACATTTTTGTCTGATGCTTGCTGGAACAGGTGGCGAAGGTTGAAAGGAGAACCTGCATGTTGGTCAGCTTCAACGAGCCTCAGTCAGCTTAGTAAGAACTGATTGGCTTTTCAAATGCAGCGCGTACATAATGTTAGCGTTGTGCCAGCAAGTGTTAAGCACGTTTTAGCCCATAATGGACAACAAGCAGGTTATGGGAGGGTACCAAAATGCATGTTATTTGCCATTTATTATTGTTTTATAATATTTTTGCCTTTTTAAAAAAAAAGATTTTGAGCCCTTGGATTTGCAGAAGCAAGTTTTCTCTCATCAGGTACTGTAAATCGTCACAATGTTACACTTATATTTCACAGAGGGTCTGTGTATATATTTGTGTGTGTATTTATGAATCATGTTTTATTGTGACATCCAGGATGTTTTGAGCCCGACTCATTCAGCATGGAACAGCTGGTCCAGATCAGTGAGCCGCAGATCTTCGTAAGTCTACCCTTTGTTTGTCGTCTTTTGGGTGGATTGTTGAATCAACGACAGATGATTATATATGTTTTTTATCCCTAATTCAGGTTGCAGAGTGGTTTCACTGCTGAAGGTATTTCTAAAATACATGCGTGCGTGTGTGCGCAAAAAGTAGTTGTACAGCATGAAATTACTGTCCTGTCCTTGTTTCAGGAAGTTCCTTATTCCAATCAACGGATATGTTGTATCCACATTATTCAGGTATTAATACAATTGACTTTGAATATATGTATGTGTGTATGTACTGTCTGTATTTATGAATAATAATAATAATGGAAACATTATTGTATGTGTTTGTGTGTGTGTGTTTTTAACGCATCCCATATTCTGCACCCATAATACAGCTGTTGTTATTATTGCATAGTCAAGTACTTACTACATTTGTGTGTTTGTGTGTATGTGAACAGCCATGGAAAGAAACAATCTGATGAGACTCGCTCAAACGATCCCATTTACTCCCGTTTCCATTCTAGGTACCCTTTTTCATGCACTTCTACATCAATTGATTTCTAGATGCCAAGTGTAATTCTCCATGATCAAACAGATACATTATGATACATGATCCTAAAATTGATTCACCATTCACTTTCGCACTCATGGTTGCTGGAGGTGGTGAGGAGGTGAGCCTTTACTCCCTGGAGGAAGTTCACTCAGAGGCTGACCCTGAATCCAGCACAGTGTCATCATGGTCTTCACGAGGCTTGTCTGCAATGCTTCAACCTCTCCCGAGTGAAGAGGGATCACTGGATGGGGGCCTGCGGCGGGGCCGCAGGGTGTTATGCACCTGGGCCGAACGGGATGTCCTCATACCTGGAATGGTGTATGTGGTTAAAGCCTTCAGACCAGAGGTTCTGTCTGCCTGGCAGAAATACTTTCACGGTAGCACAGCATTGCAGCTTTGTTTGAGGGTGAGTTCAAAAAGTCGGAAAGGTGTGAAATCGTTCAGATTTCCACTTGGAGGCAAATTTGGACATTTCCAGCTGATGTCATGAACAAGTGGTCTGTGGTCTTTTGAAAGTGGCCGTAGAACTACTGATGCTGTGTGTCAAGTTGTTTGACCTCTCCAAGCCTGCCTGACATTGTCATTTTTTAATGCATTGGGTTTTTTTTTTTGTGTTGTCGATATTTTATAGGAGATTCAACAGCAGAGGGCAGCACAAAGGATGATGCAAGTTTTCAACCAGATCAAACCCGCTAGCATTAAACATTCACCAAAGTATGTCCATTTGTGTGATTTCACTTGCAATTTTACATACCGACATTTGTCATGTCACCATGCCAGATTTCTGGACGTATCATTGGTCCTTTGGCATTCGAATGGCCAGTGGCTGACCATTGAAAGGAACATGTCTGGTAACTTCCAAAAGTACAACAACAACACAGGAGAGGAGATCACACCTTCCTCTTCACTGGAAGAGCTGCTCCTGGCCTTCTCACACTGGACCTATGAGTACTCATGCACAGAACTGCTGGTGCTTGATGTACAAGGTGGGTCTCACTAACCTGTACGTGTTTGTCACATATACTGCAATTTCTAGCTGAATGCACTATATATGCACTACCTTTATAGGTTCATTTAATGTGAGCTCCTCTAGTTGTATTATTTTGTTAATATGTTATTATGACTTCAAGATGGCGCCGCGAGAGTGGCTGTCTTTACAGCAGCTTCTCTACTTTTTGTTCTTCTACTTTCTTCCTTTCATAACTTTGCTGCTGTAAATTGGGAATCTCTACATTGTGAGATGAATAAAGGTTTCTTCTTCTTCTTCTTAAACATTTGAATGCGCATTGTAGCAGCAACTTACTGTTTTTTTGTGACTACGTGATCAGGGCGTGAAGGGTCCCGACTCATGCCTTTCTTTAACGGGCCTTTCCATTTAGCAGCGGCGACAACAAAGTATAAAGCCGTCGTAGTTGATCAAAAAAAGCATTCGCTTTAATTTCTTCTTGAGCACAAATTAAGACCAAAAAAAGACAACTATAACTTGGTAGTGTAACTACACTAACCCACTAACAGGATACTACATTCCACTTTGCACGAACACATTGCACGTGGCTGCACCGTCAGAAAAGTTGTTGCTCCATGCCCGACTGTCTTCCCAGTGATGCTTACGTCAACACCATCCACGGCCACTACTCTAACTTTTTAACAGGCTAAAGGCTAGACAACTAATGGAGCCCAGATACCTTATTATTCTTAATACATTTGCTGCAAGTAAAATTGCAAAAAATTAAACATCAAATACAAGCCAAACAGCTTGCACCTGGCCAAATCAAATGATTCAAAGGTGAACAAATTGCTGAATATATTATTTAACCAAATTTTCCTGATGGCTCTAACACGCATGTCCAGTTGTTGAATGTGTCCGTGCTTTTTACGCAATTTGCTCTTCTCTCCAACAAAGAACTGATGGAAATTTCATCTAAATATCAAGTCAATTGACTGGTTCCTCTTCATCATCTTCTTTATGTTTTGACATCGTGAGACCACAATGCCACCGAAAGGTTGAGCAATTCTTTTTTATTCTGAGAATAACTAGAATTAGCATTCTTGCTATTCTCAGGCTTCTAACAGGATGCTGTCAGAAGAAACTGGCCACTCATCTTAAAATGTCATCACAAGGTTGTAGCAGTGATACAGCGAGACTAGAAGAGTTACAGAAAGTTACATTGACATCCTTGGAAATGCATTGGTGGATACACGGATCAAACACCTGTTGTGAATATTGTTCAGCTGCTTGAGAACAGCAAGTGCTGCAAAAAAGATTGAAGAGGTGGACATGTGCATCGGAATGTTTAGAGAAGGTCAAATTTAGTTGAACTTGGTGCATTTAGATTCACCTGGAAATGTCACCCAAAAGCCTCTAGCGCTAACCTTTTGTGAATTTAAATTGTATATTGCGTTATGACAGGAGTAGGAGAGGAGCTGACCGACCCAACAGTCATTATGGCAGAAATGCACAGGTATGACTCCAACTTCAACGTGAGAATTTAGCTGTTGAGGTTGCCTCAAACAAGTGTTAGATAAAACATATTTGTCATTTTTGATGCTGTCTCTGTTCCTTGCACAGTAGCGGCAGGCGTGAGATGCTGTTTGGCCCCGACAACCTTGGAGATTCTGCCATCAACGCGTTTCTGCAAAAGCACTCATGCGGTGCTTGCTGCCACGCGTTGGGCCTCTCAGGTTCGAAATGCAGCGATTGGATTTTCAATCAGACAAGGAGACAACCTGCGATAAAATATGGGTTGCATGTATTAATGCACCGTGCCACCTCAACGTTGTCACTCAGGAGGGCAAAGTTGGCTCTGAGATAAATCCCTGACAACTTCAAATGAAGACAACACATATCAAGAGCCAGCTAATTAAGCCGCGAGCGTTCGTTTATTTCTATAACAACAGCGGTGTTCGAGGCGGGGTGGCTGGGGGGCGGTGGGTTCTGCTTTGTGCGTTTGCGCCGCACAGCCTTTGATTACGTATTAATCATGTCTTTGTGCTGGCAATGTGCTGCTGAGACATTAGCTTTGATTAGCTATTAATTAATGTCTCTGGGTAGACACGAGACCAGCATCGAGAGGATAACTTGCTCGGAAAAGGAACTGTGCTCAAAAACAAACAAGTGCAACAAACAAACACACAAACATACAGTCACAGTTGTTTTGATATTTCAAAGGTACGTTGTGTTTCCTCTTCCTCCTCTTATGTCCTCTCCAAGATTTCTATAACAAATCAAACCAAATTATTCATGATGGAAGCATGGACTTCCTCAAAGCCCTGTCAGTATGCTCTTTCTTGTGCTAATGACGATGATATGGGAGCGACATGTCGCTTACTGATGTATCTCTTGTTCAGCTTTAAGAAGGCATCTGGACACATGCAAGAAAAGCAGTGAGGCACAGCCTGCGCCAGGGGAAACGGAACAAGAGGATGAGAGGGGAAAAAAACGTCTCGGCTAAAAGCATCACGCTACCTGTGGCCTGTGAAGTAGGACTAAAAGGACACGCTTACATTGCAGCTCATGCACAGACAACTCTGAACTCATGCTGTCCTCTGAGAAAATATTGACTGACTCCTGCATCAGGCCATACATACGCACTCTGTCATACAGCAGAGAAAACGAGTTGAATTTGTGACCGAAACACACTCGGATCCATTTCAAGTATCGTATGCGTCATGTATATGCTCATACATTATTTTTGTTCATACTGTAAAAAAAAACAAATTATAAGCAGGTGGAAGAATCTATCTGCGCTGCTTTTGTAACACGCTCGTTCAATTATGTCACCAGACATGAGCAGTTATGCAAGTGCTTTGTTCAAATACATACTCGTTTTGTACAGAAAGGCAAAAAAATGAGGCCGAGTTTCACCCATAAAATTTATTGAATTTTTTTTTTCTTCCCACAACAAAATGTCTACAAAAGCGATAAAATATAGAATTTAACAAAAATCACTTGAAACCTTCACATTATATGTACACATATCAAAGGAGGACTCGGTAAAGGGCCCTGCATAGCTCTGAACTTCAGCCCATTCTAATCCGTAATGTGGGTGTCTGCGGCGCAAATAAATGCAAATTTATACATGCATACACACGCGCGCATAAGATCATTGTAATGTGAAAAAGAAACTGTTTGCACAGAGGAGCTCATCGTGGATTGATAGTCAGAGCTCAGAGTCCTGCAGAGTCCTATATGTCCAAATAAAGAAAGCATAGCATGTAAAAACTGTTTGCCAGTGTAATCAAATGCACATTTTCCTTGAGTTTCCCGATTGGTTTTTCAAGTAAACTCAACACAGTAAAGCATCTACAGCCCACTTCCAATCATTCCTCTTCTCACTAGCTATGGCACTTTGAAAACAAAAGAAACAATTTCCTTTTTTTAATGTAATTTTGGGGGGAATGTTTGTTTTGTTAGTCCTGTGTAAAAGAGGTTCTGTAACCCCAAATATCTTTTTTATAGGTACCGGTTACAGATTGCTACATTAGATTTTATTTGCTCTTGCTTGCACCCAAAGACATTCTAAAAAATAAATTAACAAATTTCAACACTATTTGAATTGCACGCATATAATGCATCGAGAAAGCTTACAAAGCATCGCTACACAAAACATTGTCTCAGTCTCACTGTATCTCTGTCCCTCCCACACACACGCGCACACACACACACACGCACACACATACTGGTTCTTTTCAAGAAAGGTAGGATGGTTTTATGGGTGTAGTGTGTTGGACAAAATCTAGGGAATGTATTTCAAAAACAAGCGTATGAAAATGTCGGTGCGGTTTGTCAGAGCCATCCTGTGGAATAGTTTTATTGTGCGCTTTCAAATGTATTTGTCTGTGTTGATGGAGCAGTAAAGGCGAATTGAGTTCAGTCTCTCACACCGAACAAACGACTCCATAACATTCAGAAAGGTTGACCTTATCCCACAGCATGGGTATAAGAGTCTCTGATCCGGTTCAATAAGGCCAGTACAGAATGGGCCGTTCACTGACTGGTGATAGCAACTCACACATTCATAAGTTCTAGGAAAGACAAAAAAAAAAAGTGTTTTCACCCAGTTTGATCGCTTAAATTCCTTGCGTATAAATAATAATATTTTATTCAGAATTGTTGGAAAATCACTTAGTGACGACTTAATTCTGGATCCTGTTTTAAACCCGCTCTGCCAATAATCCCGCCCAGAACTCCGCAATATCATGAGAAAACACAAATATTCCCCAAAGTGTTTCATTGCAATGAAACGTCATGCAAATAGAACAGAACAACAATAGGCTCATAGTAATAGAGAATAGTAGACATAATAATAACAATAATAATAGTAAATAGTAATAAAATAAAAAATAATCTTACAATGCAAACATGACAGTAGTAAATGCCTCCACTTCTTATTGCTACAGTGTCCTACTTACAGTGTTTATGTGACCACTCGTTCTTGCCCGCACATCCTCTCGCAACCTCATCCCACCTCTCAGATTCACAGTCTTACAAGGGAAAATAAAAACATCTCACTCAAAAACGTCAGAGTTGGAATTCACTGTCCAGCGTTGTCGTGATGTTGCACGATTCACAGTTTGCGAGTGAATTTCCCCACGGGAGCCCAGAAGCAGCAAAATAAGCAGTAAACATAAGTGTACGCAACGTGATGTCAAGAGCACACTGATATGGAGCAAATACTGTAGATCTCTCCTTGTGCTACACGCCACAATGCTTATCGTATAATCTGGGCAGTAACAAGATTTGGACAGTGAATTCATGCCCTGTACACACAGACACACCCTAATCAAAGCCTTGTCTGGGCAGATTCCATTGTTAGCATATGCTGCTTTTTAATCGCAAAAAGTACATCTATTATAATTAAAAATTTGTTGTTGTTGTTGTAAATTTGCAAAAATATCGAACCCTCTTTTAATGCAAAAGTCAGAAAAGAGCTGTTCCCTGAGAGATGCTACGTAGTGCATCAAGCCTCAATGAGCAAGTGATTGTCTTACAGAGTCACCGCCGGGCTGGGGGCTGAGAGGTTGAATGAACCCATGTTTCAATTGAGCTAATTTAACAAGGAACAATGTCCGTGCGTATGATACGCATAACATTTGGCCACTGTGTAAGGACCATTGGTCTTCAGTTACCAGAAAATAACCACTTTTTGTGCACATGCAGCATCATTGCTGGACATGTCCAGCAGTGGATTAAACTGCAGATCTTTTTCAAATTGGCGCCAATATTATCTGTGTGTGTGTGTGTGTGTGTGTGTGTGGGTGTGTGTGGGTGTGTGTGTGTCCACATTTTAAGATGAAAAGAATCAATTTTTTGTTGTCTCGTTTGAGATTGTCAGACCTGACAGTTTACAAAAATAATGCATACGGAGCATCTAGTGGCCAAAAACAGGACTGCACAAAATTTTCAAGACAAGTCTGGAGCGTTGTCATGTAAGTGTCCTCCTCCCTCAAAAGGTTAAACCTTGAGCTCACGTAGCTTTTTGTTACTCAGTGGCCAAATTGCAATTACAAAATAAGTCAACATTAAGGCAATTGAAAACAAAAGAGACAAATTGCAAGTGCCAATAAATATGTAACTGCGAACAAAAAGCAAACAAGGTGATTGTCTATCACATTTTCTGTGTCTATTTCAATTGGAGAAGTGATCATTGGTATTTAGGATGATTCTTGTTCACGTCAGGCAACCGGTGCTCTGCGTGTATCCTAACCACAGCCCATCTCACTTCTTGCGAAAAACACTGAAAACAGCCTGTGATGGAATTCAGTACCTTCCAATATAGTGCATATTAGTTGGAAATTGCTACCCTGTTCAAAACAACAAAAAATGGCAAAGAAGATCGATGAGATTAAAAAAAGAAAAGGCAGTGTAAAAGTTATTGCTCATTGGATTCTTTCATATTCATAGCCCGGAGTGGTCCAGGATGTTCAGGGACTTGATTGTGCAAATAGTGACGGGAGGGATGAGGGGATACGGCAATAATTCAGGTCTTTGAAGATTCGAACGTTACCTTCAATTAAGATTGCGTTTCTTTTCTCATCTTTCTCTCCAGAGGTGAAAATCCTCACCACCCTGAAGTGAAGGCCCTTTCACACAAGGAATGTATGAAAGGGGCACAGCTTGATTAAGAAATGACCTTTCTTGATTGTTTGTTTCTCGATGATTGTTCAAAAGCAATCCAGCTTTTTGGGATTTAGTTATTGCAGCAACAATATAGAACAGTACTGTATACTTTATCACCTTGAAAAGTATCTAGTCTTTTGTTAATTCATCTTATGTTCTTCATTACATCTCTACACGTTTGCATCAGAAAGATGCTATTCCTTCTATACATATGAACAACATCCAGACAAGGCTCCTATATAGATAGATGTATGTATATATATGTATATGTATATAAACAAATGAAAATTGGCTCCCAGTTTTACCCAATATTCCTTTACAAGTCTTAACTTTACAAATTCTGTACACAAGAACGTATCAGTTAAAATGAAAACACTTAGACAAGGAATAATCAGCCACAGTGGACTGTTGTATCTTTAAATTAAGACTAACTTATTTCAACAGAAGTAATACTGGAATCCGCTCTGTACTAGGAGAATATCTACAATAGCTTCTCTAATTCCGCAGTTCCCTCCCCCATTCGGCATTTTAAAACTATTTCTTCATCTCAGAAAAAAAAAGAACAACAACAAAAAGGTGTCTCTTTTTCAAATTCCAAAAAAATGTCAAGTACCCATATTTTAAGACTGGCAGCATAAATCGTTCCTAGATTTTAAAGTCTGTACATTTCTGGTCAGGAGACAAGAAGAAATAGCCCCCGCTAAGGTCGTGGCTTGGGCCACGTTTCATTTCTATATACATTCTTCAGACTGTATCGGTGAACCGGATGGGATAAGTGCTGGACATTCCTAGTATTGTTGGCGGTAACTGTAAGTTTCTGGCAGATGACCACTCACCTCCCCGGTCTCGAATGAAACAAGGGGAGCTGTGAAATATGACACAGACGTGGGGAGGTATTGCCAGCGTTGTCTCGTCAGACATAGTGGTCCTTATTCTCTTATTCCTCCACGGACATTGTTGCTTGCGCGGGCAGTCACTTGGGCATGGCCATGGCAGAGTTCGGGTCGGGATTGAAGAGTTCTTTATAGAGCGGCGGGAAGAGAACGTTGACTGTTTCCGGATGAAGCTGCTGGAAGGCTTGAAGCTCCTCCGTGTGGAGCGTACACAGAGCAGACAATGTTGGGATACGACTGATCAACTGACAAAGAAGAGGGGAAAGAAAAGAAAGATATTTGGGTAAATGCACGACAGCTGGGCATCTATTAGGAAGCGCACCCAAAGTGACTGACATCACACTGGCCGTTCCAATCCCATTAGACATAAAGGCAAGCATGCGTCACATTGACCTTTGCCTGAAACGCGACGACAACCGAAATAGACAAATGCACATTTTACATTGAGGAAAATGTTGAAATGTTGCAAACTGCACAAATGAATGCATCCATTACATGCAGTGAAAATTATTTCATTATGTATGTCATCTCCTACGACTCAATTCATTTTTGATTAGAAAATCCGAAACACAATACAACTGCAACAAATGAAAATAGTGCCAACGTGAAATGCCTCTTTCAGTTCTACCTCCATTTGTGTTAACACTAAATTTGACAGACTTTCAGATGTCTCCACGAAATATAAATACAAATAATACATATTAACTGGAGATCAAAAAGGAAAACAACTGTTCATACCCTCATTTTCCCCAAGGTTAACTGCCAGACACAGTCGTGAGATACATCTGTGCACTGTATTGTACATATTGGTGGATTATTGTCACCTTCCCGTGGTAGATGCATAAATCAGAACAATCTGCATGATTTTTTTCATCTTGGGGGGAGAGGGGGGGCTGTGGGAGCAACTGATGCTCTGATGAATTTATGTTCACGGAGAGGAGGAGAAAGACCCAGACAATGTGACAAAAGTAACCAAATCCTGTGAAACTGCCACAGCCGTGAAAGTCTCACACACAAGCCCACCACTGAGAGAGGTCAATTGTGTTAATAAATGCATTGAGCATTGTTAGACATTAAAAATCTTCATACTGGCTAATATGTAACTGTATCAGCTTCCTTGTATTCTGTCTGAATTTCACTTGATTCATTTGATCATTATTCTCTCCGTCATACCTGTTCAGATGATCAGCTGCTGCTTTATTGTGCTACAGTATGATCTTTGTGACTGACGGCTTAGCCTACCTTAGCCAAGGCGTCTTCGTCCATGTGGTTCTTCTGCATAATGTGCTGCAAAGTAAAGTAGATCTTCTCCTGGAGTTTCTGGACTTTGCGGGGCTCCATCAACCACGGACGATCTGTAAAGGACATTGAGAGACAAGGCGGTTGTTTATTTTACATGCGTAACTCGTTTCATGACGTTAGGATAAGGTATCCAGACTAATTCCAATATATATTGATAAAGATGAAGTCCATATGTTGTCGGTCAACAGTATTGTTTTTGTATTTTAAGTCTCGAGGCCCTCCGAGAGCCTGTAAAGTGACTTCAGTGACATGTTTCTAAATACAGTACCTAAAATATGCTTGGAGATGAGAGCTGAAAATCTGCAAAGACTGTGAACAATTTACTGCTAAGTTGTTGAGATGCGTTTGTTCGTTTAACCCCTCTTCGAACATATCAATTGTAGAGATTTTTGGTGCATGGCTAAAATGAAGCTCAAGCACCGCACTTGGGCCTTGTGGCATGAGTCAGCCATCCTCTCCACTGCCTTCATTCTTTCCACTTCAATTGCACTTTTCTTAGATAATGTCTTAAACCATTTCTTCCACAACAGCATGCGGTTAGCTAGCAAGCTATTCATCCATCCATTTCCGAACCGCTTTATCCTCACAAGGGTCACTGGAGGTTGCTGGAGCCTATCCCGGCCGTCTTTGGGCAGCCCTGAACTGGTTGTCAGCCAATCCCAGGGCACACAGAGACGAGCAACCATCCACGCTCACACTCACACCTAGGGACAATTTAGAGTGTTCAATCAGCCTCCCATGCATTTTTTTGGAATGTGGGAGGAAACCGGAGTACCCGGAGAAGACCCACGCAGGCCCGGCCAGAACATGCAAACTCCACACAGGGAGGCCGGAGCTGGAATTGAACCCTGCACCACTGCACTGTGAAGAAAAAAAAAGCCTCCTCCCTGAAGCGTTTTGTGTTAATTTGGACGGGTCGGATGCTGGTCTGCAAGGACGCAAGAGGGCTAGCTCGTAGTGGGCTTGCAACCCGGTGGTGTGGCGGTCCAATTCTCCACTGCGCCGCACATTGATCCACGCAAAAGAGACACTTAAGGGACAGTATATTAGGTTCGCTCATCCTTAAGTTCGCTAACCCACGAGCTTGCTCACTAAGGGGTAGACCGGGACGGTGTTCAAATACATCACCGCCCCACTTGGAGTTGTGTGGTTTGTGGATCCGCATAGTTAAGACAATTCAGGGAACGTTAATAGCTCGTTTCTTAAACACAGCGGTGCATGCTATTCAGCCTGTGGATTACACTGACACATACTGTATGAACAAACATTTGCGTGACTGGTGAAGGTCAAGCCGGGCATGTTTTCAGCACATTCAGAGGACAGGCTGAGAGGAGGTGTCTATTTTTCACAATTTTGGAGCCTCCTTTTATATACTTGGTGATTTATTTATTTTTTTCATTCAAATTTGTCAAGATATGCTCACCCTCTTGTGGGGTGTGAAATCTGTAAGACATTTCTAGTTTCACTTTACCCAGACTTTAATAGACTTCATGGCCTCTTCTGCTTGTGATCGTTTTCTTTATAAAGCAAGGACTATGTACCCCTTCTTTCTGCAACGCTGGATGAGGTCAAAAATGGCACCACTGAACCCATCATCACTGTCAAATTTGGTTTGATTGTCTTTATTTATAATATGTAAGTAAAGTAAGATTCAAATTAAAATGCAAATGGAAATGCACATTTATAAATAGGTCAAACAAGAAACAAAAAAAACAAAGAGAAATGAAAATGATGGCAAGGCAAAAACAGACGATGACTTGCTCGAAAAGGGTTGGGAAAAAATATTTTGTAAAGATCCCACTTATCCAATTATTCAGGACAGTATTCATTTAAAAACCCCAAATAAAATGAATATGACTCATTTTAGCCGTACATTTCTTTCCTGTTTTTCTCTCATCAATTATCCAATACTGTCTCAATATGTAGATGTAAATACTGTAATAACTTCATCTGAGTATTGACTTGTATAACAATTTCTACCGTGATTTCATAATTGGTGGGTGATCACTGACCTGTGGAAATTAGGACAGCTGCCGAGAAGAGAGCGATCTCCTCCTCCGTCAGCTGCAATGAGCACAAACTCTTGGCAAAGTCAAACACCGCGCTCACTAAGTCATCACAACCTTGAAAGCAAACACAAGGACGAGGACAGAGGAGAGGAATAAAGTCAGTACTCTTATCGTAGTCCTGAATGCTCAGAGGAACACCAGTGTTTTCCAGGAGAAATGCGCCATACATTTTCCTTCACTTGGCTCTCTCTGTCTGTCATTTATACGTGACCGAAATGTACAGCGAAGCGAATCACATCTTACCGAGAGCTTTGAACATCTGCATGCCTCCGTACTTCCCCTCAAAGAGCACAGTGTTGTTAAGAGGGTTGAAGGCCCTGCACATCCTCACCAGGACCACCTCTAAACAACCTGAGAGAGCCAGACAGAGATCATTGGAGCCCGAACGTTTCTTTGGTGCATGCCGAGTAAGAGGCCACGAGAAGTCGACTCACCTGATTTCAGCAAGAGGATCTGGTCATTTTGACACAATTCCATAAACCCTGAGATGCGCTTGGCGAACTCGACCACATACTGGATGGCATGTGTGATCTGAATGGCACACTGCTGCCACAACACGTCCCGAGGCTAAACCAGAGCACATCATTTACTCGGTTAGAGTTGCATATGTTTCCTGTGTGTTGATTTTATTCATGTCATTAGTCGTAATTGAAATCCGCCATTGTTCACGAAGAACCTGAATTACTGTTAGCGACGTCTCATTGAAGTGCACAATGTATGTCATATTTGCATGACATGGTAGTAAACAATCCTGTCAAGGGTGGTGCTAGGTGGGGACAACACAGGCTATCTAAAGTCTAAATTGTTGACATGAAATAAGAGAGATAGAGTCATAAAAACAATTCACCTTGCTCTGATACATTTTGACTTCCTCATAGGAATGTGTCTGCCAGGCCAACTGCTGTAGCTCCTCCGAGGTGTACTGACAC
This sequence comes from Hippocampus zosterae, assembly GCF_025434085.1. Classification (NCBI taxonomy): domain Eukaryota; kingdom Metazoa; phylum Chordata; class Actinopteri; order Syngnathiformes; family Syngnathidae; genus Hippocampus; species Hippocampus zosterae. The sequence continues at coordinate 16,671,821 of NC_067456.1, forward strand.
GTCTCCAGATGAGACTTGATGATATTCTGAGCAATGCGGTCTGGAGGAGAGGTGTGAAGTCAATTTACTATCTGCTTAACACTCAATGCATTCATCCATCGATGGCTGTTGTGTGTGTAGACATGTTCTGTTTGTATGCGTGTATTATTAGTTCAGAGATTTTTATACTATCCAAGAGTAAAAGAGAGTCACCGATTTTGCTGCTTTGTCACCTGTACTACTCTTAGGATGCTCATTCTCATTCACATGTTGTTCTTATAGGTCTGGTTTGTGGCGATTTCACATCTAAATATGTTATGATGGATGGGTGTGATGGAGTGAAGACGTGATCTTTACCTAGTTCTCCCATGCTGACGTTGTTGTGTCCCAGTTGACTGTCCTGGTAGCCTCCGTAGCTGAACAGGTTGGGCACTGGTGTCAGGTCGTACACCGGCTCCTGTTTAATGTGCTTCATGCCTGACATATCCAAACCGGACTGGTCTGGAGATGGCTGGGTGGAGTCCATCCCATAGTAGCCCCCTGGAAGTCCAGCGCCATTACTGTGGCCACCCTTGGGCAGGTCAATGACATGCCCATTGGCATAAGTGCCCCCAATCTCATGGTTGAGGGTTGACAGTCCATTGGTTAGGCTAGATGAGTAAACACGTGCCAAAGCCTCCGCTTCCCCTGTCTGTTGCTGCCGCTGTTCCTGTAGTCGTGCCTGGTGCTTTTGGACCTCTGCATACAGACTGTCACGTTGTTTCTTGGACATACGGCCAAATTTAACAGCTAAGGAAAAAAGCAACAACAACAATGGGCAGAGACACACGCATGATTAAGAATTCAGAATGAGGAGTGTTCAAGGGTGCTAAACTCATTCTTGTCACGGGCCACTTTGGAGTTACGCCTTCCTTCAGAGGACAGTGAAACCAAATAAATGTTTAATCCTCACATCGTATTGTTACGTGCACACAAAAAAATTGATGGATTATTATTTTTGAAATCAGTCAACTATTCGTTTGTTTTTTTTGTTCAGTTATTGCTCAAGTAAGTGTAAATTTGTGTAAAATTTCCACTTTAATTATTACACATGACAATTTTGGGGCAGATTTTATTTAGGATCATGTAAGCAGATTTGCTTTTGTGGGCCATATAAAATGATGTGGCGGCCCAGATCTGGCCCCCAGGCCTTACGTTTGAGGCTCTAAAGCAGTTTTAGTCCAGCCTGATCGATGAATGAGTAATACCTTTGTCCATATTGTGTTTACTTATGTCTGCATTGTCCATTTCACGTACAAGATGCAAGGAAATTGTGGATGAAAAGGGCCTCACCATCTCTGGACATTCCTAGGGCTAGACACTTCTGAAGGCGGCAGTGTTGGCATCGGTTGCGGTTTGTTCTGTCGATGAGACAGTTCCTCTGGCGGGGGCAGGAGTAGGATGCGTTGTTCTGCTGACTCCTTCTGAAGAATCCCTGTTTGCACGTCGACACCACGCATGAATAATCACTCACAGGTATCCGAACAAAGCCGACAAACTGCTTTTGGATGTTGCGTTGGCTTCCGCTTCATTTCAGTCTTACCTTACAACCCTCACATGTGATGACTCCGTAGTGGATCCCTGATGATTTGTCTCCGCAAATTTTGCATGGTATTACTTCGATTTGGGCTGCAAGCAGAGAATGGTGTAAAAAATATATAGATATATACATTTTTAAATGGGAGTTGAAGTAAAGCACAGTGATCGGACTTCAATTGCACGCGTCTTAATTCTGTGACATGGTCTTGGTAAATATTTATAAGAATGTCACTAGAAGGGCACATGGGGGCATACAAAAGAAAATGCCTGTCAGCCATTTGGCCATAAGGCCCCAGTGGAGTGGCAGTGTGCATGTGAGTACTACAGTAGGTTATGTCTAAGAGTTATGAAAAGACCTTCACAAGGGCAGTGTGACATGTAGACCTTGTGTTTGGCTTTGCAGGAGTTTCTCTAATGACTGCGACATCGCGGACCGCATCCACTCTCCCAAGCACGCACTCAAACACCTTGGTGGCAAGGCAGCATTAATTGCGGGTCCCTTCTTTGTGTTCCACTGAAAGGAAACACCCCTGCGGGTTAGTAATGTTGCCCATAATGATAAAAGAGGTTACATCAGTGCTGACCACTATTCACTCACACAATCAAAATTTCCCCCACTTTTCAGCCTTTTCTTTATCATCCGTGCACTGAGTTATTGAACGACATTTTCCCCCCTTTTAAAATCTAAATGAACTGCATTTATTTTCCTTTGAAAATATTACTCACTGTGTATAGGCAGCTCCATGTACAGCCAAAACCAAAGACAGAGTATATCAGCAACAGAAGCTGTTTCCGTGTAACACACTGGCGCACCTGTTGCTTGTGTATTTTCGCCTGTCATCCATAGTCTATGGAAAGCGAAAGCTGCACTTCCAGTTAAGGGTTACGTACGAAGATGTATGCGGTGATAGGCAGGTCTGTCTGCTGAGATGGCACAGTCTCTAAAGAGATTATGCAGCCTATCTAATCCTAAATTATTTCCCAACAAGCTTAAACTCTGCTAAGACATCCATTCACCTGTAAACTCCATGCATTGCTCAGTTTGTCTTGAATTCGGCAGGTTTGGTTCGGTTGGCCAGATATTTATCGAGAGTTCAAAATCATTGTACTGTGTTTCTATTAACGTGCCTTTCATATGGTTTAACAATGCAACCCGCAAAAAATTGTAAACCTTCCGTTGTCAAAATGTTTAAGCACGCCCCATGTACTCATGATCTTGTTCTACACCACTGCGAAGCAAAATGAGTGTGATAAAAATAACATTTCTCTGACTGCGTTGAGCAAAATGGTGCCTTTTTGTCTGTTTTTAAATCAGCTCTTTTATTAGCCTCTACTGCATTGTTAAGGAGCACCAAAAGAAAAAGTCCACGAGTGAGTCAGTGCTCCATACGTATATTTATCCATACCTATATTTTTACAGCAGGTTCCATTTCATGTGCACTCACAAAAGAACTAGCTGTGTGTAGGAATGAGTGTTCAGTGTGTATAATTGGTTAATCCCATAATGGGCTCAATTTGAGACAGTTCTGTCTAATGCGACTGAGTGGTCATAGACAGGGACCGCTGGGGACACACTGGATACTTACTTGTCCAAACCCTCATATGCAGATAAAGGATTGCTTCATTTCTCACCAGTGTGGTGCACAACAACACTTTCCAGAATGATCATTGACTGGCTTTTGGATCCGCCAGGAAATCAAATTTTGCTCAGAATAGTCCAAAAGGATTTCATGTGTTTTGGAAAAGAGTCCCTCAAATGTACAAGTCAAGCAACGGCTCATAACAAGTGCAAAGCGACACCTTTGCACTTGTTAGTCTGTGGGTGAAGCACTGATGGAGGGCTGCACACTTTTTTTTACTAAATCAAGCACCACCCGTACTGTGAGTTGTGGTGCGGCTCAAGACCTGACCCATTTCCACCCGTTCCTGTCCAACTGGCTCTAAAATGGGTCAGAGCAGACAACACGTGCACGGGGAAGTCAACGACCACAGCCCGTAAGGCCTGTCAACGGGCGGGGTTGTGTCTGGCACCGTTACAGACTGGTTAGCAACAAATATAGTCTCATCCACGTTAAAAGCCTGCTGTTTCCAATCCTCTGACCTTACCTATGATTGAGTTTATTATGCCCGCAAAGATGCATAAGTACAGTACATACTCAAAGTTTCTAGTGATTTCCAGCAAAGGTTTGTGTCTACCCAAGATGAGCATGTGTTAACAGTTCCGCTCCAGCGATTACAGTCTATCTATGTATTCACTGTATGTCTGCTTACCCCATGGGAGATGGTACTCCTCTTTGTACGACATAATTATGCCCAAAGGAGCACAGGCGTGTGGGCATGAGCATTGTTTCACCGAGCGTTTGTCTTTCGTTAGAGTTTCCCCACAAATAAAGAGAGAAGAAAAGTGAAGTACGTGTATGGCACGTGTGCGTGTTTGCAAATGTGTGTGTGGGTGTGCGCATTGTCAACCGTGTGCATGTGATGTGCTCATCGCCAGCGGGGACTGTCAGGTAGGATATAGAGATACGGTCATGACAGCGTTGCCGTTGCCAGGGTGACCACCCACTCGCTGCACTCGTCTGGCTGTCACAGCAATGATGTGCGAAGCTGTCACACTCTTAAAGGAAGTGATGTCACCGAGTGTCCTGTTTGCACCCCCCCCCCGCCCCCACCCCATCCCGTCTCTTTCTATCACGGCTGCTGAGGATTTACGAATTGCTAAAGCAGAGGACTCCCACTTCTTCCTTGAGTAGACAATACTTGCTTTCTGCCCGTTATACCTCAGCTGCACTGAAGGATTATAGCAGAATTAAAGATGTTTTTTGTGTGCTCAACCCATGGTTTGTGTGTATTTGTAAAGATTTACTGATGTTTTCATAAACTTAGTGAATTTCTACATTAAAAAAACTTGGGAAAAATGTCTAACCTCTCTCAATGGGCTTCTGGTGTAACAAAAAAAAATCCTCAGGTCTTTTTTATTGTGTGTTCCGAGTTAGCGATATTATGTAAAAACCAGACTGCCGGTGATATGTGTAGATTCTCAGTCAGCCCGCTCATAATAAGCCACAAAGTTTAAATCGACGCAACTGGAATCTTGTTTGTTGAAGGCATTTCGCCTATAATCCAAAAGGCTTCTTCGGTTCTAAATTTTCGGTGGGGAGGCCCAATTGCGCCCTATTTCTGCCAACTTTCTGATGGCGAGTGTGGCATGGACCAAGGAAACTTCTGTCAAATTTTGTTGTGGTAGGTACATCAGGAGGTAACGGTGGAGCACAAGTGGAGGATAATTTGCACCTAGTGAGCACTCCTCGACAGAGAGGGGAGGATACCTGAACGTCAGAGTGACTGACAGCTCTGATGGCCAGCGGGAGTGCGAGTGTTTATCCCGGGGTTGTTATGTAACAGTAGGACTGCAACGCCGGCGATTCCTCAGCTAAGAGGAGGATCAGTCTGACGCTCATGAGAGAAAGAGAAAGACGACTTTAGAAATAACAAGGCCGGCTAGCTGTGCTGTTAACTCTGCACGTGTGTGTGTGTGTGTGTGTGTGTGTGTGTGTGTGTGTGTGTGTGTGCGTGTGTGTGTGTGTGTGTGTGTGTGTGTAGTTGATTGTGGCCATGAGGACTATATTACACTGACACGTGTGTTATCATAATTGATTTTTAATGAAGTGAGGTTCTCCTGTGTATTTCCTGTGCTGCCCCTCTTTAAATAGAGTCCTAATTATCTGCAATGTGCTACTAGGGGGGGAAAAAAAAGCAGTAGGCTGCCGCCGGTATCTTAACAATGTTTCATCTTATAACACGGGTTATGAACAGAAATGCACAAACGTGAACGATATGACATGAATTAAGTATCATGTAACTCCAAACGCGGTCCACTAGGTGTTGCTGTACATGTAACGCTCGTGTGTGTGCACGCGCGCATTGTGTGAGGCCAGGATGCGTTGTTGAGAAGAGGCAGACTGGACATGCATGTTTGATTAATTCAGCCTGCGGGATGGCTCCAATACAGGAAAACAACACAAAATACACAATTGCACGGAGTGAATATACACCAGAGCTTGGTGCTGTAGTTTCACGTCTCACGGAACAGTTGAGATCACTTTCCAGCCTAACTTTTGCCAAACGTGAGGCACTTCACGAAGGCAAACAAAACTCCCGAGATCCCAGAAGGTGACTCGTAGAGGATGACTGTGGGTGGTATTTCCCTGATATTAAAAATATGAATTGTTTCTTTCCAAGTTAACGAGATATTTTGTGGCAGAATGAAGGAGATCGACATTTTCCCCTTCCCTCGCCTGGAGCCTGCTTGTTAAATGTTAACAAGTCTGCTGCCGGTCTTAGATGTCTTACACACTCTGAATTATCTTATCACTATTCACCATCCCTTCCACTTCTGACTGTCTGACATTGCCGCACGTCGCCGAGTGTTCCTTCACGCTGTAAGTGGCTGTGTGACTTGGAAATCATCTCGGTTTCTGTATTTCATGATCTATTTCCATCTCGCGGAAGAACTCCTCGTCGTATAAAGCCCAAAAAGGAGCAAGCTTTTTCTTCCCGTCCGCTGATGATGAAAACACTGCAAAAACTTCTGGTGCTGTGATTGCTGAGTGAATTAAGTCACGCTTCTGGGAATAGCGCATAAGAATACTGCTCGGGTTATCTCCCCCGTGCCTCCTCTCATGTTTGCACATCTTACTGCCCCATTAAAATCAATGAAGCGCTCCTCTGCCGATGGATTCAAATGGACTTGAGCAGCACGCCGCCTCACTTGCCATGTGAAACATCTAAAACACAATGAAGAGCAGCGGACTTGGTGCTCTTCTGAACAAACTAATGTTCAGTCACTTTCACCAGTCATCCACACCGCTTGAGTTCTTCGCCTCCTACCGACGCAGGCGTCTGTGTTTTTCTGCGGATGTCTGCCATTGTGGTTGAACACCGTGCATTAATAAATGTATACTTCATCAGAATGTTTTCATTCTCGCACTTCTGCTAGATCTCAGAACTCTTCGGTACCCGGTTCTACTTTAATTTCGAGAAATTGACAAATCCAAGGCGGAATGGGTTGACAAAAGTAGAAAACTAACCTTACACACAATGCCACTACTGCATCTTAATTCCAATCCATTCCATACAAATCCCATGTACCAAACAGTCCTCTTGTACGCATTTCAGCCTACCAAGTGGTGAAAAATTAGTTCAGTTTGTCTCATTAAACTTTCAAACATAACCATAATCTGTCTCGGGCGTCCACTGCGGGTTATGTCGACAAAAGTAAATAGCTGCATCATCTGCTTTCATAATTCGAGCTCGCACCCGAAACCTCCAGTCGCCACTCGTGTCAATGCACTGTTATGAAAAAAAAAAAAGTCATAATGTGTAACAAATGAAAAATACAATGTTATCTAAATGTTGAATGGTCAATGTAGTGGTCCACTTATATTGCGCTTTATCTTCATCATACATTTACAAAGTCATATTCACTTATCTGATTCAAGCAAATGAAAGTGCATTGACACATACAGCCTATCAATCATCAATCCAACGAAAGGTTTTCCTTTTTTGTTGAAAGTAAATTTACTTTAATCCCCAGCTTTCCGCGCCGTACGTTGGCTAACAGCAGAACCCGGCACGTTTACTTTCTCTTTGGTCCCATTTTACAGCTATCAGCTTTCTATAATTAGGTTTGTCCTAAACTAGTTTGTCTCACAGGTCTGATGTCCAAGTTTGCAAACTCCTTCGTTTGTTGCTTGGACGGCGTGAGAGGCCACCAGCGAGGCGTTGATGCACCGCGCTGGGCTTTATTGACTGACTGCTGAACAGTTGAATGTAATGCTCATTAGCAGGCCAAATATTCCCATTCGCATGCAACTACTTGCGGTCATTTGCGCAACGTAGCACGCACGTAGCTTTTATGTATCTGCACTCACAAGCACCATCCAAACATTCCTCTCTGAAGAAAATGTGCTCTGACCCGTTCTGACTCAAAAACGAAAATTCTGATTCGGTGTTCATTTTCAATTGCCAATTTGCAACGCAAATTCGAGTCATCGGCGATTTCTGCACAGCAAGTAAATAGTCGAACATTATATGAGTGCAACAGAATCCAACTTGTTTTAAAAAGAAGAAAAAACACATATTTGATTTCCATGAGAAAAAGAACATCATCAGACTGCAATGCGTCCCCATTTAGGTACAGTACCAGAGTGGTTTATACCCCGACAGAAGTGGGCCAAAAAGCAGCCTGTGTGTGTTTTATTTGTTTTTGTTTTTTTTTAGTTCGCTTCACAACTTTATTTAATCAGATTGCAGATTATTTACCGAAACTCATGATGGGCACATGCTGCCATGCTAACCCGAGGTTCGCCATGCTAGCATACTTCTACCAATTGTGTGAGTTTGCAGCCTGCCGTGCTTTAAAATAATCATCCTAATGCCACACAGCAGTAATAGCTTGCCTCCCCCCTTGCGCCGGGTCACGCCCCCGCCACCAAACATGTCTTCATCACACTGTCACAGCATGTACAGTGACAGAACACATTTATTAGACCCGCCAGCATTTATTTGTCTCATAGATCATCCAGCACCTCGTGGTGTTTTAACACAAACTCTTTCTTTTTTAATAAGCGCTCAACTTTTAACATTTTGAACAGCAATGAGGTGTTCAAGTTTGTATATCCAAATTTGAGGCAGCTCACTGGGCTTCTTTGATAACTCATGCAGAATTCAACTACTAAAACGATTTGATTCCCTTTAGGAATGTCAACAAATTGATCTTGACATCCTAATTGAGAAATAGTAATGTGCAGGCCTATTTTTTCACGTTTGCAAAACAGTGAATTCGAGTACTCCTGTTTTTAAAATTTCAGTTAAAGAGTTACTGACAGCCTATTAAAGAAAGGTAAAATTTATTTGGGGAGCTGTAGCATAAAGCATCCATCGAGTGGTGGTCTAATAAATTTGTGAAACGGTGGACATGCCTCTTGCTTCTCCCAACCCTGTAAAATGCATCGTGATCAAACCCCCTCTTCCTCCACACTTTGCCAGCACAACTGTCTCCCCACACATATGTACAAATACTCAGAAAAACAGTCTCTCCTGCACTAACCCCCCATGCTGTGTGTCAGAGGGCATGAGCTTGTCCAGCTTGCCGTGCGGCCTCAAAGCACTCTGGGTAATTGCTCAGATAGCAGGTCTGGGATCAGCTGCAGCTTGCTCAAAGAATATTGTGCTGCAGCATGATTGGACACCACGGAGAGGGGACAGAAGGGGGCCACTGTTATCCAGTGCATCGATTCTTTCTCTCTCTCTCTCTCTCTCTCTCTCTCTCTCTCTCTCTCTCTCTCTCTCACACACACACACACACACCCGCACACAGACGCGCACACACACAAAATTTGCAACGCACTCACATATGCTTGAATGAATAAATTACTGTGCGCTGCTTTGGAAAAAAACAGACATTACAGTATGACATTCTGTGCTTAACCGCCTCTCCGCTCCAACACACATACACACACACACACACTCACAAAGTCTCCCAGCCAATGCGGCATGTGTCCTCAGATGGATAAGAGGAGAAGGAGGCGTGGGAAAAAAATCCACAGGGTAAACCCAACCCCTGCCCCAAAACACACACACACACACACACACACACTGAATCTGCCCATCTGCCTCCTCTGATCTGCCTCTCATGGCCACTGTACACACGCTCACACAGACATACTTCCATGCCCTTCAGGCCCCTGGGTGACCCGTAGGACGCTAACAGCCTTTGACCTTTCCTTGAAGACCGAGTGAACGCATCAGAGCGGAACGGCTCCAAGTGTGAGAGATCTGCATCTGGTCATTTTGATGCTGAAATCAGCCATGAGAATGCACACACACACAGACAACACACGCACATTGCTTTCTGTCTCGTGTCGCTCACTGTCATGACTTGCTCTTCATATCAACACGCATGCGTTTGTGGGCAGAGCGGAGCTGCCACACCGTTGGGGTGGTTGTGTCCATATTTTACTTGGACTGAAGGAATGAGCGTACAGGAGAAGATGTTTACATGCACTGAGTGAGGTCGTTTCCTCCTGGGGTGGGAAAATAACGTTTGTTGGCGTTGGCCATGTCCTCATCCTCCTTCAATGCTCCTCCTATGGTGTTTCTCTTGAGTCTAATTGTAGATGACAGTGTGTGTGTGTGTGTGTCTTTGAGGGGGGGAAGGGAGAGAAAAGGTGGCTATACCAGAGAGCCAAAGAAAGGTTAGAGAGACTAATAGGAGGGAAGGGAGCGACATGCTTGCAAAGACAAAGAGAAAATTTTGAAGTTTGTCCTGTTAAGTGTGCCCAAAAATACAACTGAAGCAGATTTGTGGATCAAATCCACAATTCTGTGTGTGAGGCTGCAGTTCACTGCAGAAATACGAGTTTTTCAGATGAAGAGGAGAGAGTAAAAATGCAATATTTCCATCTGCCTGTCAGTCAAATAATGGCCCTTACATTTCATCATCATCATAATAACTTTTTTTAAGATTATGAAATAAATTTTCATTGAGTGGTGACCATAATAAGATCTTATCACACATGTCGTACTACGCAATAAACTTTGAATGGACACTGATGAAAATACAAAATTAAGTGTCTGTGTCGGACAGTAGTGTTGTGGCAAATTGTGTTTTCAGTCTCATTTTGTCCATAAAAGCTGCATTACACCGTATTTTTCTTTCATTCCAATTAGAATTAAAACTTGAACGTGATTATCCTTCCGCTGTCGACTGCACGGGCCATGATTCTACTACGGCCTTATCACGGTAACCATTTCTAACTAATACTTGGTCCATCTTTCTCTCTACAGGGCGACATCACATGAGTCACACCACATGATTAGTCGAGTCTTTTAAACACTGGTCAATTTGATTTGATTGGGAGAAGCTCACCGACTTTGTTAGAGACATGTCAAGCAATAAAAAGATATTCAATCCACAGTGGCCTAGCTCCGGCCTTCCTGTGTGGAGTTTGCATGTTCTCCCCGGGCCTGCGTGGGTCTTCTCTGGGTACTCTGGTTTCCTCCCACATTCCAAAAAACATGCATGGCAGGCTGAGTGAACACTCAAAAAATTGTCCCTAGGTGTGAGTGTGAGCACGGATGGTTGTTCGTCTCTGTGTGCCCTGCGATTGGCTGGCAACCGGTTCGGGATGTCCCCCGCCTACTGCACGAAGACAGCTGGGATAGGCTCTAGCAACCCCCCCCCCCCCCCCCGGCCACCACCACCCCTCTGCGACCCTTGTGAGGACAAAGCGGATCGGAAAATGGATGGATGAATCCACAGTTCATGAAATTGCTCAAATTGCACAAAAAGTACAGAATGGTTAAGAGATTTAGCCAAGGTACTTTGGTTGAACTGTGTGATTTTTGTTTCCACTTGTGACTGTGAAAGCCATCTTCTTCCAGTAACTGTATCTTTTTACACTTGACTGCCTCAAGTTCGGGTTCTTGCACGCCGCTTGTGTGTTTATGTATTCCGGCGAGTGAAGCCAGAGCGAACGCGGGCATATAAATGAGAGGCCGTTGCAGTGTGTGTTTGACTGCACGCGTGTGCGTTTCTGCTTAAGTGCGAGAGCATGCGATGTGTGTGTCCTCTCTCAGGGATGGCCACTAATAGCTCGCCTCGGGCAACAATTTAACTCAGCCTAACAAGGTTCTCCCCAAAGTGGCCCCAGGGGCATCTCTCACAGAGGCAAATTGATCACAAAGACTCACACACACAGCCTGCTCTGCACTTCACCTGCTTTCGCTCTCTCTCTCTCTCTCTCTTTCCCTCTCTAGTGGCATGATTTAACAGAATACATTATCACCGTTAAATTGGAGTCGAGTGAGTAAAAGCAGCAGCAGTTTTGGTTTCATAATTCCATTCCCTTTACGAAGGAATGATAAGAGACCTCACGTCAACTGCTCTGGCAACCGCGTGTCCTTAGCGGTGGTTGTTCACCCGGGCGCACACACTGGCATGCACATTTGGGCTGGGCGAGGTTGCTCAAGAGAGAGCGATACAGAAAGAGAGAGAGGGGAGGATGAAGAGAAGGAGAGATAGTCCTAATAAGAACCTCTTCAACGGGATTACAAGCACTAAAACTGGCTAATCTTTGTCATTAAGAAAAGATGCAGTTGGCTAAGTCGAAGGCTTATTGTTGCGACGTTGCAAGCTTTGCATCTGCCAACGCAACACCTTCAGTTAGTGGGAACATGCTTTTAGATTGCACGTGGCAACTAATTGTAATGGAGCTCGGCTTCTTCCCTGAGGAAGATCAATTCTTGGATAAACAAATCACTTTTCTGTGCATCATATGACGAGGCTGTCTTATTTCCAATGTCGAGCTATGCATATTCCTAAAACGAGGTGGAAGTGCGACATTGACACAAACCTACTGTAAGTGGAGTAATCAGTTTTTGTGTTAGATAAGCAGCGGTTTCCTGGTGTGGACTTTGGATGCCACCGGTATGGGTGCAGGCAGGCGTTTGTTAGTCACTGCTGAGGGCAACGCCGGTTTGCAAATGTGATCTGATCACAGTATCTGCATGAGCATGTGGGTGTCTACCATTTCGACTCAATGTCTTTTTGGCACATCCAAATGAACTGCACATCCTCCACTTTAAGCACACTTTTGGCAGACGCGCACGCATGCACGCGTACTTTAATTGCTGTCCTTTCTTATCTCAGTCTCATTCTCCCTCCCTCCCTTCTTTTTACTTTTATCTCCCGATTTGAAATCCCCGCTTTCACATTTGTTCACCTCAAATCAGCTCTCCATCTCCACGTGCAGAAAAGGAAATCATTTCACACATAATCTGCTCGAAATGAAGAGGAAAACAATAATCGCCATAACCCACCGTGGCGTCCTTCTTTTTCACCCTCTTTTCTTATCGAGTATGATTAGCTGGCCACTTTTGCATTCATGTCATATTTTGGGTCTCATAACTTTTCCTCTTGATATCTCTTTGGACACGGTGGCAATGAAAAACAATAAGAGCTGTTTCAGCTGGTCTGCGTGCAAGATCTTCTTCCAGTAAAACATTTGTGAAAATGGAGCGCCTCAAACCAACTTCTGTCTAAATCTGAGAAAAATGATGTGGCTCCACAGAGACGTACAGTACTTCCTTCACGGAGCAGTAAAATGGGCAGACGAGGACTTATGACTTCAAGGCAGATTTAGAGTTTAGGAGCGGTTCAGGTCTGAAAATCCCTCATGGCGTAGATAAAGTGGCTACACAAACTCAAGCGTGCCATATAGCCCACGCTTTGTGTGTATTTAGACTTAAAGAAAAAAGAGAGAGAGAATGAGCAAAGAAGGGGGACACCGTTCGCCTCATATCCCCGAGACGGCGGGATAAAACCAACATGAAGTCTGTGCTGAGCGCTTGCTAAACAAACACGAGCTATGATAGCGGCTCAGTGGGACTACAGGAGTGCCATCAGGCCATACGCACACAGACGCACACAGACGCACACAGCGCGCGGTTGGGCAGAGGAGACTGGGGTATGCGTTAGCGAGTGTCTTGCCAGTGGGATATGAGCCCCACATGTGTGTGTGTGTGTGTGTGTGTGTGTGTGCGTCGCTCAGTCAGTAGGGCTGTGTTGAGGGATTAACAACGTGGCCTGCATGGGCTTGGGGTAATCTCTCCTCTCTTCTTACATAACACTCGCCATTAGTCAGCACAAACACACAATAAACAGCGCGAATCGACACTGACCGAGTCCCACAACAGACCACTCGGGGCCCCGACATTGCGTTTTCCACAGTATGAAATTCAGTCGGAGCAATGTGAATCAGTAATGGAATGAAAGTGGTCTTTCAAACTCGGAGTGGGTCCAGCGATCTCGGTTCGGCTGCTTTCTCACTTGAGATCTTTTTGTCGGTAAGCCTGTACTTCCCACCTTGTTTGAAAATATGAAAAAAGAGTCGACGGTTCACAATTCGGGATCACGCGATATGGTTGAAGCAGTGTCATCTGAGTGATGCGCCGCAGATTTATCTGAACAGACTGCTTCCGTTGGATTTGATGAAAAATCGATCTCGCAATGCGCAAACCTCCACGGCAAAACAGGATGGAACTAATTCTATTGGCATGAAGCCGTCATGCGTATTGTTTCAGTGTGTGTGCGTGTGTGTGTGTGTGTGTGTGTGTGTGAGCGCGTGTGTGCGCCTTTAGTGATGCTATCTATGTGGGGAGTAAAACACGAGCCAATGGCATATTTTGCAATATCGACAGCATCGCCACACCTGTTGCGACACCTCTGACCTCAGCTTGCCTTCACCTGACTCGTGTACCGTTCCTCTCTCTTTTCGTCATCCTGAAGAAGTGCAGGAGATAGCGATTGACATCCAGCGGATAAAATGCCGTTTTGACCGGCCCTCTCACGCCCTCTCTCCGACCCCCACCGCTTCAGCTACCGCATGGTGAACTCTTTGACCGAGGTGCATCGAGGTTGCACCGACGCTGCCTCTACGCTGCAGCAAATGAAAACATGTCCAACATGAAATGAATAAAACTAGTTTGTATTGCTATTATAATTTGTTTGGCTATACAAATGTGATGGGACATTAGGAGCTTCATTTACTTGCAACTTCATCATGAGGTTTTAGATGCAAATAAATCCACTTGGTGCTAAATACAGATTTTCATTTTTAAAACATTTTGCAAAGCCACAATATAAAACGTGCATTTCTTGATATGCAAAAAAGGCCCAAAACATATTTTTGGATCAGTTATTATCCAACCCCCACCCACCCCCACCCCCGTTTTTGTTTTCCTGGCCTGGAAATTGGCGGACATCACATTCGGTCGGAACTTCAGAAGTCGTGGCTACCGTTAAATGATAATTACCACGGCACATGAGAGGCCTCTATTTTTTATAACCTTGTGGTTGTGTGCACAGTTCTATGTAAGGGCAGCTGAGACACACACACAGGTTGAGAGCGGGGGGCGCGCTGCCCACACTGATTTAATTCTATCTGACAAAACCCTTTCGGGCGTGCAGAGGGAGAGAGGAAGATGGAGAGAGCTAGAGATGGAGAAAGAGGGGTGAGAGAGACGCTTCAGGGGCCTCCTCTGCTAACCGTGGCTATAAAGTGAAAGCTGGAGCTTCCCGTAGAAACCCCCATGCACAAGCGTGGTCGCTATAATTCGAGGGGGGGGGGGGACGCAAGGCGCATGACAGAGAAGTTTGGTCTTAAATGACAGAATGAGAGGTGGGCGACGTTTGTCTGTTTTATTTACTTTTTCTGTTTTTGTTTTTCCGGCTCAGAGTTGTGGCGGCCTCAAGCAGCAGCCGAAAATGTTAAATGGCATCCAGACACATAAAATATGACAGCGAAAAGAAGACTTATGCAATAGATGCCGTTCTCGATGGCCATTTATATTGTTTGTCATGGAATTCAATCTTGCTGTGGTGATTCATTGTTTATTTTTCAATTGAACTGCAACATTGCGTTAAAGCCACATATAATATGCACGATCACAGCAAATTATTCTGTTAGTATAGAAAATGAAAAGAATTACAATGGATTCTATTTATGTATAACACTCCTCTCTTTTTGCAGAGTTATTCAGCCTTGGGATATATATTTCTTTTAACCTTTTTGCTTAAACATTCACCGATTACACCAAGAATGATCACATTTAATGGCTACCTATATCCATACAAAATAATGTTCTCACCGTTAAAATGCTATTTGACATAATTGTTTTCGAAGACAAAATGCAGCAACGCATTTTCATAACGTTCAATGACGCAACTGGTCTGAGCCTGAATTGCACAATACGTCTCACTATAAAACCAAATCTCCAAACGGTCGTTAACATTCCAAATAGGCCCCACTGCAAATGTTCTTGAATTGGGAACAGTATAATTCTGATCTCAATATGAATCTGACACTGTTCATGGGGGGGGGGGGGGGGAGTCGGAACGTGCAAGCTTGTGCGTTTGTATGCGCGCGCGTGTGAGCGAGAGAGAGAGAGAGAGAGAGAGCGCCGACAACATGACATTGACGTTGATATTGAACATGCCGGTCGCCTTGTAGAGAAATGGGTTAGTGGAGCTCACGGCAAGTGGCCCTGGAACATCCCAAAAACTTTTTACACAACCTCGAATCAGCAAAGACGAGTAAAAAGCATCTTTTCCTGTAACACCATCGGGCGGCAATTTCCGGCCGGCGAACTGATGTGAATGGACTAAGGTGATTCATCAGACGCCACTTTTCATTTCCAATCGCTTTGCGCGTGGACTTGTTCGCCTGCTCATTTGAAACACGCAAATAAACTTTGGCATACTTTCTTCATTTTGTATCGCGGTGAACTCGACTTCAAGCTAAAACAAACAAACAACAAGAAAACTTTCAAGGTCCAACGTGACATGGAGCAAATCACGCCAATCGGCGTTCGCGCGTGCGTGGAGTTGGTGCGCTTACCTCGCATGATGTTGCTGTTGCGCCTCACTTGCCAAAGCAGCAGTCATGAAGAAACAAACAGAAACACTGAAATAAAAAGGGGGCGTCTCGGTGGGCAAGATCCTCTGTTTAAAATAAGAACTAAAAGAGTGTCGATGATCTGCGTCGACCACCGCTGGCTGCCCTGATTGGAGGCGGCTCGTGCGCTAAAAGCATCCCAGACGCGGGCGTGGGGAGGCGGACGGAGGTCGTTCGGCGTGTCGGTGGTTGCGCTCTGGTCTTGCGGTCGCTTTCATGACATCTGCGCCCTCACCTCGATGGGAGGGTTCCACTGTTTTCTGCCGGCTGAAGGAGGGGAGAGCGTGTTGTAGAAGCTTTGCCCGCCCGCTCGGATTGGACCCGAGCGCTTTCCGCCCCTCCCACTCTCTCCCGCTCAGCCTGCAGCCGACAAGCGCGCGCGCGCGCACGCGTAGGCACACGCACGCAAGCCTGAGCGCACTCCGACGCTAACACTTGACATTTAATCAGCCCAGTACAATATACTGGTGGTTGTTTTCAAACATGCAAAAAAAAAAACCCTAAAAAAAAAGTGTGTCAACCCTTCACCATGTCCAGATTTTCCGGCTCCATGATTTAAAAAGAGACTCGTGTTGATCTGGCCGATCAGGTAATTGTGAAAATGTTTAGATCACAACATATTTCGATGACTCAAGTGCAGGAGCTGCATGAAACATTTCTGTCTTTAAAATGTAAATAATATTCACTTTTGAGTGAATGGATAAACATATTAAACACCACGCTTCTTAGTTTAATGAGCACAAATTTGCTCTGCGTTGTAGTGTGAGAGCACTTCCCAAAAGCTAAATACAAAAGATCAAAGTGTTGGGTGCTTAGAATGACAGTTGTTATGTGACCAAGAATCAAAGATGCATCTTAATTGTGATTGTCAACTTAAAGTACAATTGAGACACGATTAAAAAGTTTTTGAAGACAACAAGAACGGACTAGTAATGGTGGTTATGTACTGTACACGGAGCTTAATGATCTTACTGTATGTCACAGAAAGAAGAGCAGCTCCGATGACAGCTTGTCTCAGGTAATCCTTGGGGATGGCTTTCAGGGTGGGGTCTTCTACTTCCTCTGAGAAATACTCAAATACTGACATAGCAACCGGACGATATACGACCTCAACAACTAACACTGTCGGCTTGAGGCGATTCTAACCATGCTCATTGTGATTTTGGCCCATTGTATCTTTAACTAACACATTCTCACCACCAGGAATTAACATATCAAGTCAAGTCAAATGCGCTGTATGTGCAACATACAGCAAGGTTAAATTTCTTCCCTCTCAACCAGACAACAAGACAACAACAGGAGCCAGTGCGGTATATATAGTGACCAACGGTTGTCCCACAGGGGGTTCAAATTTGCAAAGTAAGCATTTACATTGTTTTCTCCGTGCTAATTAAGGCAAAGGGGGAGATAATATGAGATGGATGACAAGGCCCAATATGAGTTTCCAGCTTCAGTAACCTCCCTCGAGCCCACACAGACGCCCGGTGACTTCCATGGGGTTTGAACTAAATATGAAGCAAAGTTAAGAAAATAGTCATATCATGCAGGTGCAGGAATGAGTGTGTGTCCTGTCTGTTCTGAAACAATCTCCCTCTGTCAGGCTGGGTTAGCATCAGGCCTGGTTCAATGTCTGCCGTTGGAGTAGTTGTGTGAGAGCTAACACTGGATGCTTATGGCAGTCTGTGCGAGGTAGCAAAGAGGCAGGTGTGGGTTGGAGGCACTTTCAACCCCACTCTCCTAGCCTCTTTAGCTGTGGCCCATGGAAGGAGAGAGATAGAGAGATAGAGAGAGAGAGAGAGAGAGAGAGACACACACACACACACACACTCACACAACCAATGAGAGAGCGAAACTGCCCCGAGCGCATCTCCACTGACCTACATTTTATCTGTCGCTTTTTTCCACTCCTCCTTTTTCATCCTTTATTTCTCCCATACCAACAGCTCCATAATTGTGATGTAATGACCAAAGCAAGCGTGATAAAATCCCAGACTGGTCAGGATGAAATGCCCCTTCAAGACAGGCAGACAGTGAAAGACAACAACGGGGAGGGGTTAATCGTTAGTTCTTTAAAATCAAATGATCCCATTTTTCTAAAGGGATTTTAAAAAAACATTGTCCTTATTTGTTCTGTGCGCTGTGTGAACTTCAATGAATGTGAACATAGGTGAGTCCATGAAAAGGGATTACACCCTATTTGAAACCAGAACCGCGAGCGACAATTGGCAATTTACTTTAAATGTGTCCAAGAGTGTAAATTGTGTTGTGAAAGTGAACATAGAGGCAGGACGTCATGAGGTCTGGAGTGTCCATATGGTGGTAAGAGGGAGGAAGGGAGCAGGAGAAGCAGACGGGGCCATGCCTCAGGGCCCAACTTGGAGGAGGAGAAAAGTGCATTCTGCATAGAGATGCAATCTCAGATCCAATTGCTCTGCCTTCATATTCCTTTGCCTGCTTCTTTTCCCCCTTTTTTTAAATACACTATATGTCATTTATTTGTCCTCAACCTCCATCTCAACCTCTGGAAGAGTAGAATTATTTATCGGTTCCGCTTTCTTTCTTATACAGTTTGATGGTGCTTTAGTCCAAAAATGTGAGGCAAATCCCTTGATTTGACTTTGACTTTGAATCTGGACTGAAGGAGTCCAGATTAGTGCACAGGTAAAAAGCACTGGTCCCTAGGAATGCTGCAGGACCTTCATTGAAAAAAAAAAAGGCATTTAATTTTAAATTGTTGGCAAGCATCGGGGTGTTGGGGCGGGGGTGGAACCGATCCCAGGTGACATCGGGATGCCCTGGACTGGTCAATCACTGGGCACGTAGACACACCATCAGTTGCGCTCACATTTACACTGTCAGAAAGTGAACTCACGCGGTTCAGTGCTTTATTCATGTTGTAGTGAATCAATCATAAAGCAGATTTTTAAGTGATGGAGTTTTTTTTTTTTTTTTAGTTTTTAGTTTATACGACCAAGTCGGAATTTAAAGTTGCACACCTTTGGTCTATTATCACATGTCACCGGATGCCAGGCAGCACTCAGGTCTACTGGATGGATGATATGCAACATAATTAGCAGCAAGAAGAAGGGGCAGAGAAGATCCCCAATTAGCACTGTCGTCTCCAGCAGTAACAGTCTTTGATTTGAAGAGCAGATATAAGTATTGTGGGCTCTGCTAGTATGTGATGCTGCATCATTTGTTTGGAAGTCGCAGTTGGTTAAATGTTTTCAATTACGTTAAGATCTATTCTAATCGTCTTATGCTTGTCTGTGGCTATAGCAAGCGGACTTTAATTCTGCGGAATAATATTGTTTGGTTGACAGTTTTGTGTTTCCACTGTTCAACTGGAGGTGGGGGGGGGGGGGTGCTGAGAGCTTTGGAGAAGCAGATGGAACAATTGTTTGAAATAGCTTCCAGGACGATACTTCTTCACTGTATACAGTAACTAATTGCACCATGTAATTTGTGTATAGCTGAAATGATGTCTGTGTGTGACTAATGTTCCTACTGTGACTACTGATGGCTTCTTGCCCGGCACAGGAAATTATGTTTTCAGAGCCCCAGAAATGAGTGTGGGAAATTATTCTGGGCACAATATAGTCTGAGCACCAAATTCTCGTTTGCGGCCACAAATAATTGTTGGTGGCCACGAATATTTGTGGCTCCGTACTAGACAGTTGGGGAAAGCAAATCAAGTGTTCCTTCCCTTGAAACGGTGATGTGGAGGTAGAGGCTGGGGCTAATGGACAGGGTGATGGAATGATTTCATTTTCCTTTAGGCTGGGGCTAAGTTTCAGAGCCATTTAGAAAAATCGGTGATTGCATGCCATGGACTAGAAGAGAATAAGAGTACCGGTACACACTTGCTTTAAGCACAGCAGGTTTTGAAGGTTTCTAGCCAAAGTGCACACAAGTTGCTTTCCGAGATGTCAAAGGTTTTTCATGGGAATGATATTAAACCCACAAATCAGTACTTAGTGCACACATTATACCTGCTTTATAGTGCGACCGAAATGAATGAAAATTCAGGTCCGAAGCTCTGCAGATACTGATGGATCAATGGAGCTCTTTTTGCTTTTCTTTTCAATGGGCACAGAGTTGGAAAAAAAATGTTGGTCACATCAATAAGTTCATAACAGTTCTTATCTCGACTGAATTTACTTTAAACATTTCGTTTAAGGTGACAAATGCACTCATGAAAAGTGCACATCCACCAATAAAAAGCAACAATCATAAGATTAATACAAAAAAACATATCAAATGATTAATTGGAACAAACATTCCCACACAAAGAAATCAAAACCAAACATTCTTTTTTTTTCTTTTACACAGCTCTTTTATTGGGTACATTTGAAGTGGTCTGAATGAGCTCCTTATTCATACCAATCAGTGTTGCCCTTGAATCGACCACCAGGAAGTTAACTTAAATATAATTAGATAAGTTTCCTCTTGAAAATAAGAAATTAGGCCACAGGTCTCTGAGGAATCATCGTCTCCAATCTGACATGTTCCGCTCAGCCTCTTCTTCTCCCACTGAAACAAGCAGGTGATTTTCTCTGCAAAGATACGGTAAAAACACCTTCACGAGTGGCAGAGTGACAGCACAGGAGTTTGAATCGTATTCTTGTTTATGCAGGGATCCGCTTGAGAGCCTTTTGTACACGTGAATACATGACCATATCCCTCAGTGATTTAAACACAAGGGTGTTTTGCAGGTGTCAAACACAAAGGCCTCATATAAGATGACATTGACACGTTGACATGTAAAGTGAGAGCTCAGGGATAGAGAATGAGAGCCAAAGAGGGGAGAGACGGGAGACACAGTGAAGGAGAGGTAGATATTGACAATACACTTGAGAAATTTGCCAAGTGATACCACAAGTGACATAGGCAATTTCTCTGGAAAAATTACTTCATCATAATTTCAATCCCGAGAAGAATTGAAAGAAAAGCCCTCAAGGAGGAAGGCCAAGTCACCTTGAAAGGCATTAGAAGGAATGCCATAACCCTCCTCCACCCCCCCAACTACCCACACTTCCCCTCCTCCACTCACTCACACTGAACAGGACTTCAATCTTATGCATTAATACAAAATCTAAAAGCGATCCTTATGTCTGGCACTAAGGAAGTGACTGCAATTCATTCCCATGCGTGAATCGCAGTTCAAAGAAAGAGCACGCTACTGTGCAAATGTCATATTGGGGCACAGATAGCTTTGTTGTTTGACATATTAATACAGTCAGTGGTACTTGAAGGGTGGAGTGGATAAAGGAGCAGTAAATGCAAATGATTTTCACTTTTGAGTCGCTGTGGTGTTTTCAAATTGGTAAAACATCATCGTCCTCATCATCTCAAAGATTTTGTAGCGCCACAGTAGAAAGATCCGTTGGTCTGTTATTAGCATCAACCCAATCAAAGCTTTAAAAAAAAAGACTTTCATGTCTTTACCTCACAGTGTCAATCGTGAGATTTTAATTGGATTTCTTCATTTTCAGATTTCTTTTCCCCACTGTTTGCCGTTACGAAACGGAATCTAGTTTTACTTTGAGTTGTCATTTTCCTCTTCTTGTTCCTCTTAATACACAGTGTACAGTATATCTTTTCCTCAGTAGGCAGGCATTTCGAAAAATGTGTCTTTTGCCTGAGGCACTTTCTCAAAATAATTTAGTTGTCGTTATTTCTTAGCGAGAGCTTAATAAATGTTGGCGTGCAAATGGGGAGGAAATTGCTAACTGTGTGCGGCTTTCATGTTCAGGGCGACTTGATAGTTATGTTGATTTTCTGATGTGATTCGTACTTGTATAAACTAACAGAAAATACAGCAATGGCTTTGCAAATCATATTCTTGATTTCTTTATTCAATGGTGGGCAGCCCTATCTGTGGGTATGGGCGTGTGACTGGTGCCTGCCCTAAATTCTTAGAGGTATAATTAAATGTCTTTTGACATTTCACAGACATTGTGGGTTTGGGTTACTGCGGTTTGGACTTCAAAATGTTCGAATCACATTTTTAGTCAGTGAAAATATTGATACACATCTTATTCTCTTCATGGAATCACTGGGCCGATGTACAATAATCCCCTTCATCAAAACAAACTGATGCATCTTTTATAACTTTGTAGCCCTCTTATACACGACCCTTGACCTTTAACCTCTGTCTATCTGTAGGTGTTCAGTTCAGGGGGAGGGGGCTTTTCTAGAAGACCAATAACGGAGCCCAGGAGGACGCCACCCAGAGATCCTCTTACTGTCTGCCACACAGGAGCAACACTAAGCACGATAATCTGGAAGGAGGGGATGGTAGGGTGGAGATGATTTTGTGTGAGTGTGTGTGTGTGTGTGTGTGTGTGTGTGTGTGTGTGTGTGTGTGTGTGTGTGTGTGTGTGTGTGTGTGCGTGCTTGTGTGTGCGTGCGCAATGATGATGCTGATGATGATGATGTGTGGGGGTGGGTCTGGACGGCATGTTTTTAACCCCTCCCTCATCTCCATCCCCTCTGGTTAATCTGGAGTCTAGCATGTGGATTAGCACAGCACCACTGTTTGACACAACGCTACGTTTCCTACAGTGCCTGTAAGATTACGTCTTTAAGCAGTTTACGTTCACAGCTCAGTGAGAATATTGGAGTTAGCACATGGGCTAATGACATATATTGCAATCAGCGGCCTTGTGCATGCTTCATTATCATCATTCACGTTGAAGCATTTAGGGACTGTGCTTTTGATCATGGAGGCAGAGTGGGGATGGCAAAGCGTTTTCCAACAGATGCTCTGTTGTTTTTGATTCTTCCTCTTGGAGTTGATGCCCGATAGACTACCGACACCACTTAGCCTGCGACACCCCACAAGCACACACCGTCTCATCATGTTAATGCGATCATCACCTTTAGCGTTGGATGGATGATTTGACATCTCTCTTTGTTTGGGTTGAGGTAAAATGAGTCTGTTAGTCTGTTAATCCACGGGGATTAAGAAACAACAACAATCCCCCGTGGAGTGTGTGAGTTTTTGTTTTGTGTGCGCGAGAGAGTGAATGTGCGCACGTGCTTCTTACGCCGCCCGTCTTTGAGTTTGGACATCAGCTCTTCGTGGGCTCATATCTGATCGCAAACTTCAGTATACCTCAGCACCTGTGCGAGATGTGGCGGGTGCTGATGTTGATGGTGCTGATGATGATGAGGAGGAGAAGAATGAATGATGGATGGGGTGGGGGTCAAAGGGTAGGAGAGTGTAGGGATTAGTTGATATTTCCCTGGCATTACGTACGCTTTGGCGAACATCTACTTAAGTCCTGCCTTATGCGCCGCTGTCTGGAACACACACACAAAAAGCCCTCTGTCCCATTCACACACACAAAGACTATTAGTACAGTCCAGCTCATCCTCTCAATGCGTAGAAGAAAAGAGAGAAAAACATGTTAAGTCTTTGTCCTCTTCTGTCTGGGCTCATTCATTCTCCCATCCATGGGAGGAAGAGTAATAGGGTGAAGAGAAAGGAAAAAATTGGAAAGACATAGATGATGATTTGTTCATTGCGCTTGTGGACAAGTTACTTCAGAGTAACTCCAATGGACGCGTGTAAACCTGAACAAAAGGCATACGGTAAATTGTCCTGAAATTATCGTCAATAACCTCATGTTTGGTATCGATTATCATTGTTCTTACAAGACGTGGAACAATGGAAATATGTCAGGAGGTGCTCAATTTAATTTTTGTTTGAGTTTGTTCTGTATTATTGGCACAACGTGATCTAACACTGCCTTTTTTTAAACATTTGGAACTTTTTCATCCATTAAATATTTTATCATTTGAAAATTGGTGGCTAGATGGATGCTAGATTTGCCAGTGTGAATTAATATACTGTCATTAAGTTTCTTTTCCGATTGGCTGTGGGAGCTGTGTGACATCATTGTTACTCATGTTTAACTTAGCAAATATGGTTTCATCCCCATAACAAACGACGGCAGGTTATACAAACCTCCACTGAAAAGGTCGTTGGTTTGAGCTCAATCCACAATTAATCAGAATCGGAATCCGATGAATTGGCCAAGTATGCAAGAAACACACAAGGAATTCCCACTTACAAACCGTTCAGTTAATTTCTTTCTCGATGGCGAAAATGACAAAGTGTGTATATAGAGACACGTATCCAAACTTTATGTGTCGGCCAGTACGTGTGGCGCGCAACTCGCCGGAAATACACGAGAGGTAAACAATCATGGCAAAGCTCAGAGACGCAGCACAGCGGCACACTCAACACCATCAACATCAACAGATTTCTTTGTTTGTTGTTCTAGTTTTGGACAGTATATTGTGAAATTGGCATTCTGATCATTCAATTTTGACGTTGCTTACCATGAACTACATAAAAAAATTGGTTTTACTTTACAATCTATTTGCTTTTTTGCTTGCATATATGTGTGAGATGCTAAGCTCCTGTTTTGCCCATGTCCTTACGTTAAGAATCATGGCATTGAGAGGATTTAGGTCAAGGTTCGTATGTGACAGCCTGTATACATTTTTATCTCTCAAAATTTGAGTTTTAATCAAACCGAACACCAACAAAATTTACTTGTCATGTATGATTAACCTTTCAGGTCAATAAAATAAGAATGTTAATTACAAAATAACTGTCTGACACATCTGGAAGATCAAGATCAAGAGGGGTTGTCGAGTTGTCTGTCTCAGCTCTGGCATGCCAGGTTGCCAGTGTTGGCATCGGCCGGTTTGTTGAATCCTGGAATGCTCACAAAGTGCGAGGCACTTGCATTTTGATGCTCACTGTATTGGTTTAGCACTTTTTATTTGTGACAATTTGATGTAAAAGAAAAAAAATCACTGCAAACGTTACTAAGATGTCCTGCTCATAGGCAACTCTTCCCCTTGTGACAATTTTACAACATATATTGTGGGAAAAGGGATTCCCAATGTTTTGGGCACAGGTTGATGTCCAGCCAAGATTGCGGAGAAGCTGCTGACTGTTATGATGCAAAGAAAGGTTCATCCTTGACAAGGGTCTCAAGTTTTTCAAATAGATCCTTTGATGAACCAATGCCCAATTCAGTGCCACTTGATGTGAACCACTCGATAATGTTGTGGAATTTACAGTTGCCACTGTAAACCAAGAAAAACAAAATGTTTACTCACCAGCGAAACGCACTTATGGAGTCCTGATGACGGTTCAAACCGTTTTTGGATGGCTTTCATAGTTTTCCTGAATATTTTTCTATCACCTGTATGCTGCATTTCAGTTTTGAGGTTTGTGCGTAATAAATCACGCTCACATTGCCAGTCTACATATTATTTACCACCAGTCGAGATTCATGTACGGAGATGGTTTGAAAGGAGAAATGCCAACATTTTGCACATGCAGCTGGGTTTAAGAGATCATTAATTGTTAATTGATGACCGTTCTTCTTACTGGGGAAATCATTTTTAAATAATGTGAAATGTGCAACAATGAATATCATAATGAGGTCTGGGTAATAATAATGCGTTGGGATCTATGTTGTCGGTGCATGCCTGCCCTGCGATACTGCAGCGATAATGGGATGTGTCTGCTATCTGCCACCTGGGATGGTTTTCTTCAATGGTCTCTCCTGAGTTTTTTTTTTCCTATCCGTACTACTTAGACATCGCTCTCCTCACTTTACTTCACTAGCTGCCACTTTCAATATCTCCTCCCATCCCTTCCCCCTTTTAACTCATTCTGAATTATCCATAGCTGCATTGCTGCTCCCCCCCCCCCACCGATTCCCTGTCTGCACGTTTGCTCCCTCCGTCTCCCGTTCTATCGCTTCCCCATCCCTCAATTTATTCTCGTGCTCAGTGGCAGCCTTTCACTCCCCGCACTCTCATCTCTCGTGTCTTTCCCCCCCTCCATCTTTCTCTCCATTCGCTCGCTCGTCCCCTCTCTCCCTGTTTTCCCTGCGTCTCTCGCTTAGTGTAACTGTAGGATATAGGTCAGCAGGACGGCTTGGCTGACTCGTGTCTAGACTCAGCCTCAGTCTTGGGGGCATGCAGTCACACAGTGGAGCACATTGACCAACGCAATCAGCGCACCGCGCTGGAGCGCCATTGACTGCCCTGCAGTGTGTGTGCATGCGTGTGTGGGCGCTCGGAGGTGCGCGCACACTTGGGCTGAGGGGCAAAGTTCTTCTCAGGAGGCCTTGTTGCACGCCAGGCATTACCAAAGACATTAACACCATCTGTGAAGGAAAACAGTGGTAGAAATGTCAGTGCAAATGTCATTTCGTTGCGGGTTGATATTTCAACATGGACAAAGATGACCAGAGGTGCTACTTAGAATTTTTGAATTTCAGACAAATGCAAAGGCAACACGCAGGAAATACATTTTCTTGTGCTATTATTTTGAGTACATTTGGAAGACGTGAAATGAAAATTTGATATGGCATGCGTGCAGCTGCCCGGGTTGAGTACACGGTAACCGCTGTAAAAAGGGGGTGGGGTCGGCAGCTGTATGGCGCTGGGTGCTGCAGGGTGCGACGTGCTGTGGGGAACGGTACACG
This sequence comes from Hippocampus zosterae, assembly GCF_025434085.1. Classification (NCBI taxonomy): domain Eukaryota; kingdom Metazoa; phylum Chordata; class Actinopteri; order Syngnathiformes; family Syngnathidae; genus Hippocampus; species Hippocampus zosterae. The sequence continues at coordinate 16,698,423 of NC_067456.1, forward strand.
CGATAACATTGTGTGCGTGCGTACGTGTGTGTGTGTGTGTGTGTGTGTGTGTGTGTGTGTGTGTGTGTTAGGCCAATGATTCATTCAAGTGAGTATGCCATGGCCCGCCCCCCTCAATCGGGCTGTGGTCCAGATGTGATCCCCCTCTTTCTCCCTGGAAACTGAGTCAGTGCCGGCACCCAGACTGTAAGTTAGTTCCGTATCTGCACACCCAATAAGGTTAGCTCTGTAGCATACTGTCTATCTATCTATCTATCTATCTATCTATCTATCTATCTATCTATCTATCTATCTATCTATCTATCTATCTATCTATCTATCTATCTATCTATCTATCTATCTATCTATCTATCTATCTATCTATCTATCTATCTATCTATCTATCTATCTATCTATCTATCTATCTATCTATCTATCTATCTATCTATCTATCTATCTATCTATCTATCTATCTATCTATCATGAACTTCCTGGCAACAGTGGTGCCCCCCTTTTGTGACCTGCTGAAATATGGATAGAAGAGTACTGTACTATTGAGAATCGTGTTAATGTGCACGTGTTTGTTGTCAGCTATTTCAAAGAAAAGTGTGTCGACTTGTTTAGCGGTGGCATTTTGTGTGTATGAACACAAATCCAATCTCTGATCTGCCTGCACTGTTACCCTACTCAAAGACCTTTGTTGCTATTTCATTCTTCCCATCTACGGTAATTTCACTGTAGTTGACTTTCTTTTATTCTGTTATTCAAGTAGTTAATTATATGGGCATTCTCTCGAAAGACCATTTCATAGGTTAAACGTTAAAAATAGTTTCCATCTTGATGAAAGGATGATGTTATATCTGAATCATATACACACTGACCTGACATTTAAGAAATAATATTCACACAATTAGACCAGGGGTGCTCAAACTTTTTGGATCGAAGATCTGCTTTTCGATCAACTAACCTCTCAGGATCTACCCTTACCAGCACGCGCGCGCACGTGCGCACACACGCACATGCACACACACACACACACACACATTCCTGCACTTGCTGCACAGTGAGGACCGAGTAAAAAGGCCTACAAACCGAGGACCACCCTTTCTGCTTGAAAAAGAAATGAAAAAGACACATTTCTAGACACAGGAGGGCGCCCTTAGGCAATACATTCCTTTAGATTAAATAAAACACCAAAGGTTAAGAAAAAGTTTTTAACTAGATAAGTGAGGACCGGGCACTGGCCATGCGTTCTTAATGATTTTGAAGTAGATTAGGTGCCGTTCACCTTACTAAACATTTAATGATGTAAATTTATAATCAGATATATTATTTTTAAACAGTTTATCACCATTAATTTATGGGTACTGTCATTTATTTAGTTTTATTTAGTTCTGATATTTGTGTGTTCAATACGCCACATGTTTGCACTGTGACTGAGAGAGGAAAGTATTTTAATCTGTGCTGTACATTACACAGAGAGCATATTTGACAATAAAAGCTGACTTGACTTTATGATTTATTTTTGACAAACAAAAGTACTCTTATTCAAAACTTACAAGAACACCTGAAAAACTTCAACCTTCAAAACGCACACTAAAAAAACTTGCTGCGCCACAACCTGACACATGAACCCACATATACCCTACCAAATAACTGTGCTTTCAAACTCTATTCCTTTTCTCCCCTCTCTCTCATCCCATTCCCTCTCTCCCTTCATCTATCTCCCCCCTATGTCTCTCCCTCTCTCTATCTTTCATCTTCAAGCTTTTTTCCCAATTACATATCTTTTAATAATTTCATTGTGGAATATCTCTCCATGTGCGGTCTTCAAGGTCTGGCGATGCTTGACTACGACACTTAACGCAGTCATCTTTCCTTGGAACTTTCTTTAATGCTACAAATTTTGAAAGGTGTCGATCAATTGCTGCTCTTTCCTTTGGAGTCCGGGTCTCTTCCTTTTTTTAGTTTCCAATTCTGGAGGGGAAAAAAAGAGGGTTATTAGTGGTTTAGTTGAATATAAACAGATCTGAACACTGCCTTGACTGATAACAGGACCAGAATAAAAACTATCAAAAATGCATTGATTCAAAACATGTTTTAGGCATCTAGTTTAAAGCAACTTTGTTGACTTAAAAACACCTCAGCAGCAATTTCCCTCAAGGCATGATTCATGAGTGTTATGCTCTTTACATTATTTAATATTTTTCAATATCCTTAAAATTAATGTGGGGTTTTTTGCCTAGTCTCAAATCTAGTGTCAAATCTGGAAGTCCTTGAAAATGGAATTTCTGATCACATGGCAGTTTTATTTGACGTAGTATTATCGCATGCTGCTGTGAAATCTGGCGCTCCTAGTTGTAAACGCCGAATTTTTAACCCTCGCACTGCTAGTCGTTTCTCTGATGCCTTTAATAACCTTTGCGTACCCTCGTCTAACACAGAGGAACTCACCTCTTGGTTCGACTCGTCATGCCGGGCCATCCTGGATTTGGTGGCTCCTTCAAGAATTGTGCTGCCAAAGCCTAAACCCGAGCCATGGTTTAACGACATTACCCGCGCAGCTAGGCAGGAGTGTCGCAAAGCTGAACGCAAGTGGAAAAGAGACAAATTGCATGTCTCTTCTCAAATTTGGAAAGACAGCTGGCGTATCTACCAGCTCACAGTAAAAGAGGCCAAAAGAAAATATCTGTCGGACCTTATTCTAGCCAACCGTCACAACCCTCGTGCACTATTTAAAACGATAGATTCTGTACTCAAACCCCCTCTGCCTACTTGCGCGGATTCTTCAGCCGAGATGTGCAACAGATTCCTTCAGTTCTTTATTGATAAGGTCTCTACAGCTAGGATTCCGGTCCCAAATACCGCATCTGACCCCTCTGTCCATGTTCCATGTTCAGCTGTCCTAAATTCTTTTGATACTGTGTCCTTGGCGCTTTTGGAGGATGTAGTTTGCCAGACGAAGCCATCTGGCTCCCCTTGCGACTCTCTTCCCCCACGCTTCTTTCAGGAGGTTCTCCCGAGTGTTGGTGCATCGGTCTTGGATATCATCAACAGCAGCCTTTCTTCTGGTGTAGTTCCCCAACAGTTTAAACATGCTGTGGTCCAACCCTTGATCAAGAAACCTGGTCTTGATCCAGATGAGCTGTCAAGTTACAGACCCATTTCCAAACTGCCTTTCATTTCCAAAATTCTGGAAAAAGTGGTGCACATGCAGTTGAAACTTTTCTTGGATGAACATAACATCTTGGAGGTCTTCCAGTCAGGTTTCAAGACGATGCATAGCACGGAGTCAGCCCTGTTACGCGTTTCTAATGACATCCTCCTGGCAAATGACTCTGGAGACCACGTGTGTCTGGTTTTATTGGACTTAACTGCAGCATTTGATACAGTGGATCACAGTATTCTGCTGACTCGTTTGCAGCACTTGGTGGGCATTGGCGGGAGTGTTCTTGATTGGTTTAGGTCCTATCTAGCTGACAGGACCTTTTGTGTCAGCCTTGGCTGCTCTGAATCACGCACTGCTCCCCTGTCATGTGGTGTTCCACAGGGCTCAATTCTGGGGCCTCTGCTGTTCTCGCTGTATCTGCTCCCATTGGGTTCCATCTTAAGGAAACATGGTATTCCTTTCCACTGCTATGCAGATGACTGCCAGATCTATGTCCCACTGAGCAAGAAAGACACCTTCTCATTAAGGCCACTCCTATCCTGTCTGGAAGAAATCAAAACCTGGATGGCACAAAATTTCTTGAAGTTCAACGAAAAGAAGACAGAGGTGATATTGTTTGGCCCCAGTGGACCTTGTACATTCCATCCTGTAGACTTGGGCCCCCTATCTCCTTATCTGAAATCAACGGTCTCAAACTTGGGACTTAAACTGGACAGTGATTTCAAACTCGATCGGCAAATTGGTGCCGTTGTTAAATCCAGCTTCTTTCACCTTAGACAGCTGGCCAAAATAAAACCTTTCCTCTCACATGAACACTTTGAGACAGTAATTCATGCCTTTGTCACATCCCGGCTCGATTACTGCAACGCCCTGTACTTTGGAGTCAGCCAGTCCTCCATCAAGCGCCTTCAGCTGGTACAGAATGCCGCTGCTCGCCTCTTGACTGGTACTCGTAAGAGGGAGCATATAACTCCTACTTTGGCATCCCTTCACTGGCTCCCCATTCATTTTAGAATTATTTTTAAGATCCTCCTCTTTGTTTTCAAATCTCTGAATAATCTCGCGCCACCTTACCTCTCTGAGCTCATACGCCCCTACACCCCTGCCCGGCGCCTCAGGTCTGTGGACCAGTCTTTGCTAGACGTACCAAGAACTAAACTGAGGCTCAGAGGGGATCGAGCCTTTTCTGTTGCTGGTCCATCTCTCTGGAATGACCTCCCACTGAACATTCGGCAAGCCTCCTCGCTGCCCATCTTTAAATCCCTCCTCAAAACTCACTTGTATTCTTTGGCGTTTGACTCAGCATGACTTAGATTTGCTATTGGTTTTACTGCTTGGTGCTTTCTACCGCCTTATTACTTATTACTTATTACTGATTCGTCTTACTGTTTATTGTATATGTTAAATCGCTCCATGTACAGCACTTTGTATGCAGCGATGGCTGTTTGAAAGTGCTCTATAAATACTGTTGACTTGACTTGTTGACTTGAGTCTCCGCCTTTAATGTCTTGTTTATCTATGTGGGCCCCCCAATTGGGTGGCAACCACTAAAGGGTGTACTCTGACTACAGCCCAATGACGGCTAGGATAGGCTCCAGCATGCCCCAAACTTTTGTTTTCTATTTCTGAAGCCTTCTATTGTGAAGAACATACAGAAAAAACAGTCTTTGCAACTACAGTGATCCTTCGTTTATCGGGGTTAATGGGGACCGAAACCACCCGCGATAAACGAAAATCCGCTAAGTAGCAAAACCCCCCCACCCTCCATATAGGTATATGAACATGTGTATGAGTATAAATATTTATAAGGCCAAATGTACTGGTATACATGCATGTTTGTAGTAATTAACAGTACTTAATGCTATATACTAATATATTTAAACATGTATAAGTTAGGTTAGGTTAGTGTATAAATAACGAAATACAGTAAACACAGTCCTGTATATGTTGCTCTATGTGACTCGCTGTTGTTTTGATTATTTTCACTGCCTCTTGAGGACCTTTTGCAGCATTTTCACTTTTTTTTAATGAATATGTTTGAAAAAATCCATGACACACAGAGGCCGCGATAAATGGTAATCCAGCGGCACTGTTGACATTCATGTTTCGAAGCTACAATCAAAGCCTGAACCACTGTGCCGATTTCAGAGCAACATATGTGGTGAATATTATCTAATACGGTATGCATTACCAGTTTTCCTTGTTTGCAGTGAAATGCATTATTTTACAATCCATTCAAATGTCAGATACCAAATATGTAACTTCTGGTTGCTGATGGTGTATTGCAGGAGTGACCAACTCATTTTTGGCACAGGCCACATTGTAGTCATGGTTTCCCTTGGAGGGCCATTATGAATTTTGGGAGACCATATACATATTTAATCACCTCCACATTACATACACCACTCATAACATATTGATGGATAACTACTTTTAAAATCAGAAGTAAAACATAATGATTGTTCTTGTGGACTTCATATGACATTTTGAGATTTTGGTTCAGACTTTAGCAAGCCTCATGGAATTCGACATGCTTTATTTGCTTTTGCAGGCCACATAAAATGATGTGGCAGGCCAAATCCGGCCCCTGGGCCTTGACTTTGACACCTGTGGTGTAGTGGTATACTCGCATGACTTGTGTGGGATCAGTTCCTGCTCAGTGATGGTGTGAATGTGAATATTTCTGGCTGCAAACATGATTTCGTTGTTGAGAGGTTCGACTGTATCTCTCTTTGGTCAGATTTTTTTTTAATTGGATTCAATTACAATCAGTGTGTTACTGTAACCAAATTATATCATAACCCTGTAAGAGAAATTGCTATACAATAGAAATTGAAGACAATTTTACAACTGAGTAGACCACTTCAACGACTCGTCTTTACATCTGCAAGTCACAGTGACTTGTGCTGTTTGAGTTTCTTAAATTGTTATATGGATTATCCAACAGAAATTCATCTTACCAACTTCACTATGTTCTTTTCGAACTGCTGTCTTCTTCTTCCCAAGAGATCTGTGTCCAGTCTTTTTGTCCTCTTCATCTAAGAAAGTTGGCATGTTAGTATAATGGTAATGAAACTTTGAGTTGTGTTGACGATGCACTGACTCACCGCTGTCTTCAACATCATCGTCGTCATGTGTAAGTGTTGCAATCCTCTTTCGTTTGGTGGCGCTCCCTGATGTTGATGGTTGTTCTTGGCCATGTGTGAAAGATGCGTCATAGACTGTAAATAATAATAATAATATACTTTGGGTGAATATGCTTTGATGATACACATTTGTAATTCCTGATATATTGGAATGTACAAAAAACAATCAGGACTTGGAGCGGGGGTGTCAAACATACGGCCGGCGGGCCGTTACCGTCCGACAAGCAGGTTTGATCAGGCCCGCAGGATCATTTAAAAGTGAAAAAAATGCAGAAAAGACATGGAACGAAAATTTTGAATACCATGCAATTCATGGAGTATCCGCTAGGGGACACACCGTTTTGATCAGAGTAGAAAGACACATTGTTTTGTGAAGAAGACAACAGCAGGCTAAGTCTGTCACTGAGACGGACGGACCCAAAACAGCAGATGCTATCAAGGACATTTTAATTCATTATTCTTTACACATTTAATGGCACTCTCTTTAGTTTGTAAGGTATAGGCAGGGATTAAATTTATAATTTATATGCACAAGGCTTAAAAATTCCTTTCTTCACAAATCTCCTTTAATCTAAAAGCGCATCACTATATTTTTCAACACCAATTACTTGTTTAGTGCCCTTGTACAATCAGTTGCGATGCATATATGTGAATGATAAAAGTCAATCGTACATTTGTCTAAGGAAATCTAAGGTGCTTCATGAAATGTTTTGTAAAAAGATATGTTCATTAAATTTCTACATTTCCGAATGTTCTTGTGCTTCTTTATAGCAGAGTACGGTATAATTTTAATGGCTCGGCCCACTTAACATCTACCGAGGCCAATGGGGCCTGAGTTTGACAGAGTGAAATGAGTTTGACACCCCTGACTTACAGTAAGAAAAAAAATCGTACTAATGCCAGGTCTGTAACATGTCACTTGTGCCAATGTTAGAGACTCACCCAATCCATGTCTTCCCAACATTGTCTTTTTTTTCTTGACAGTCTTCTTAACTGTCTTATGGCACACCCCTCCATCTATAAAATAATGTTTTGATAGAATCAAAGTTCTTTCCACATGCATCTCAGAAATATGCCAATAATACAGCAAAAGAGGATTCAAGTCGGACAAAAAAACATTACCGCCATATTCACTGCCAGAAACATCACTCATGTCGTCATCAGCGTCATCAGCATAATTTCTTTCTTTAATTGACTGCATCTTCGGTGGCCTTTTGTAGGTGCCTTGGAGCAAGATGATGTACTCAAATGAAATTCCTTACATCTCAGAAACATAGCAATGGTGCAGTGACAGATGGTCCAAGTCAAACTGAAAGCATTACCTGTGTTTTCAGTGTCCAAGTTGGTACTGTTACCGCCTCCATCATCTTCATCATCAGATCTCGTTGCAACAGCTGAATGTGGCACTTCTCATTCTGTGAAAGATGACATTTACACCATGTAAATATGGATGGAAGACATTCACTCTTGCTCCGAGAATGAAAGGGTTTTCTCATTTATGCAAATGGTCTGGACACAGAGAAAATGAGAGCTGTCAAGGTGAAGGAATTACTAAACATCCATCCATTTTCCAATCCGCTTTATCTTCACAAGAGTCGCAGGGCATGCTGGAGCCTATCCCAGCTGTCTTTGGGAGGTCAGCGGGGGACACCCTGAACAAGTTGCCAGCCAATTGCAGGGCACACAGAGACAACCATCTCAAACTCACACCTGGGGACAATTTAGAGTGTTCAATCAGCCATGCATGTTATGGGAATGTGGGAGGAAACCGAAGTACTTGGAGTAAGCCCACGCAGGTATGTGGTGGGAAAAATAAGCAAACGCCACATAGGAAGACTAGGACCGGAATTGAACCCTGCACCTTTGCACTGTGAGGTCGACAGGCTAACCAGCTTTAATCAGTAGTAGTTTAACGGTATTAGAACGGTATCGATCGCATGTTATCACTAACTCCCTGTTTGATTAAAAGTTCTGTCTTTGATCATTGTTCGTTACTTTTAATCCACAGGACAGATGTGTGTCAGAACAGCACACGTGTGAGGATAGTGAGAGGCAGCTGCCTGTCAAGTTGCTGCAACATCCCCCCAAATAACTCGACATACATATGTGCGTGCTTTTGTTTGCTTATTGTTATCATTGAAAAAAAGGTTCTGGTTAAAGGTGCCAGAGGCAGAGGCAACTGGGATCAATTGGTGTCTAACTAAAAATTGTTGTAACTTAGAAGTAGGTCATTTGGTCAACATTAGGGCTAACGTTTGAATGTGATTAATTTGAAATGATTCATTTGAAATTATTCAAGGTTTCTATATTAATTCCAAGCATGAACTCTAGAGCATATATTGGCATCCCTCTTCCTGCTATGACTACTAATGTTATTTTTATTACATACCATCTTGAGCTTCCTGTCGTCTCCCTGGATCTGGTCTTCTCTTTTTGCCACTTTTCAGACCTTTGGTTGAGGTGGCTGCATGTGCTCTTCCTTTTGAAATATTCACAGTCAGAAATCAGAAAACATAATTTTACACTAAAATATGAAGGTAAAAGAAAATATGCCGATAAAGACATGCACACTGTCGTGGAAACAAAGACTGAGGGAGAAAAGAATAAATGGAAGGGGATGACTTTAAAAATATATTAATTTACATACCAGTGATAACAGAGTCCAGGGTTTGCAGACTCTTTCCCTTCAGCGACTCTGTCCCACGTTCCATCGCAAACAGTAGTTTGGCAATCTTGGCCACTTGGAAAGTTTTATCGGTCTGCCGATAAAACTCATAATGGACTCTAATGTCGTGTCCCATAAAACGAGCAACTTGCTCGAGTTCCTGATTGTTCAGGTCGAGAAGCTGACATAAGGTAGCAACATGCTTCCTAATATTGTTGACCTCAACAGTTCTGGGTTTTTGGCCTTGCTCTCTTGTGCGTATTTTCTGAGGCACGTGTCACATCCACGAAGATTGGTGGTAGTTCCTTTTTTGGCCATCATTTAACTTCTCTGTTCCTTTCGATTTCATACCTTTTTGTTTTGATTTACATTTTGCGTTGAGGGCCTTAGCTTCATGCAAATCAATGTGGTCCTTTTCTGATCCACTGCTGTTGGACGACCGGGACCCCCTCCCTTCACTGAATGCTGGTTTGTGGTCATCTCCACTTTGGGCGGATGACACAGACTCCTCTGATGATGATGATGGTGTTGACCTTGTGGAGAAGGCTCCGGAATGAGTCTCAGCACCAGGCCTCTCTTTGAGAAGAGGTGTATGTTGCCCTGATGGTTGGGCTTTACGCATTTGAGCCTACACATCAGGGCAGAAGAGGGAAAAACAGGGAAAATTGTTAATTTTGTAGACAACTGAGATGGTGAAAAAGAGTTTTATGCTAGATCTCGGCAATTCTGTACAAAGTTTCTGTCTTTGCCAATGTTTTCAACACTTGTCTTCCAACTTGCATTCATGAAAATATGACAATGTTTTGTCGTCACACATTTTCACAGGATGGAAAGTAGACCAGATGGAACTAAAACCTCCATTAATAAAACAAAGTATGAGTTAATCAGCATGCATTTTCTAGTCTCATGGAAAAGAGACAAATAATATAATTTATTAAATTAAAAACTGGGCAAAAATCGATGGACATTTTAGTTGACAGGCAGAAAAAACGAGTAAAATGAATATGATTATGTAAATTAACTCAAAATACGATAGTAATAAATAAAATGGTACAGAGTAGTATTTGAACCTGTGATGATAAAACTCATGTTGGATACACGCTTCGGATGCTCTGTGAAATTAAGCAACTGGCATTTAAAAACACAGTAAAGCAGCTCGCGTTGGCCTGCAATCCGCCTCATTCATTCGGTATTTAATTTAAAAAATACATTTTTCTCGAGAAAAATGGTTTCTGGCTAGACTAAACATGTCTAGTTTAATATAATACAGCGAGCCAGAGCACTGGTTCATTTGTCTACTTATTTCAATTCGGTATGAGTACAGAAACTAACAATTTCTGTCTCATTTTTGCCGAAATATAAACCACATAAATTCAACGCGACGCGGCCTTGCCGTAACCGCCTGAGCGCAAGCCATGTGCGTTGTTCCTAAATTGCTGTGTTCGTAGTTTGCCATTGTTTCTTCGTGTAGAAAAAAAACTACATAAAGCAGCTTTAAATTAAAACCAATTGACGGCCTAGAGTTTACAGTACGCCGCGAGTAACAAGTCCTTCGGTGCTCAGTACGCAGATTGTTACGACGACACTCGTATTCGCGGGTACCCGTCTCTCGACAAAGAAAGGATGATTACTTACCTGAGCATTCTCATTCTGACGGTGGTGCTCCCGGTTAGGGGCGAGTCTTCTCCGTGTTTTCTCCATGTCGTTAAAAAGCCAAATGGTGTTGGTTGTCCCGGTATAGAAATATAAATGGCTGGAGTGCGCCGAAAAGTATCGCGCGAAGACAACGCTCCTCCAGCCTTTGAAGCCAACCGCTTCTTAATTGATGCGAGGGGGAGAGTGGGGGGATGGGCAGAGTGGGGGGATGGGCAGAGCAGCAACTTCGGAGCGAAAACTCTACTTAAACATGATTAACCCTTTCATGGTCTTCTCACTTTAACGTTTCATATAACATAATCAGAAATTCACACAAATTCTTAAACTACATAAAGTATTGTAACAACAGTCTTCTCCGTGTTTTCTCCATGTTGTCAAAAAGCCAAATGGTGTTGGTTGTCCCGGTATAGAAATATAAATGGCTTGAGTGAGCCGAAAAGTATCGTGTGAAGACAACCCTCCTCCAGCCTTTGAAGCCAACCGCTCTTAATTGATGCGAGGGGGAAAGCGGGGGATGGGCAGAGCAGCAACTTCGGAGCGAAAATTCTACTTAAACACGATTAACCCTTTCATGGTCTTCTCACTTTAACGTTTCATATAACATAATCAGAAATTCACACAAATTCCTAAACTACATAAAGTATTGTAACAACATTTCAAAACACTTTAGTTATTAATTTATCAATCAAAGAAATTAAAACAAATAAAACACCTACACTGTGTATGCAATGCTCTGCTTCGGTTATTACAGTTTGGGATATTGTCAAAGCTGTTCCATATTTATGTTTGTCCATTTTTCCTACTTCCAAGACTACAACTTCACTTCAACAAGGTGACCGGCTCCCTTCCGCATCCAGCATTTAACAGTGCTGCCATTGAAACCAATATACCACGAAACTGTCAGAAGGGCTCAAGTTGTAGTTTATCAATGTAGTCATCCAATAATACTGAAATAACAACCTATATTTCCAACCTGCCTTTCAAAAAAGATGTGAAATGTTTCTTAATTTAATACCGGGGTCTCTTACACTCACTGGCTACAAGAAGCTAATTTCAGGCCCCTCACCTTGATGTGAAACTTTGCGTCAACGAAGCGAGTCTCCACTTTGTCCCCCCCCCCCCCCAGAAACCAAATATGTGTCACACCCTAATTACTGTCCATTGCATTCTTAAGTACTCATCAACGAGTGGGTACTTAGCCACTGACAAAGACGCAGTTGTCCTGCACAATCTCTAATGTAGACATCTTTTTTTTTCAAACCAAAAGTTCATTTTTACAGTGTAGCCATGTGAAAAGCTGTTCTAAAAGGACATGCATGGATGAACAACCATCCATACTGACACTCACACCTAGGGACAATTTAGAGTGTTCTATTATTCTTTCATGCATGTTTTTGGAATGTGGGAGGAAACCAGAGTACCTGGAGAAACCCCACACAGGCCCGGGGAGAACATGCAAACTCCATACAGGGAGGCTGGAGCCAAGATTGAAGGTTATCAGAACCTAGCAAGGGGCCGGTTGCGATTTGCTGTTGTAGGAACTGATTGACTAAAGGGCCGTTCACACGGCACACATTTGCTCCGGCGCTGCAACGATATATTTTGTTGCGATATATTTTGCACCGCAGCAAATTGTGTGGAGCGTTCACACGTACAAAGCCGCTTCACATGGCAGTTTCTGCAGCGGAGCAAAACGACAGAAAACAAACGAGCTGTCGTGTTGGTTCTTTTTAAAACGTACTGTATATACACAACTCAAGCGACTACTGGACCGGCACGTCTTTCTCCTTCTCGGTTTCCATGCCTTCTGCTCGAGAGTGACCACCCAAGAAAACGTAAATGAACGATGACTTCAATGACACTCAGAAAAGCAAACACTAATACGCCAAACTGAAAATCAAGAGAGGAAATCACAAAATAAATTCTATGGGGGGCGGGGGGTTGTGAACAAACAACTCCGAGACAGGGGGTTCGGTACTCCATACCCACGAAGCACCCCCCACAGAACTCCCCGAGGGACACGGTCAAACGCCTTCTCCAAGTCCACAAAACACATGTAGACTGGTTGGGCGAATTCCCACATACCCTCGAGAACCCTGCTAAGGGTGTAGAGCTGGTCCACTGTTCCACAGCCGGGACGAAAACCACACTGCTCCTCCTCAATCTGAGGCTCGACTTCCTGACGGACCCTCCTCTCCAGCACCCCTGAATAGACCTTACCAGGGAGGCTGAGGAGTGTGATCCCTCTGTAGTTGGAACACACCCTCCGGTCCCCCTTTTTAAAAAGAGGGACTACCACCCCGGTTTGCCAATCCAGAGGCACTCTCCCTGTTGACCACGCGATGTTGCAGAGGCGTGTCAACCAGGACAGCCCCACAACATCCAGAGCCTTGAGGAACTCCGGGCCTTGCCACTGAGGAGCTTTTTAACCACATCGGTGACTTCAACCACAGAGATAGGAGAGCCCACCTCAGAGTCCCCAGGCTCTGCTTCCTCCAAGGAAGGCGTGTTGGTGGAGTTGAGGAGGTCTTCGAAGCCCACCGGTTCACAACGTCCCGAGTCGAAGTCAGCAGCGCCCCATCCCCACTGTACACAGTGTTAGTGGTGCACTGATTCCCCCTCCTGAGACGTCGGATGGTGGACCAGAATTTCCTCGAAGCCGTTCGGAAGTCGGCTTCCATGGCCTCACCGAACTCTTCCCACGCTCTGGTTTTTGCCTCGGCGACCACCAAAGCTGCGTTCCGCTTGGCCAGTCGATACCCGTCAGCTGCCTCTGGGGTCCCACAGGCCATAAAGGCTCGATAGGACTCCTTCTTCAGCTTGACGGCATCCCTTACTGCTGGTGTCCACCAGCGAGTACGAGGGTTGCCGCCACGACAGGCACCAACCACCTTACGGCCACAACTCAGATTGGCCGCCTCAACAATAGAGGCACGGAACATGGTCCACTCGGACTCAATGTCCCCCGTCTCCCCCGGAACATGGGAAAAGCTCTGTCGGAGGTGGGAGTTGAAACTCCTTCTGACAGGGGATTCCGCCAGACGTTCCCAACAAACCCTCACTATATGTTTGGGTCTGCCAGGACGGACCAGCATCTTCCCCCACCATCGGAGCCTACTCACCACCAGGTGGTGATCAGTTGACAGCTCTGCCCCTCTCTTCGCCCGAGTGTCCAGAACATGCGGCCGCAAATCCGATGACACGACCACAAGGTCGATCATGGAACTACGGCCGAGGGTGTCCTGGTGCCAAGTGCACATGTGGACACCCTTATGTTTGAACAAGGTGTTCGTTATGGACAGTCTGTGACGAGCACAGAAGTCCAATAACAAAACACCACTCGAGTTCTGATCGGGGGGGCCGTTCCTCCCAATCACGCCCCTCCAGGTCTCACTGTCATTGCCCACGTGAGCATTGAAGTCCCCCAGTAGAACAAGGGAGTCCCCAGCAGGAGTACTCTCCAGCACACCCTCCAAGGACTCCAAAAAGGGTGGGTATGCTGAGCTGCTGTTTGGTGCATATGCACAAACAACAGTCAGGACCCGTCCCCCCACCCGCAGGCGAAGGGATGCAACCCTCTCGTCCACCGGTGTGAACCCCAATTTACAGGCACTGAGCCGGGGGGCAATGAGCATGCCCACACCTGCTCTGCGCCTCTCACCGTGAGCAACTCCAGAGTGAAAGAGAGTCCAACCCCTCTCGAGAGAACTGGTACCAGAACCCAGGCTGTGTGTGGAGGCAAGTCCGACTATATCCAGTCGGAAATTCTCTGCCTCACACACCAGCTCGGGCTCCTTCCCTGCCAGAGAGGTGACATTCCATGTCCCAAGAGCTAGCTTCTGCAGCCGAGGATCGGACCGCCAGGGTCCCCGCCTTTGGCTGCCGCCCAGCTCACATTGCACCCGACCCCTTTGGCCCCTCTCATGGGTGGTGAGCCCATGGGAAGGGGGACCCACGTTGCCTCTTCGGGCTGTGCCCGGCCGGGCCCCATGGGTGTAGGCCCGGCCACCAGGCGCCTGCCAACGAGCCCCACCTCCAGGCTTGGCTCCAGAGGGGGGCCCCGGTGACCCGCGTCCGGGCAAGGGAAACCTAGATCCATTTATTGTATTCATCATTGGGGTCTTTGAGCCGTGCTTTGTCTGGCCCCTCACCTAGAACCTGTTTGCCATGGGTGACCCTGCCAGGGGCATAAAGCCCCAGACAACTTAGCTTCTAGGATCATTGGGAAACACAAACCCCTCCACCACGGTAAGGTGACGACTCACGGAGGGCCCCAGAAAATCCAATTCATTTTATTCTGCTTTGGACATTGAAACTGGAAAATATGACTTGCATTCAATAAGTAAAGAATTCCAATTCCAAGAAACCAAGAAACGATTAAATTCCATATTAGAGTTTGGAATTATGTTGCTTTAAAAACAATTGTAAATTTTTAAGTCAGTTTAAATATACTGTGTGTGCGGTTGTGTTTGTGAACATATATATAATTTTATTTGCTGTAATTATTTTAGGAGTATGTGACATTGGTGATCCTCGTTACTCAAATACTGTATGTAGATGTTGCTCAAAATTTATCATGCTCGCCTTCACAGCAGACCTCAAAGTTCAAAAAGGCTGTGGTAATTTTGATAATTGACTTAGTCATTGGCCATGAAGAGGAGCGGCTGTTACCTGCTCCAAAACGAAGTTTTTGCAGCACCCCTCCCCCCAGACATGAGTTTGTTTACATTTCAATTAGCAGAGCTGCGCAGAAGACAGCCACAACGCTTTGCAAGAAAAAAATGAGTTAGGTACTGTATTGCAGAAGTGTCCCCAGAATATCCAATTTATTTCATTCAGCTTTGGACATTGAAACTGGAAAATATGACTTGCATTCAATAAGTAAATAATTGTTTCATCTAAATTCCATATTAGAGTTTGGAATTATGTTGCTTTAAAAACAATTGTAAAATTGTAGGTCAGTTTAAATATACTGTGTGTGCGCGGAGTATGTGACATTGGTGAGCCTCGTTACTCAAATACTGTATGTAGATGTTGCTCAAAATTTATCATGCTCGCCTTCACAGCAGACCTCAAAGTTCAAAAAGGCTGTGGCAATTTTGATAATTGACTTAGTCATTGGCCATGAAGAGGAGCGGCTGTTACCTGCTCCAAAACGAAGTCTTTGCAGCACCCCTCCCCCCAGACATGAGTTTGTTTACATTTCAATTAGCAGAGCTGCGCAGAAGCCAGCCACAACACTTTGCAAGAAAAAATGAGTTAGGTACTGTATTGCAGAAGTGTTCCCAGCATATCCAATTTGTTTCATTCTGATTTGGACATTTCAACTGGATCATTATGATTTGCATCCAGTAAGTAACAACAGTAAGTATTCTTTAGTAGAAATCATGGTTGCGTTGCTCAATCAGTCTTGATAACAGAATTTCCTTATGTGGGACATGACTATGGTACACGCCCTTTATGAACATGCAAGTATGTTAACAAAATACATGTGTAAGAACACATGCAGTCAAATGCAAAAATATATGCCCCAACAAAACAAATAACACAAAAACGGCAGTATACAGTACAGGTATATGAACAAAATACATTATAACAAGAGTAGTCACAAAATGAGGGCTCTTTGCGACCTTTGAGACCTATAACAGCTGGTGGCTTTTCTTTCCAATCACTCACTATCTCGAACTTGACCTCCCCTCGATCACCACCCAAGACAGCGTTGCTCAGCTGTCCAGAACCTAGGCTGTGTGTGGAGGCAAGTCCGACTATATCCAGTCGGAACTTCTCTGCCTCACACACCAGTTCGGGCTCCTTCCCTGCCAGAGAGGTGACATTCCATGTCCCAAGAGCTAGCTTCTGCAGCCGAGGATCGGACCGCCAGGGTCCCCGCCTTTGGCTGCCGCCCAGCTCGCATTGCACCCGACCCCTTTGACCCCTCCCACGGGTGGTGAGACCATGAGAAGAGGTTTAAGCTAGCATTTTCAAATTCTGATTAGAGTCGGCATACTTGAAACATGCAATATTCCACAGTATTTAAGTTTGAGTCATTCGTGTGGACATGCAGCAAGGTCATGAGCAATATTTCTTCTAATTTTCCATTTGTAATAGCATTCACACAAACTGCCTGAGTATTACTTGGACCACGGTGAGCAAAATCAAACAAGCGTTACACCTGTCTAAAACCTGAGATCACAAGTTACATGAAGCAGATATGTTACAAAACAAGCAAAAATCAATAGAGAGTTGTAACATATATACCAGCCCTCATTCGTTACTTTTATTTTAGCATGGGTCTTTTCAAGAATCATCAAGTCTCAATACAACCTGTAGCAATATGGTCCCACACTGCCTACTCATTAATCATGGAAAGCATGTCATTTAGTTAAACACAAACATTTCTAGTCTCCTGTCCACCGAAAAGTGTGAAAGAGGTTTAAACAAACAAAGAGGCTCATTTAAGGGGCTCGTAAACTATGTTCACATATGGTTTTCGTGAATTAAGCGGTCTCAAGGGGTGTTCACACGGCAAAATTTGGTCCGGTGCTACACCGGGGCTGCCCCAGTAGAGCGTTCACGCGTGCAAATTAGCTCCGGCGTAGCCCCGGAAAACAACTTACACCGGACCAAATTTGATCCACCACAGGGAGGTGGTTTAAAAATTTGCTCCGGAGCAAAAGCTCGTTTGCGCAGCAGCACCGATGTAAATTTGCACGTGTGAACGCAACTGGGTTAAATTTGCTCCAGAGCAAATGCTTGTGAAGAGTTTACGTACGGCGAGAATGCGTTGCTTTCACGCTCTGTCGGACTGCATGTGTTTGTTTAATAACGACAAAAGACTTAGCTGGTAACATCTTTCCTTTTGTAGGAGACTGGACTGTCTCGGAGTTGTTAGTGTAGTTTGTTCCTTTGTTGTGTGCTCACAACCCCCCACCCCCATATAATTTATTTTGTGATTTCCTCTCTGATTTTCTGTTTGGCGCATTACGTGTTTGCTTTTCTGAGTGTCATTGAAGTCATCGTTGATTTGCGTTTTTCGGGGGCGGTCACTCTCGAGCAGAAGGCACGGAGACCGAGAAGGAGAAGGACGTGCCTGTCCAGTAGTCCTTGAGTTGTGTATACGTTTAAAAAAAACAACAACACGACAGCTCATTTGTTTTCTGTCGTTTTGCTCCGCTGCAGAAACTGCCGTGTGAACGCAAGTGGGGCTGCACGACGCTGTGCCGGTGCTGACATGCTCAGCGGCTTTGTTCGTGTGAACGCTCCACACATTTTGCTGCGGTGCAAAATATATCGCAACAAAATACATCGGTGCAGGGCCGAAGCAAATGTGTGCCGTGTGAACACCCCTTCAATGTTGCCTGCAGCTGCGGGTTGTGCGCGCCAGCATCACCGTGTGCGGCTGGGAGCACGAGAGCTACGCAAAATTGCTCACGAGCACAATTTAGAGGGAACATTGGTCATGCGGACATTTGGCGACTGATTCACAGCCTCTTCTAAGGAAAACCATGCCTGCAAGCTGAATTCTCGCAGTATTTGTGAATTTACACCAACTCCAGAATCCATCCAATAAAATAAAAATATGTGCCATCCTATTGTCAATCCCCATGATAAGTTATTTTATGATAAGATATTTGATTAATTCGGCTTGATGCACTCAGCAGGAGTTGGCCACCATGTGCAAACACGATGCCGTCTCTCAACGGCTTTCAATTCTCGCACACATTTTATTCATAAACTCCTGTATGTAAGTGTTCTGCCCACAGTAAAAGTTTCGGGCCATTTCATTAATAGAAATCGTGTTTAGAATATTCATTTAGTTATCGCGGTGCATTGTGGGTAGCAGACGCCGTGTTGGTAGCAGACTAATCGTTCCAGAAAGCCCGATTGTGGTCGTTGCAACTGGTCCTCCTGAGTTATATTCCTTTCGTTTCACCTTCGAAAGCAATGGCTGTAAGTCTGCTTGTGCTTAGAATTATTTAGAAATGTGTTTCGGAGATCGTTTTTCTTCAATTGTTGTCATTGAAAGTCGCTAGCTCAGAGTACAGTACTGCTAACGACATAGCGGTGATGCTAAATGAATGCTAACAACATAGCGACGATGCTAGGTCGGTGCTAGCGAGCTAATTAGCATGCGAAAGAATCGCGCCTTGTTTATCGTTGTTTGTCACACTTCGAGCTGCATTTATGTCTTTGTTTAGTACCAGATGATTTGTGTTGTATTTATGTATACGAGGTTAGTGTTTAAATCTGTTCATTTCAGTTTCACTCTACATTTCATTGAGCTGATGTCACAGTTGTTCACTGTATGTGTACACATTGAAGAGATATGTCAGATCGTTTTAAAGTGCTATTTTCTTTGTCCAATTGTAATGGTCAGACAGTTTAAAATTATGCTAAATGCAACGTTTATTTGTGCCTCAACAAAAACAACTGATGAAAAGTGGCTTTAACGAGCCTCGAACCTCTCTTTTGTGATGTAATACATTTTTCTACTTGTTTAAGTACAGTACTTTTGGATCTAGACAATGTAAAATGTAATGTAGACAAGAAAAAAATTCTATGTCCCTTCATTGCGTTCTATTGAATACAATTAAAGTTTTGCAAAAATGATGGTGGATTTTGGGTAGGACTGAGGCTTTACTTAATTTGGGTACTGTTATTATTAATTGCATTTCCAATTTTAATCGGATACATTTAACCAAATCACATGGAAATAATAGGAGTCCAACACAAACTCAGAACAAACACATTCAATAAAATACATTCCTCACAAAAAAATTGAATTCACATAACTTGTAAAGGTCTTTGAAAAACAAACAAAAAAAGCTATGATGGCCAGTCCCTCCCACCCCCTCCAGCCCGCCCTGACAGCACTTGGTAGCTCCTTCAGCCAGAGACTGTTACACCCGCGCTGCAAGAAGGAGAGATACCGACGCTCGTTCCTACCGACTGCTGTCAGGCTGATGAATAAAAAATAACAATCATAATAATAATAATAATTAAATGATGTGAAGGAAAATTGTAAATAGTACTGCGATTTATCCATTCAAGATAAGATAAGATATCCTTTATTCGTCCCACAATGGGGAAATTTACAGCCTCCAGCAGCAAGAATGTATGTAGAAAGAAGAAAGGAAAAAGAGAAAAAAAACAAACATCTTTCAATTAAATACAATATGAACACAAATGTATAAAAATTATTATTTTGTGTTCATATTGCATTTAATTGAAAGATGTTTGTTGTTTTTTCTCTTTCTTCTTTCTACATACATTCTTGCTGCTGGAGGCTGTAAATTTCCCCAGTGTGGGACGAATAAAGGATATCTTATCTTAAATAACTATTTCTCAAGGTGGCTCTTCAAAGAGCAGCAAGGGGATTTGTCATTTATAATTTTGGTCCAGTACCAAATTTCGACACTAGTTGAAGTAGAGAGCAAAAAGTGTGAAATTGTTGCAGTACCAAATTTTGACACGAGCTGCAGTAGAGAGCAAAAAGTGTGAAGTTGGTGCAGTACTGAATTTCGACAGAAGCTGCAGTAGAGAGCAAAAAGGGTGTGAATTCCCGGCGAAAAATTCTCAACATGGACCCATTCTGGGGACCTTTGGGGAAAAGCACAGGGTACCCGTTTTGGACACTTTGGAGTTGATTTAGAGGGTGTCAAAGTGAGGACCGGCCAAAATGTCCTCACTTCGTCAAAATGTCCTCACTCCGTTGGTTAAAAACTCACGGCGGTCCTCACAATGTAGTAAGTACAAGAACACACACACACACACACACACACACACAAAATGTGTAATCACACCTGGTTACATCATCCAGATAGTCTCTGTCAATATCAAGCAGTTTGGAAAATCAATCTGTTGTCTCAGTTGTTGACTTTTTTTTTTTTACTCTCAAGTATATCTTGGTGTCAAAACCAATTTCATTATGTTCTGTCTGATAGGGTGCTGACAAGCAGGGAATCTCATTACAAGGCATTATTAGGCAGGTACTCGATGTGGTTAGGATTACACAGCAATGTTGCCTTGGCGCACGCTCCCGCTAACGGTAGAACTGAAGGACGTTGCATTTGGTCAAACATATCACTCACATCCTCTCTTGGCGGAACAACAAACAATTTGACTTTCACGTTTTAATTTGGGTTTGTCAATTAATAAACTATGAAAGTCATTCGGTCATTATTATATGTATTGTGCATATTGTGGACCCAAGTGGGCTGCGTGTACGTACAAAATGAGTCAGGATTTTCTTAGACTGGTGTCAGAAAAGATGTTTCAAAACACTCCACACGTTTTCCCTTTCTATGTGTTCGATTGCAAGAGAAATCTTTAGAAAAGAAAACTTTGCAATTGAATTATCTCCTTTGTGACAACAGTCCTGGAACTTTTCTGACAAACCATATACGTATGTATGTATGTATGTATGTGTATGTACACCGCATATGTATCTATGTGCATTTCAACATGAAATATGCTGATGTAACACCAACAGTAAACATCAACCTTCACTCCCCAATTACTTTTCCATCTCTACCTCCTCCTACTCTCATGTTGCCCCGGCCGCTCATGTCATTTCCCATCATGCCTTGCTCAAGCAACAAACATGACAACACGTTAGTGTGGTCGATCATGGATGTTTTACTGAGTGACTGGGTTATACAACCTTTACATTCTTTGTATTCATATTCATGCTTTTGCTCTCTTTGAAAGTTGCATGATTCATTTTAAATGAGAATTCTTTACACTTTTTTTCCAATTCAGCACATTAATTGCCTGAATGTTGTGTCATGTTCTGCAGATAACCAACCTTAGTGGATGTAAAATTGTAATCTTTCTAACTTGTACCGAAACAAATTGATCTGTTCATTCATGAAAAGGCATCAGGCTCATGGGAAAGCCACAGCTGCATAAAATCAATAAGGGTCAATTTACACGCCAGCCATGGGCATTATCCATCCTACCATTAAAGCAAGAGTCGCCTCTCCTGTCAGTGCACCTAATTATTCATCGGTATCATTTATATCACAACAATTCATTTGTTTCACCGCTGGTGTAGCTGCTTCAGTGACATTGCTGCTAAAATGTTGACGATGCTGATGATGTGATCTGATTTAAAGTGATGGTTCCCAACCACCGGGTTACATGGATGGATTGAGGAAAATAAATGAATCAATAAATACATACCCATTTTTGCAGAGCACATACTGTACGTTCCGATCGGGAATATACTCTGTGACGGCTGCCTGGGTTCAATTCCAACTGATTGAAATTGCGAATGGTTGTTTTTTTTTCGATGTGGCTTGTGATGGATGGAGACCAGTCCAGTGAAGTCTGCCTTTCACCCAAAGCCTGCTGGTATAGGCTTCAGCTGCCCCATTGACCCTGTCAAATAATGAATGGACATTGTATTATTTTGTTCGATGACTCGGTCCATTCTATACAGTGTTTCATCATTCGCATCCCAACTATAGTGCAGATTTTTAAGACTGCGGCCTGCAATGAGGTTTCCTGGAAAAGATGCAGCGTAATTAAAAGTAAGAACAGTGTGCAGAGAAGGTCTTCAACTTAACTCCAATTGTAGTCATTGTGCCCTGAAAGCAGGTTTTAAAGTTTATCATTACTGTATAATATAAGATACTTCACTTTAGCCCATCTATGGCAGTTCACATTATACGCTAGCATGAAGCTAGCGGACTTTCGTTGGATGAAATTTTATCATATGGTTGAACATTTTGCTTGGTCAAATACGCAATGTTAAATTATTCATTCATTCATCTTCCTAACCGCTTGATCTTCACTCGGGTCGCGGGGGGTGCTGGAGCCTATCCCAGCCGTCTTCGGGCAGTAGGCGGGGGACACCCTGGATCAGTTGCCAGCCAATCACAGGGCACACAGACACAAACAACCATTCGCACTCACACTCACACCTAAGGACAATTTAGAGTGTTCAATCAGCCAGCCATGCATATTTTTGGAATGTGGGAGGAAACTGGAGTACCCGGAGAAAACCCACGCAGGCCCGGGGAGAACATGCAAACTCCACACAGGGAGGCCGGAGCTGGAATCGAACCCGGTACCTCTGCACTGTGAAGCCCACGTGCTAACCACTGGACTACCGGGCCGCCCAATGTTAAATTATTTTTCGTGTTATGTGTCATTTAGCAACAGTAGTAGTACTAGTGCTAATAGTAGTAGTAATAGTAGGAGCAGCAATCATGCTTTGTGCCTTATACGGACAACTGTGCAAGCAAAAGAGTGACAGATAAGTGCTAAGAACACTTAAAAAGTGTGTTTGAATCAGTTTAAATGTGTCTAAAGTGTGTGGGTATAAAACTGTTTAAAACAACATGGTCTCTCCATTTTGCATATTTGCTTCTATTGCGGGTCTGGAACGTATCTCACTCAACTCAACTCAACTCAACTCTCAACTTAACTGTATTTAGAGAGCACTATAAAATAACCACCGCGGGATACAAAGTGCTCTACATGGAGCAAATATGATATATACAATAATAAGAAAACAATAAATTAATAACAAAGGCAGTAGAAAGCACCAAACAGTAAAGCTAAGATCAAGTCTGATTCATGTTGAGTCAAAAGCTAAAGAATACAAAGGAGTTTTGAGATGAGTTTTGAAGATGGGCAGCGAGGGGTCTTGCCGAATGTTCAGTGGGAGGTCATTCCAAAGAGAGGGACCAGAAATGGAGAAGGCTCGTAAATGTGGGTTCACTGCATACAGTTCTTTCTGCTTTCACTACACCCATCCTATGCGTCTATCCGTCCATCCTTCACACCCCCACAATCACGGTTGTACGAAACATTAAAGTCAAACTCAGACCATCTATATTTCATATAGCATTTTGCAACCATCAGATGAATAAATGATACGGTTAAAGTGGCCATCACCTCCGCGTCAGCATATCACGGCGCCGCGGCCCATTTCTATGCTTTTCTCAATGGCGAGCGTGGCTGCGCGTTTGCGCGTGGGATCGATCTCCGTATGTGAGAGTGTATTCTCACCCAGTGTATTTCATTGTGCCGGGGTGGAGCATGCGCACGCTGTGTGAGCAAGGTTAGGTGTGGACCCTTAAAGGATTAATGAACGTTCGGCTGTGCCCCTGGCGTGAAAAAGAGCAACACCGTTATATTCACCAGCTCACCATCACCTCTGTCCTCGACCATTATTACCTCCATAAAGACTCTCTTATATAATATGTTGGACCATTAATGGAAAATCACACTCCTTTCCAACAAAGAACAGACATATAATTACCAATGTGAATGGCACCGCTGCTCCTTATTCTTCCCCGGCAAGAGAGCATGAGAGTGCCACGGAAGGACAGAAAAAGAGGGCAAGAATTGAGAAAATTGAGAAGCATTTAGTGAAAGAGGATGTTTGATCCATAGGAGGGGAGTAGCGTTAATAAGAACACATGAGGAGGGGAAATGGAGGATGCATCTCAGTTAATTCCGCTGAGAAAAACTGCATTTAGCCAATCAGTGTTTTTACAGAAATGGAATACAATACCTCAGCCAATTGGGAAGTCTCCATAACATTATTCTTTTGAGCATCATGAAAAGAAATGATCTGTGGAGACGGATGAGGAAAATTAACCATTAGTCATGTTCCTGTTTGCTTTTGGTTTCAGTTATTGGCGGGAGTTGTGGGTGTTTTCCTCTGACGTCACACTTGTCACGTATTACCATCAGTGGACGACTTAAGGACCGCTACACCGACAATTTACTGTCGGGTTATTTGCCTCTCTAGCAGCCCATGTACCAAGGGCTTATTGTCCAGACGTCTGATTCTTGCTCATGCTGTGGTTTGTCTTGTGTTGTAAGTAGTGTTCTTGTTAATTTTGTGCTGCTTATTTTTCTTCACTTCCTTTGGTGACAAGCTATTTTCATTATTTATTTACTTGCCTTGTGCGAAGGCTTTTTGATTGTTACGTTTTCTCCTGGCTTTGTTCGTTGAGTGATCGAATTGGTACTTTGTTGGTTTTGCACAGGCTTTTCTGCCTGATTTTTTTTTAATCTATAAGATTATTTTTGTCTTGGTCTACATTTGTGGGATCCATTTCTGTTCCAGATCATTCTGAAATGTAACAGAATAATGCACCGTTTGAGTCACTCCTCTTCAATTTACAATATGATGAATGTTTATGACTATACATTCTCTCTGTTTAACAAATAATACACTGGACAATTCTTTTGTTTGTTTCGGTTTCACTGTGAGTCACCAAGGTAGCGCTGAATAGATCGAGGCCCTACACTGGTTATCAGCAGATAGTCTCACTTTGTCCCAAATGAGAACAGTTGTCATGAACAGTTTTTATTTCCTTATTCCTAACATCTGTCATTTATATTGTGTGCATTCTTAGTCACTAAATTCATTCTTCAGGCTCAATAAAGGATCTGCGCAAATGATGAGATTATGAGCAAATAAATAAATAAATCTTTAATGTTTACAAGAGGGCGGCCCGGTAGTCCAGTGGTTAGCACGTAGGCTTCACAGTGCAGAGGTACCGGGTTCGGTTCCAGCTCCGGCCTTCCTGTGTGGAGTTTGCATGTTCTCCCCGGGCCTGCGTGGGTTTTCTCCGGGTGCTCCGATTTCCTCCCACATTCCAAAAAAAACATGCGTGGCAGGCTGATTGAACACTCTAAATTGTCCCTAGGTGTGAGTGTGAGCATGTATGGTTGTTCGTCTCTGTGTGCCCTGTGATTGGCTGGCAACCGATTCAGGGTGTCCCCCGCCTACTGCCCGGAGACAGCTGGGATAGGCTCCAGCACCCCCGCGACCCTAGTGAGGATCAAGCGGTTCGGGAGATGAATGAATGAATGAATGAATGTTTACAAGAGGGGCGGCCCGGTAGTCCAGTGGTTAGCACGTCGGCTTCACAGTGCAGAGGTACCGGGTTCGATTCCAGCTCCGGCCTCCCTGTGTGGAGTTTGCATGTTCTCCCCGGGCCTGCGTGGGTTTTCTCAGGGTGCTCCGGTTTCCTCCCACATTCCAAAAACATGCGTGGCAGGCTGATTGAACACTCTAAATTGTCCCTAGGTGTGAGTGTGAGTGCGAATGGTTGTTCGTTTCTGTGTGCCCTGCGATTGGCTGGCAACCGATTCATGGTGACCCCCGCCTACTGCCCAAAGACAGCTGGGATAGGCTCCAGCACCCCCCGCGACCCTAGTGAGGATCAAGCGGCTCGGAAGATGAATAAATGAATGAATGTTTACAAGAGCATCTTAATCTCCATTTCCCTGAAATTATCCACGGGAAGCACTGGATCCCGCACCCGAATCGTTATGCTGATGAACTCCAACAGTGCAAACATATACCTGTACTCCTAACAGAGATCTTGAGTAGCCTTTATTATAAGCCTACTTACGAGTAGGTCCACTTCCTCCGGTTTCTTTGCTTGGCACACAGAATGAACATAAAGGTACTTTTGCGTACTATATTTACGTGCAGCAT
This sequence comes from Hippocampus zosterae, assembly GCF_025434085.1. Taxonomy (NCBI): domain Eukaryota; kingdom Metazoa; phylum Chordata; class Actinopteri; order Syngnathiformes; family Syngnathidae; genus Hippocampus; species Hippocampus zosterae. Next base: position 16,724,510 of record NC_067456.1, read on the forward strand.
TTGCAGTACCCATCCAATCTCCTGTGTTGCTTCCTGTTAATCTTTCAGGAGCGAAATATATTGATAATCCCTCATCCCATTTTCTCCTTTTTATTATCATGATTGTGTTTGAAAGTGTTCTGCGCCATATGGATAAGTGTTCATTTTTATCTCTCAAGAGAGTGCTTTTGTGCATTTTTCGAGCCCATCTCTCAGAGAAGCGCACCACACACACCCAAGCATGCAAACATAATTGTCAAGAATGTGTAATACAAATCAAATTTTTGTTCTGTATTTCATGGGATCACACAGGTGTATCTTTTCCATTTAGAAATGTCACACAGCTTCTTATTTGTAGAGCAAACTGCACTGTCAAGGTACATACAGTACATTAGTATTTCCATTCTTCCTTGCTTCCATCCATCCTTTTTCGAATCCGCTTCCCGTTACAAGGGTCGTGGAGTGCTGGAGTCTATCCAGGTTGTCTTCGAGGGAACACCCTGAACTGGTTCCCAGCCAATCAGAGGACACTTCCTTGCTTCAATTCCTTAAAATTACCTGATTGTCACTATCGTGTTTGAGAGAGAATAAGGGGCCCCTGGTCACTGATGCCTGTGAGTTTATCTCCATAGCAGACGGCCGAAACACAATCTCACTCTCTCTCACCAAAGGAAAGAAAAAAAAGCAAAGGATGCAGAACATGTTGAGGCCACACATGAACTCTTCTGCTAGTCAGCGACATTTTCTGTCACGGTGCTTTATTGAGTGTATGCGTGAGTAAACATGCCATTGGCAAAGGCACAACTATTCAAACATATTGCTCACATCCAGAAGATGGAACTAACAACAATTTGACTCACAGTGGGGGGCAGGTGCGTTTCTACATGTTTCTATGTTTGTGTGTGTGTATGCGTGTGTGTGCATGCACTGTATGTGCAGGCATTTACATAATATTCATCCTTGCCCCCCCCAAAGCCTGTCCGCCTGTGTTTATTCATTGCCATGCATCCAAATGCTTATTATGGTGAACAGCAGTGTGCATGGCTGCATTATGACTCATTTGTGTGTTACAAATTCCCTCCTGAACACATCTAACCTTCATGGTTCAACTTCTGGGTGACTTCGTGTGTTAGTCAACACATGGACGTGGGTTACTGAACCCCCTCCCCGCACCCACCACCACCACCACTGTGTAAGTCGATGGAGGGGTGGTAGGTGATCAACACAGTGCCTAAATGCTCACTTGCAGAAATTTGCTGTCTTTTCCTTTCTCTCAACATGTCCATTTCCTGCAGCATCAAGAGAGTAAGCGAAAAAGAAGAATATGCTAAGCTGTCGGCCGTCATTAAGCAAAGAGACAGAGAAGTCATCTCGATTGGGACACTGCTCTGTGTACATTATTGCATTTAATTAACGTCAACAGAATATTTGACTTCCCTCTTTCGGAACCTTTGTCCTCCCATTTCTTCGGTTCTTATTTGGATGAAGAAACATCAGCGATTAAAAATTTAAACATCATTTCCTAAATAATTGATCAAGGAGTGGCATATGTTAAATACGTGTTGAAAGCATGCATTAGATTTGTTTTGTATACAAATCAGCTGCAGGCATTCACCCTTAGGGGGGAAAATCGCAGCCTGGGAGAATTGGCAAATACTGATGGTTGTATTATTTAGATTGCATGGATGCTATTCTTTTGTAGCATCTGTTTATACCATGTGGAAAGTAAGTTGGAATAGTGCAAGGTTAGAAAAGCGGTCGAAAAACATGTTGCTGGTGTAAATTGTGTATGACATTTTGAAATATTGAACAGGGTGCAACTTTTCTGCTTTTAATGGTGGTTGTAATTTAGGGTCTTTCTTTCTTTAGTGTTTGTATGTATATGCCTCTGCTAACCGTTCATTGAATTTATTTCACGTGACTTTAGGGTAATATGATGTGAAAGGTGAAATCACACATTTCTGAATGGGTGGGACAGGAGGCGGATAAAATAAGGCACAAACATGTGTTGATAGTTTATCAAAGGATCCGGATTATAAATGCTGCACAAATGGCATGAGTGACCTCTGAAATGCAGCATGTGGGGCATATGCAATGCACAGCTGAGCCTTTATCACTTTAATCACAAATGTTGCCAGTGTCATATTTGGCAATCTGAACTCCTGCCAACATTTGGTACCATCTGTGCCTACTTTAGCGGGACTGATGGATGGCAAATGGCGGAGACATTACCAACCTTATCAAGACGTTCGCCGTGAGCGACAAAGTGTTGAATTTTGAGTGAAAGTGAATAAGATGGAAAGTAAAAGAAATAAGAATTGCTGTGAGGTTTGGGCTGGAGAGGGGGTGGGGGGTTGGGGGGGGGGGGTCCTCGCACTAACACAGATCATGATCATCATGTTGGCAGGATCTGAAAGATTACACACATCAATAGTTGATGAGTCTCTATAGAGTTGTGCTCAATTCCCTCTTCTATAAATTACTAAATAAGGGCATTTACATCACAGCGCCACTGCAAACTTTTTTTCCTTTTCCCCACTCTTTCTTTTCATCTTTGCTCATTTTAACTTGGACGCAGCCCATTTGACCCTCGTGAACTCATGCGCGATGAGAGAGACGAACGGAGAGAAAATTCCAGACAACATCTTCAGTTGCTGTTTTAATTTGTGATTGAAGATAGACAGAAAGTGAGGAAGAGTGACTGAATGGAAAAGGAGACATGGTAGACGCAAACACCTAAAAGACCGACATCATTAATAGATGTGGCCCGCCGATACACATGAATTATGCAACTTTTATATTCAAGAAAATTACAAACACAACCCATCGGGAAAGAATGGAAAGGAATCATTATCTGTCGACTTCAACCTTTGTACAATGCACCGAATTTTTAATTATTCATCTGCATAAACAAACACACACACATGAATAAGGGAACTCTGTGCAAGCCACCCAAGCCACAGCAGTTGCGCAAACTTCTCCTGTAACTTTCTTTTTGCCCCGAGAGGATCTTGATGATGAACATCAGGAGAGATGATAATGATATGAGCGTAATGCTGAATTAATGCCTGGTCGTTTTGCTATTGGCTGGAATTAACCTTGAGATGAGCCCTTGGAAGAAACATGCTTTTTTTTAATGCTCTTGATATTTCTTTGTACTCCTCCCACCTATCCATCCACTCATTACAGTCTTCAATTAAATGTGCTAGGAAGACAGGCTACTGACAGAAAACCCACGCAAGCACAAAGAGAACATGCAAATTCCATGCAGAAAGGTCAGAGCCGAGATTCAAACCCAGAACCTCAGGGCACATATATCCACCATGTTGCACCTTTGTTCTGCATATTTATAGACTGATTTATGTGATTGATGAAACCAGTCTATATGATAGGGTGTTGCACAGCAGTTGTGACACTGAGAACCTGCGGGGTTGGTTCCCTTTTTCAAGGGTGCCGCGGTTGCTGAAGCCATCCAGTGTGTTTCTCCAGCAACCAGTCCAAGTACAATGTTGCATTTTATTTTGTCTGGATTTTATATGCAAGTGTGTGTGTGTGTGTGTGTGTGTGTGTGTGTGTGTGTGTGTGTGTGTGTGTGTGTGTGTGCGCGTGCATGCTCAGAAAGCATTTTTCGAAAGATTTTGATCAAAATACACATTGGAAGAGATGAAAGTGAAACAAACTGATTAAATAGGACTCCAATTTTTGATTGCAAATCTTAAATGATACGTCACCATCACAGTTAAAGGCTTGTGGGGTTTGAGTTGGAGACACACACACACACACACGCACACACACACACATATAGAGGCATCAGACCCATGAGAGCAGGACAGTGAATATGTCAGGCAAGGTTAGAGTGGCTGTGGCTGAAGTGAGTGGAGGACAGGAGGACGCCCTGCAGTGACCACACAACGTTGCCCTTTGGGGGTGTGACTGAAAGTGAGCAACAGCACACACACATACACACTCTTCCCTGTGTGCAAAGACTATACTGTAGTCACCTTCAACAGAGCGTATGTTTCACATTGGAAATACGTAAAAAAGAAGAAGAAAAAAAGAGGGGAGCCCCTAATTCAGGTACCGGTCATTCGTGCTGGCAGTGTGGTTGTGAGTGTGAACGGTTGACTGTTTCTACATGTACCGAGTGATGGAGCGACAATCACCCTAGGGTGGAGTCTTGTTTTTGCCTCAAGTCTCACGGGTTAGATTCCAGATCCCCGCAAACCTGAGCAAGAATCAGTCGGCGGTACTGTTGACACGAAACCCGCCATTCAGTCAAATATGTTGAAAACTTTATCCAAGCATCCGACAAAAGAATTTTTACTTCCCGACACAGATTAATCAATGTTCAAACAATTAAGGTGTGGAAAATGTATATTTACATGGTTGTAATAAATGTGATGCATGAAGGTCCCGCCATAGTCTCACCATCCACGGTAAAGATTGTGAGGAAAATTGGGTGTGGATTTCACCATGTACCGGTAAGTGTTTGATTGCATATACATAAAAATGCAATTATTGTGTCTTCATTGCATGAAATGAAGAGTCACCAATATGTTAGAACAAGGATATACACTTTTTTCCACCCCTCTAGCGTGGCAAACTTGAACCCACTCACATCAATTTGCGTGATCAACTGTCTGCTCAAATTGTATTCATCCGCTGTGTTTTGTTGTGAACTTTTACCGCGGTTAACTTTTCATATTTGTGGCAAGTAAGATTATTGAATAATGAGTTGCATGAGGCACATCTGCGACACGAATCATATTTTGCATTCAATTTTAGAGTGAGAGGTTTTAGGATCAATTGCCTAGGAAACAATCCAGGGTGTCGACCAAGTATGCTGGCCTGGGCTCCAGTTTGACCCTGGACTTGATCAAATATATTAATTCTGCTAGGACAAAGAGGATTTGAAATCCGAGCGTCCTGGATTAAATTATGTTTGACTCATAGGTTCCACTGTGTTTGTCTTCCTTCACGATTTGTGAAGCCAGCCAGGGTTCAGTCAGCATGGCAGAGTAGGAGGGGCACGTCCAGCTTTTGTCTCGGTGGAGAGCAGCAGTTGTGTGCTTCCTAATTGCTGTGGGCCAAAGAGACTCGGGGAGCCAATCAAAATGGTCAATGTCGCAAGATGAGCCAAAACTAATTTGTTAGCAATATACTTTCCTCCTCCAACTCTCTCTCCTCGCGTCCTCTCGGTCTCATGGTGCTAGTCAAAGGTTCATTTCAGTGCTGCTGTGGTCATGACCTCACTATTCCTCTGGAGCCTCACGCTGAGTTCATCTCTTGTGTCGCTTTGGTCACGACCCGGCTCAGAGAAATACCATGAGGGGAGCAGAAAGCCTGCCCAAATGTCAAGAATAACAGGACTTTCTGTAGATCACATTCTGGGTGTCTTCATGGGACTTCAACTGCTTCCTTGAAAAGTGTGTACGCGTACATAAGTGGATATTTGTGCATGTGTTTTGGTGCGCATGTGGGACACCTGAGGGGTGTGAGAGTACAGCAGCTGCAGCCAGGGAGAACTCACATTAGCTTTAGGTTTCATTCTTGGTTTGTGCAGCTGGGACTGTGTGTGTGTGTGGGGGGGGGGGGGCATGACACTGCATGCTTGCACTTCAATGATCACGTTTGTTGTGCTATACACCTCCTCACGTTTCCTATTTCTCAATTACGGCCCATATATTATATACCGGTACATGAGCTTTCTGTCAGAGCTCCTGATCAATAACTTGGAAATGCTGCTTCTGACACACACACACACACACACTATACAACCATATACAACAATCAGTCCTCAAAATTGCCATGAGACTGACATTTAAGGCTGGCTAATCACAAAGCTGTCGATCTGATTTTGTTGACTGCCTATTTAAATGAATATTTAAGTGAGCCCATTTGACTTATCACTGTGTTCATATTTCCTTACATAAACCATAAGTAGCAAAAGTACTAACACTTTGAATGTACAGTAAGTAAAAGTATAGATATTTGCGGTGAAACAAAGACATTGGTAAAAGTAGTACAACTACTGTACTTAAGAAAAAGTTTTTTTTTATTTTTAATGTGCTGAGTACAGTGAAAATGTATGTTTTTAAACAGATATTTGTCTCTCTAGAATTCCTGTTTAAATTACTTGGCACAGCAGAAAAAAAACACATTCCCAAAAAGCAGTTTCCCTGTTTTAGAGATTGGTAAAATCCTGTTCGATTGTGCCTGGAAGTGTAATAAACCCAAACCTGGGTTTCCTATCCAATGTCGGATTTGCCACCGATTTGCTGTCACATTCTCTTTCTGTCCACTCAAATGAGGAAGCAGATAATTGCAATTGGAACTTTACTGACCTGGATGACAGCGATTTTTTTTTAACTGCAAGTAATTGATTTGAAAGTAATCATCTAATGAAAAAAGAAATATGTTGAAGCCTGTTTTAAATGATCACTTGAAAGTGCCAATCTATTTTAATCTATCGACACCTTGGGAGGGCAGTGCTCCGTTTTTGTGTGGACTAATTGGATTTCAAGATTTATATTGAAAAAAGTCTAATTGGATATTCATCACATGGTGAGGATGGGGGAGGGGGCGATCCAACGTGAACACATGCTCAAGCGCACGCCCCTCCCTGCAGGTAGGACTCCTTTAGCTGCACTTTCGTCTCGCTTGTGCCACTGGTGTCGCCACTGTGTTTTTCAAACATAAAGGAGGGCTTGACCACTTTGTCACGTTCAACTAACCCCGCTGCTTTGAAAAGATTACAAGCCATTTAAAGACCTGTTTCCACCTCATCACTGTCAGTTGATCACTCCTCTATCAGCCCGGAGGGAGGGTGTCTATTGTTAGGTGGTCGAGGGTCCTCCCCAGGGTCGCCAAAGGTCAACACAGACACGGATGACCTTCGTTCAGGTCAAAACCCCTGGAAATCATCATAGAGTAGACTTTGACATACAGGGAGAGTTTTAGAAAAGGACGCAATTGAGATTTATGTCGTATTCTCTTGTATTATTTTTATAGGTGGAAAACATTCACACTCTGCACAAAAGAGTTGACGCTTGTCAAATACGACTCTGATCAAAGTACTGACTCAACTCCTGAATTTAAAGTAAAACAACTCTTAACTCAGACTCTGAATTATACTTAAGTACAAAAGTCGAAAGAAAAGTGACTGTTTAAAGTCATTTGCCAATTTCTGTTTATACGATACGCATTTTGGTAACTTGGTAACAGTGAAGGAAAAAAAATTGCATCCAAATATAGTTTCTCTCCTTTATTATTTTAACTATTGCTCAAGTGCACGTGGCGGGGGGAAAATATGCCCTACTTGATATGTGTTATTTCGAATCGAACAGAAATACTTTTGAACACAGGGCTTGTGGTTTTCAGGCTGGTGTGAAACATTATAGCTTGCTCCTCCAAAATCTGTTGCCGTTGTCTTTATTGCTGCACGTTCCTCCACGCAATTGCTTTTTCCCCTGCATTTTAAGACTTCTAATGTCTCACCCGATCAAATTCTCAATTGGTGCACAAAATAAATGTTATAATTTTCCAAGTGTAAAAATGGAATTTTAGTTGAGTCTTGCAGTTTGGCTTGGCCCTCAACAAGAATTCCAGTTTCTCATGTGGCCCCGTTGCAAAATTCATTGCCCACCCCTGAGTTAGAGTTGTCTCTTATGTAACCTGGCGTTTATGCTTTGAAATGTGGAACCTGGCGAAAACATACCCGAACACGGAGAGAACATACTATCTATGATTCGCTAACCTCATGACGCACATGAATTCACATCATAGGCTGCATCGACACTTCGGTCAGGCCAAGACAGTATCAGATATGGGGAATCACATTAGTGGGAAAGGATATGTTCTGATGTCACCCGAAAAGGTGAATTCTGCCTAAGATGCGCACTTCTTGCTTACTTAGTGTCATTTGTTTGTATTTTGATGTCATGTAAGCGATGTTTGCAGTCCTAAATTAGCAAGCAAACGTCCCATAGTCTTTGTGTGGAGTGTCAGTCATGAAAGGCAACAATGAAGCTGCCGCCAAAGGGCCTGAAGTGGAGGATGCATGCACGCTGCTCCCTGCAGAATGGCTGTTTAAACAAGATTAGTCTTGACAAGTGAACTTCAGCTGGTAAGAAGAACCCCTTTTTATCTGCAAAGCAAACATTAGAGACGCCCACTCGAATGAATACCTAACTCCTGAATTAGCATAAGAATAGCTCAGCTGAGAACACTCCTCATGCTTAAACTAACAGTGCAGGGCACACACACGCATACACACACACAAAAATGTGCACACGCACGCGCACACATGGACACACACACACACACACACACACACAACGTCCACGCTAATGAGTAGTTTCACTGTTTGAGAATGTTGCCCTGTTAGGGGTGGCGGTCTTGGTGGCAGCGTCACCGTGACGATGAGCAAGAGGAATGTGGAGAAGCAGACAATATTGTTCCGCAGCGTCCATCCAAAACTCCCACAAGGTGTCCACCCCCGCCCCCCCCCCCTCTCCCATCTCCGCCCCCACGCTTCTCTACATGCACACATATGAAATGAACAAAAATTCTTGCGCCAGTCTTTGGAATAAACAACAATTCTAAAAAGGTAGGACTTGAGTGAACATCTTCTTCACTCATCGTCACCGAAGCCTTTGAGACCCATCCTCCAAATTACCCACTCCCATGCGTCAGGGGTTTCAGAACCTCATGGGTGACACTCAGACCATCCAGCGCCAGACCCTCCCTTTTCCCTCCACTGTTCCTCACAGCAGCCCCTCACACCAACAGGACCCCACCGGACGCCACAGAGCCACATGATGACCGGAGCTGCAGCAGAGTGCAGAAAGCAGGCCGTTGGTTCCCAGGACTGCTGAGCACTTGTCATGTAAATGAAGAAGTCACAACCAATTAGAGTAATTGCAGAGCGTCACCTCGTCTTCGCTACGGCGGCTGAGCCGAGGAGGGGCATGGGAGACGGGGGGAGACGAGGGAGGGTGGAGCGAGTGGAAGCAAAGCAAGGCATGGTGACATCAAGGCGAAAAAGAAGGTGCAAAAAATGAAAGAGAGACATTCTGTTGTTTTGTTTGTTTGATGGTCAGCATTTGTGCTTGAAATTTTCAGCAATTGAACTAACTAAATGCTGTGGAAATGGTAGATGAACTTTACACTACGCTAAGATGCTTTTTGTTTAATGCTTAAAATAACAGTCATTACATGCAATTTATGGATTACACTTCTAATGTAATTATGTGTACTATATTTTTTTCCCATTAGGTGACCGTAATAGTGTCTGAAAATACTGTGTGCGTGCGCGTGTGTTTGTGTGTGTGTGTGTGCATGTGTGCGTGTGTGTGAATGTGTTGTGTGTGTGTGTGTGTGTGTGTGTGTGTGTGTAGAAGGAGAGGATGAGTGAGTGTACCACAGCAGGTGGTAGGGGCTAATGGAACCCCCTCTGGCCTATCAAGAGTAGGGGGTTATGGTGCACATGTGTGTGTGTTTGTGTGCGCGCACGCATGTGTGAGCATATGATGTGTGTCTGAAAAAGAAAAGTAGCGAGAGCGCAAGTGTTTGCAAAAGAAAAAAAAATTGACAAGCGTTTGCTTCTGAATAGCTTTAAATTGAAAAGAGTGACAATAACTTCTAATCATGTATTAGGTGAGACAATGAGAAAGAGAATCGAGAGTTTGACCCGAGGCTTCAATCTCCATCTCTGTGGTCAGTGTAATGTCATGCTTCTCGTTCAGCCATCCAACGTTCCTCCGTCCATGCTCGGTCTTTGGGATTTAGCGTGAAGCTTGAAGGCCTGAGGCATCCTATACGGCTTACAAAAACAAAGCATGGGCATTTACTACAAGGGGTGAGTATGTGTGTGCGTGTGTGTGTGTGTAAGAGAGAGAGAGAAAGAGAGAGGGAGGGAGTGTGTTTTAATGTGTATGCCTGAATAAAAGCCACTTGTAATGTTCTACAGTCTCCCAAGAGGTCTAGACAGCTCCTTAAGGAGAACACTGCTTTTAGATACCCCCTACCTCCTCCCCCAGCTCCTCCCACCTCTGCCTCAGAGAAGAACCCGATACTTCTCTCTAGAACGCATACAGTATGAGCAGTCGCTGCACATATACAGTAAAACACATTTAAGATGTACAGTTGAAGCACAGTGAAACGTAACAAAAAGTCAAGAACAGCATTGTGTTACTCGCAACTACTCAGTACTAGACTGGTTGGAACACATTCTGCTGCAAGAGGAACCCCGATGACTTACATGCAGCCATATAAAGGTATACAGGTATACTGTACTGTATATAGATCCATTTTCAACACCGCTTATCTTGAACAGGATCGCGGGGAGTTGCTGGAGCCTATCCCAGCTGACTTTGGGCGGAAGGCAAACTACATTGTAAATGTAAATAATACTTTATTTGGTCGTTTGACAGCAGCAGTCAGGCCATTCCAGTGTTCAAAATGGTGAACATTTTCATCTCTCCTTAACTCGATAACATACAAAAGTAAAGGAAAGATGGCATCAAGGTAAGGATATTTGACTTTCCGAAGAGGCCCTTTAGTCTTTTGAGTAGACTGCATGGTGTCTATATTGTATGGCTCCTGCTCCCTTGGCAAATCTTTATGTTCACACAACTGTGGGGATTTCAGACACCAGCCAAATTGAATGCCTCCTCTGAGGAAACAACATTGATAAAACAAACCTTTGACTTTTTTTTTTCTCAATATTTTGTCCTCCCTCACGGGGGAAATTGAATTTACACTCAGCATTGCTTGAGAGCAACTCAACATTGGAAGAATTTCATTGTCTTCTGTTCCTTACCGACGACCGACTGTTAGTTCAACCACTAAGAACTCATTTAACAACACACATGGTCTCGTGTACAGAACAAGTATTTCATTTCAAAATGTAAATGAAGTGCCCTATCACAATTCAAACCAAACCTTTGTGCAGACTTGACACTTCTTGTGGTTTTTTAAGATAAATTGCAAAGAACTGCAACTTCTCCCTGCGTCTTAAGGCCCAGGAAACCACAGCGACGGTTGGTGTATGTATTTCTCCTCTTATGAATTATGAACGCAGTTAGCTCTTTTGTTTATGAATTATTTCTGATGGTTCTCCCTCCACAGAATTGTTGCTGGAACAAATGCATTTATGTGGTAACCAATCACATGATTACCTTTTTTTATTTGCAAACACTCGTATTTTATTTAACATGAGTAGTCTGGGGTCGAACGCGAAACAAAACAGCTAATTTCGCAAACATGCTTTTCATTAGCAAGAAACAAATGTTTATTTTACCAACGCTTTGTGGGAAATCATGAATAAATATGGTGTTTGTCTCAGAGGTGAATAAATCAACAATCCAGAAGTGCAACAGACGAGATGGAGATGCAACAGAAGTGTTGACTGGTGGTTTGGTCCTCCGTGGAGTTCGAGTCACAGCTCAATGTAAAAAGATGTCTTCCATCTCTATTGGAAATTACTCTCACGAGTGAGAAAACAGACCTCAATTCTGACAGAAACACATCGAAAAATGTATGATGGTGCAAGGGGGTGAATTCAGACAGGAGAGTTAAAAAAAATCCAAACAAAAACACAGGGGTCATGAATATGGAATTTGTGTTTCTTGTGGTTTAAATATTCATGAGATGACGATTAGTATGTCATAACGACATTATCGGCTCCAGCAGCCAAAGATGGCAAAACTCAGGCTTGATTGATCTCATCAGGACATCATTAATAATGGATAACTTCAATCACTGGATAACAGGAGAATGCACACGCGCACACACACGCACACACACACACACACACACACACACACACACACACGCACGCACGCACGCACAGAGCTGAAGATTCCTATACAATTATGACACAATCTGCAATTTAAACCCGTAGTTTGATCTGATTTAAATGCACCACTGTCACACTGATTCTATTTTCTGACTCCTCAAAAATTAAACATTTAAAAGGGAAAGGAGAATTCTAACCTAAAACGACAGTGGTCAGTGAACCACAAGTTCAAAGCATGAAAAAAAAGTCTTAGTGAGGTTATGACCCCCCAAAAACTTTTTAGATCATGTCATTAAACCTTTCATAACTGTTGAAGGTGTTTCCGTGCTTTGAGTCTCATCTACTTAACAGTCTCATCTAGGAACAATTAGATGCAGGGAAGAGTAAAAAAAATTAGAGGATTCATTTCGCTTCATTTTTACCACCAACAATAAGACCTGTGAAACTTGATTGTGATAAAAAATAATAATAAACCATGTCATCTATTTAGCACTGGTCAAAAGAGATTGCGTTTTGTATCTTCAATATTTTTAGACACAAAATATTGAAAAAATGTCTATACTTTTTCAAGCACATCAGGTTTTTATTTTTTAAATGTGACTTATCAAATCTTGCGCAATATGGATTTTAACATTCACTGCAATTTATAGCTATAATGTTTCAGGAAAATAATTCCACCTGTCGGTGAACCTAGCCTTTAATTCAGAATTATTACAAAATATATACTCTCACACATTATAATGATGATGATGAGGATGATGTTGATGTATTGGTACGCTCGCTTGACTTGTGTGCAGGCATCGTGGGACCATTTCCCGCTCATTGATGGTGTGGATGGTTGTTGGTCTGTGTCTGTGCCCTGCGACTGGCTGGTGACCAGTTCAGGGTGTGTCAACCTGGATAGCTGCATCACCACAAAATTGTCTGTATGTGAAGCTTTTCTGGAATGCAAAGAGAAAACGTTTTCTTGGTTTTTGTTGTTTAACTGTAGCTTACACTTCATCTGATCATTGATGGGAAATTTCAAACTAATGTATGCATATAAACAGAATGTACATATGCATAAAATTCCCTTCCAAGCTAATGTTTCCCTCTAAAGTGTTCCATCACTGTTTTGATGTTTCCTGAGTGTCTACGAGACTAACAAGCTAGACCAAACTACGGAAAGCTCAATTTTAGGTTCTTATCCCAAGATCACTCTCACTAAGGCCTCCAAGCACTCTTTCCTTTACCCCAACACACACACACACACACACACACACACACACACACACACACACACACACACACACACGCACGCACACACACACACACACACACACACACACACACACACACACACACACACACACACACACACACACACGCTGAATATAAAACATGTTTTACAGTCGCAATCAACATTAAAAATGAGACAGTTGGGTGTCATCGGCATGTGCAGAAGTACGGTACCTAATAAACTTTCTTAGGTGTGCATTAAAAAAAATGCTGTGGCATGTTTTTATTTTCAGAACCACAATCGATTGCGTCCATGGTGGTACAAAGCGTACAGTATGGATGAAGCTCTCTAATGGGAGGACAAGCTGTGTGAGGAAACAAAATGTCACCAGGCGGTCTGCACTCCCCTCCCAGCCATCTCCACACTCGGGCCATACTTAGCATTTAAAGCCTTCACCACCCCGCCCTGAAAAAGGCGTGCTAACATTTAGCAGGGGGGGAAGAGAGGCTTCGGATGCACAGACGTGCCTCTGCCAGGCAGGCAGGCAGGCAAGCAGCCGGCAGGTTCCTCGGGCGCTTTAGTGGAGCCGTGGGGAAGTTTTTAATTCCTCCACCCTTATGGTTCATTTGTCCTCTAGATCCCCCATGTGAAGCTCGCCAATGACCACTCAAGTGTTCACTGCTGCTGAATTATTAAGAAGTGAGATAAGGAAGGAAGGAGGTGAAGGCGGAGGGGAGGGGAGAGAGGGAGGTGAGAGGATGACGATGAGGTGTGGTGATGTGGAGGAGAGGTGAGAGGTGGGAGGGGTGGAAGATGGAGGTAATAAAAGAAGGCGAGAAGAGCAAGGGGAACTGCGGCAGAGATGGAAGCCAAGTGAGAGAAGACAGGGGACTGTCAAAAGCTTGTACAATAACCACTTCAATATTACAATTATTTAATGTGCTCTGAAGGTGCACTGCTCTTAAGTAAGTCCTCACAAATGTTACAACACGAGAAAACGGGAAAATATGATTCCTAAAAAGCTGCTCCATTATCATGATGCAAACTGAGTCAATTATGAGAGCAAACCAAATAAAGGCAACCAATTGGCTCTCAGTAAATCAGTAAACAAGTATCTGTAGAGTGTGCCCCCCACCTAGTGCCCGAGGACAGCTGGGATAGGATCCAGCATGCCCGCGACTCTCGTGGACATAAGCAGATTAGAAAATACATTGATGGAATATGACACCAGATCGATCGGTGTGAACCCATGCATCCATCCATTTTCTAATCCACTTATACTCACAGGGGTCGCGGGGTATGCTGGGGGCCTACCCCAGCTGTCTTCGGGCAGTCGGCGAGACCATTGTCTACGTTGCACGTAGACCACGTTGCACGTAGACAATGGTCCATTTACGATTTTGAATGTTCCATTAATCTACCATGCGTGTTTTTGGAATGCAGTATGAAACTGGAGTACCCGTAGAAAACCCGTACAGGCACGGGGAGAACATGCAAACTCCACACAGGAACGCTGCAGCCGGAATCGAACCCTGCTCTGTGAGGTGGACGCTCTAACTAGTCACCCACCAAGCAAGCTTGTATAACTTCCTGCATTTTTTCCTCCCCGGATGTGCAACTAAAGTAAAAACACATTTTCAATTTTGCATGTTCAGTGCATGGAGGGTTGAAAGATAATGCCCTGGCAGTGACCCATTACGTAAGTCCTGGTATAGCATCTCTATTGTTACCGTGGGAGTCCGGCAGGAGCAGGTATCATGTCAGACATTGTTTTGACTACTTTACTCTGCTACTTTGTGCTGAGATAAGAACACAAGTGGGTCAGAAGGTGAAAAAGTGACATGCACTGAGAGTTAACTGAGAACATGTAATACATACACACACACTTTTACACACTTGCTATAGATTTCATACAGGTCAGATTTATGGGAAAATTCCGTACTGCATGTTGCATGTTGTATAGGGCGCAACGGTCCATCTTTGTGGACAAAAAGCCAGACGATCACCGCACTGACATGTTAATACATGGCAGATGAAGGTGGGTGATGATTAGTCTCGAAATGTGTTTATTTGCATGGGGGCTGCGAACCTCCTGGGGAGAAGCTAAAGAGATAGACCTCATACACACACACACACACACACACACACATAAACACTGCATCTCAGAGCAGGCAACAATAAACCCACGCAGATTTAATGAAAGGTTCGGATTATTCATTAATAAAGAAAGAATGACAACATTAGTGTGTGTGTGTGTGTGTGTGTGTGTGTGGGTGTTTGAGGCAAAACAGCGAGCGAGGGGGGAGCGAGGGGAGTTGATGGCGGGGGATGGTTTCACAGTATTAGACAGTAATTAAATAATCATTTGCATTGCTCTCGTCCCCCCCCCCCACCCTTTTTCCTCCACCTTCTCCTGTAGTGATAGCGGTCACAACGCCTGTCACAACTCATCACACTAACACACGCACGCACACACACACACAGACACACACACACACACACATGCACACACACGTGCGTGCAGATGCACAATTATTCATATGCGCTCATAAGTAATACAGAGTCTGTCGTACACGTGTCCGCAGATGGAAATGTCGATAAAACACACAAACAGGGTGCAATGACTGAAAAGATTTTGGGGGCAAAGAGGTTGTCAAAACAATCCAAGCCCAGCCTTTAGTCTTCCTCATTTGACCTTTCGCTGTCATCACCTTTCCATGGTCCACCATGTTAGTTGCGGAACTTCTGTACCGCATGAAATGGAGCTGATTCACCACCCAGGTAGCTCCTTGATGTCTTGTAAACTATGAAAAAGCTGAATACTAACTTTGCGATAGCAAATCAATTCCTCAATCCTCAAATTTATCTGCATCCAAACCAAATTCAAAGGCACATCTAGTCCCATGCAAAAATAAATCAATAAATCACTCAAGCAGGACTTGTGATAAAGTAAAACCAAATAAAACGAATCAACTAAAATGTAAACGCTTGCCTCACATTATTTACACACAAGTGAGAATAATCTATGAGACCAATCTGAAATGTGCCATGAAAGTAAACGGCAGGGTTTAAGGATGATTACTCTATACAGTACGGTCAAAATTTGCTTGAGGGTCTACTTCATTCAAATTGTTCTCATTTCATTAAATTACATATAATTGAAACCATAAAATGTTTGTTGCTCCTTGTTTAGAGCAACTCAAATCAGTTTTTGGATCCTCGAGCATCCTTTAATTATGCTTACCTTGACAATCAACTCTCGTATATTTTGTATAATCACAACCATGTGGCCACACACACACACACACACGCACACACACACATACACACACACACACACAGATACACATTAACACACACACACACACTCACACACACACATAGACATTAACACACACACAAACACTGCATAAACATTCAATCGTGTTGCTGCGGATTTATTGGCTCATTCATTCATATTTCAGTGTGAGCCCAGTATGTCTGAGTTAGATTGCCATTTGTTAATGACCATCAACAAAGTGTGTTGCAATACAGCAGGAGGTAAACAGGATCCTGATTAACATCTGCTAGTCATTACTCATTGATTTTGTCTCCCGTTTTTGTGGTGATTCGAATGTTGTTGCTTAAAACAGTCAATCTTCTGTCCTGTGTTGACATTTGCAGATTTGCACGGATGAGATGCTCCACAAAGAAAACGAAAAACAAAAATTCTCACTCAATGGGATGTTGCTAAAAGAAAGGGCAATGTAATCGTCGTTGAACTGTCATTGACCACACCATTTTTAGAATTTTGTTGAAAAATAGATTTACTTATTTTCCACATTGCTGCACACGAAAATGGTTTTGTTCCATGTTTATTTCACAGCATTGAAAACAAATGAGTTTTCAAGTTAAACTATAGCCATTGCATTCATCAGCTTCTGACCGTTTTGTTTTGTTTTGGTCATAATGGTTATTTTTTGTCACGCTTTACACTAGTTTCATAATTTCATTGCTTTAAATTGTGTTTGGATAGCAGCAAGGATAGCACTACATTGTGACTAAGGGAGGCAATAGCCGTGCAAGAAATCTTTGTAGGCCCATCTGAGCCCCTGCAGCATTTTAACTGATCTTCTAAAATAATTTTATGAATTATTTTCTCATCTCCGGGTACTCCGGTTTCCGCCCACATTCCAAAAACATGCATGGCAGGCTGATTGAACACTCTAAATTGTCCTTAGGTGTGAGTGTGAGCGCAAATGGACAAGTGCTTTAGAACACTATATCTATCTGTGTTGATGTCTTCAAAGAAATACAGTACATGCAAAACCTGAATGAAACATATGCCAAAACGGTTTTTATTCAAGAGTAGGCATTATTTACGCTCACCCTAATTTCGATTGTATACTCAGCATTCTCTCAGTAATTTATTTCACATTACGGATGGTGTAGTGGAACATTCACCTAATTTTGGTGCAGCCATCATGGGTACGGATGCACTTCAGTGAAAGCGCGAATGGTTCCTCAAAATGTGCTGTATCATTGCCGACCAGTCTCGGGTATAGTTTGCTTTTTGCCCCAAGTCATTTGGGATAGGCCCCAGCCACCTCATGACCTTGAACAAGATACGCAGGATAGTTTTAGGTTGCCTTCCAAATTCACTCAGAACAGTCTCATGTAAGAGAATTGCCACTGTTACTCATGTCACAATCCAGGACTAAAGGAGAAGTGTCCCCCCTTTTTTTGCAGCGTGCGGCACGTATAATTGCTGTTTTGACCTTTTCTAGGCCAGCTTGGACAGTTAGCTAAAACCTCATTTCTGTTGTTTGGTTATGTAAAGCAAGATGGAGATTTTAACTACTCTACAAATTAAAGCATAGTAAAGAAACATAAACACAAGTGGAAAGCGTTGTTGAGACTGCATCTGCAGAAACAGAAAAGCCAGGAAGTGAATATTGGAGAGAATAGGATTCTCCATCTATGTAACATAATGAAAAGGAAATATTCATATTAGGGGAAAACAAACTATTGAAAAGCTGCTCATTAAAACCCATAAATAAATGCAAATGATCTTAATTAGTTCGAGGACCTTGGGCGCCTCTGAGCTTCTCTCTTCTTCTCTTGTTTCCCTTTGTTGTTTGTTTTCTTGCCGATTTTGTTGTTGTTTTTATATTCCTTTACCCCCTCGGTCTCCTCCTCCTCTCCATCTCTGCCATCCCCAAACCTTCTGGTTCGGTAGTTGGCTGTTAGGTCTGCTGGTTCTTTCATCCTTTACGGTAGACCTGGCCTTGCTCTCTCCAGACACCTGACGCTAGGGAGTGTGTGTAAGAGGTTTGGGAGGAGTGCATAGTGGGGGGCGGAATACTGGGGGTTCTGCTGACATTTTTGGCAGCACGGTCTAATTTGAGTAAGTCTGCATTCAGACTTCAGACATGTCTGATTCCAATCAGATTCCACTTCAAATATGATTTTTAGTGCTGACTGCGCACACCGTTCTTTTTAGTGAGCATCCCAATGGGATCTGGGCCTGTTCAGACTCAGACAAATTATTGACTCATCTGACGGGTTGCTCTCGGAATGATGTTGACGGCGTGGTCCAAAACGTGCAGTGTTTGAGGTCATATAATTGCCACAGGGGCAGCATCAACAAATACATGCCCTTGAGCCTTGCATGTATGACTTTACCTCGACACAGACCCGTAAGGCAATGCGTTTCCTCTTCCGTCCAGGAACTGCTATTTTTTTTTTTTTGTGTGCTCAATTTTTTTACTACTTCACACTACGATTGGTACTCTCTGGTCTGGTGCATTGGGTCTTGCGTCGAGTAGAGTGATCTCTCGGTCAGTCACAACCGATTAGTGTGTTAGGACCTGTTCAATCTGAAGCCAGGTACACACATAAAGACAATCCGGGCTGTTTTTGTCCCGATTTGACCCCTTTTCGACCAAGCTCTCGACAATCTTATGTCGAATAAGATCATCTTAAAAGATTCAAATTTTGACTGTCAGTCGGAATGTAGCCTAAAAGTCGTGCCTCATATGGTTGCAAACAAATAAAATTACTCCAGGAGTGCTTCATCGCATTCATACAGAATTGCCCTCCTCCGGTTGGGTCCGAACCCTTGAGCTTTAATTGGCACACCTTGCTCCGGTGACACATGCAGTTGTGAGAAAATGCAATTTGTAGATTAGACGCGTGTGTTGTCACTGGTCTATTAGATTAGGGATACCTAATTGGTCTCTAGTCTCCTTTGTGATACCTTTACAGTTCTCTAATAGGGCCTTTTGGTAGGCATGGATGCTGAGTGGTCTGCATAATTGGTCCTGAGGTGCCGTAAATACACATGCAATTTACCAGGAGGTTGCACGGGCAGTCGCACCTATGAGGTACAGTAAATCACAGGGCTCAGCGGTGAGAATGTGCAAAAAAAATAATACAGCAGACTCGTTTTCATCAGCTTTGTCAGACAAACAAATACCAGCCTGGTGAGTACTTTTTCCTGTTGGGGCCTAAAATTGGGCATAAAAACCAACGCTATTATAGTAAAAAAAAAGAACTGAGACTAAAATTGAAAAAAAAAAAGAAGTGTTAGTGCTTTTAAAAAATGATAACTAACTTAAACTACATTTTACGTATATAACACTACAACTATAGTTGTAGTGAATATGTCCTTGGTTTTTGTATCTTTGTCAATTAATTTCATACTTGAGCTTTTGGGGTTTATTTTAAATGTAATGTACCGGTATTTATTTCAGTATTACTGTACTAGAGGTTAAACAATCCCCAGAATTGTTGTGTACTTTATTTAAAAACTGACAGAACCATTCTAATTAAAATAAACTATTTAAAACCCCAAAAAGCCGAAACAAAATTAAATTAAACACACGCACACACGCGCACACAAGGTACAACATGGGTGTCTAATTTTGGGACTCTCATATGTAGCCCAATAACCCCCACTGTGAGGCAGCAAGAAGACCTTTGATTCAATACTATTCCGTCAATCATGTTTAACCAGAAATGAAATTACACGTGATCTATGTACCCCTCAGATTAGTTTACACCTTCTACTGGTTGCCAAAATGAAATCTCTCTACTTACCACATAAAAGGGAACAAAACCAACTGCAAAATACCTGTTACGCAGGCAGCACAGCGACGAGTGGTTTGCACGTCTGTCTCAAAATTCTGAGATTGGAGGTTTGAATTTTGCCTTTGGCCTTCCTGTGTGGAGTTTACATGAGGCTCCCTTTGCTTCTGTGGGTTTTCTCTGGCCCCCTCCCACATTCCAAGCAATGTCTCATTGCATAATGAAATACAGAACAATTGTGATTCATTTGTGTCCAATATGAAGTGATTAAAAATGTGATAATTATGTTTTTCGAATTGCACAGCATCTAAAAGTGAATGAAAATGAAACTAAAGGCCAGTCTTGCGGATTTCTAGGATGACAAGATGAGGTGGCGAGTGATGAACTGCACTATGGAAGCAAGTGTTATGCAACAGAAACACAGGGTGTGACCCCTGGTGTCACTTACACTGCCTTACACGTTAGACACAGGCCACTGACACATACAGTATACCCCCAGTGACATAGTTAACGTTATTCCACACATTTAAAGTGAGAGCAGGTGTTAAAAATGCACACAAATCGTACAAACGTTGTGGTCACAAGTTGTTTGTGAAAGTTCTTTTTTTTTTGTGCTAACCACCTGAATCAATGATTATATAAGTGTCGATGCCAGTCACAGAGTAGCTGTCATTTTTTTTTCAAGTTATGATTATTTCAATGTTACAAAACACCCGGAGGGGGTCTAATTAGATTAAATGACCAATAAGTTAAATATATTAACAGTGCTCCTTAGTTACACCCCTCATAGACCATCTTCTTCCTCTGCGAACGCCATGTTGTTATTCCCGCTCCAATCAATTATTCAATATTTGTTTGAATAAATGAACATGAAAAATAATCTCAGAATGCTACAGAGGACTGTGGTTAATTGAAAAAAAAGTTGCAGACTTCTTTTTGTGTGTGTGTGTTGTTGTTGTGCTTCTTTTCTCTCGCACTCTTGCCTTTTATACTTTCTCGCATTGTACCATTGGACTTTTTGCTCTTTCATGTCAGTTCATTACATTTAATTTATTAATGTCCAATATTTAATGTGCCAAAAATGTCAGATTCAAACAGATGAAAATGGGGCATTTTCTCCTGATACGGAGGATGCTCAAGCTGTTTGCTGCTTCTTGTTGTGACTCTGGGGGCCCGATGAGAGGTGGGAGGGGAAGAAAGAGAGCGAGAGAGCGGCAGAAAGAGGGACAAGAGCGAGGAAGAGTGAACTCTTCAGTCAGACCTGAAGTTTATCTTTAACTGAGCATCAAGCTCCCAAACCACAATGCTGCTTGGTGCCAAAAGGCACAACTTTACACAAACTAACCTCAAAACAAAGCTGCAGTTGGCGGGAGAGACGCACACAACTTTAGTGATGCAAACAAACCTCGCAACCTTACTGTAACTCCATAAACAACAACTTTCGACAGATTAAACTTGCCGCCGTTCAAATTGACTTGACTTGCCAGCGGTTCAACTTTTCTGTCATGCAGGAATCCATATTTAATGGACAAAAACATGTCTTAACGCCACTTTTGTCAGGTTCGGAACTGAACCGAATAATGCTTTGGATTCCAGAAATGCAGGCTCAGACAAAGTGCGATAACAAAAATGTTTATTACAGAAAAGCGCACCGACAAAGGACAAACTGGAATCGCTGGTCACAAGGAGTCGGGGAAAAAACAATGCATAAAACAAAATATTGCAGGTCCAATAACGCGAAACCAAAGATCCAGCAAAGGAATAATGAACAAAATTAACAAGGTTCTATGACAAAACGAGAGCGACTATGAAAGATATCGAGAGGTCTAGAATAGAACACTTGAAGCACAACAGCGAGCAAGGTCAATAATCTGACAAGTGACTAGGCAGCTTGGCAGTCCTTAAATACATGGCAGGCTTGATGGGTAAATGCAGAACAGGTGCGCCTGCTCGAGGGAAACGCCCTTCACTCCAGCTGGGGCTGAAAACAAAACAGACATGACAACTTTAAATATGAAATGGTTTCCTTCATAGGAGAAAAGCATAGCAACAAGAAGGCAAACTCACATAGTGCAGTGGCAACTATTGATCTCGGAGCGCTGTGTCCTTGAGGTCTGTCCCACTGTCACTCTGTGATCGATGGCCCATTGACTGCCTGGTTCTGACGCGCACACACACATTAGCACGGAGGAGAATGATGTCAGCCGGACATAGTGAGTGAATGAGTGACTCAATGAGTGATGAGAGAAATGAATGAAAGGGCGAAAGTGAGCAATTGAATATGACTGACCAAGCCAAAGAGTGAGATAAGAGTCAGTTATGAGAGCGAGCAAGTGAGGGACAGAAAGGAAAAGTGAGTGAGTGAAAGTAACACTCATGGTGATTAACATTGAGCAAGGGTGAGTCACAGACAACGAATGAATGAACTAAACGAGTGCGTGTGTGTCGTGATGAATGGAAGTATTGATCATGACTGACTCCCAAAATGGACACACACACACACACACACACACGCACACACGCACGCACGGACGCAAAGCACAAACAAACAACAGTAGATGCAAATTTAGTGTTGCTATAGTAACCACTGGGGAGCACAAAGTGCTCAAGGAGCGGTTTCTTGAAGCATTTGCCAATTTGGTTAATTATGTCTTTGTGCCGATGAATAGGCCCCTCGCCTTTTTCCCTCTCGCCCCCCTTCGGCCGTCCCGACTCGGGCCTGAGCAAGGCCAGCTGACACACACGTACGCACTATGTTTAGGTGGGGGCTGGTTTTCGGATAACTGCGAGCGGGCGGCTGGAAGCAGGAAGATGGAAGATAATGAGCCAGTGGCTGTCAGGAATGGTTAGGCGTTTGCGCATTGAGAGGCGGGGCTTGTGGAGGGTGGAGGCCTTCACACGTCAACACACACGATCAACACATGGACAAAATCCATGCACGGAGTGTAAAAGAAATAAAGTGGTCGAGCACTATTTACCAAATCTCTCAACGGCTTGACGGCGCTTCTCGCTGTTTCTTCGACACTTTGATTCTCTCCGCTTTCATCTAGAACTGCATCAAAAAACAAAGTGTATGCAGAAACAGTGGGTAAGATTGTACCACTGTCTGTGTCTTATATGTTGCATTGTATTATTTTGTCATTTTATGTTAACGGTTCTTTTGATGGCGGTCTCCTGTTGTTGAGAGGAAAGAAATTTCATCTGTGCTATATGTTGCACCTTTGACAATAAAGTTGACTTGAACTTGAACGTTGTTGCGATGAGGACTTAGTTGCTTCATCTTTTGGGTCCAGGCAACTCATCGCAGTCTGTAAAACACGTTGAATTACTTCAAAATGACAAAATAAGACTGCAGGATGTGGAAGCACAAAACACCACGTATCCAATGCACTCACATACAAGTATGTTAATTGATGTCTTTGGTGTGTGTTGAGAACATGCATGTCTTAGTTCCAGTCAGTGAATCCTGCTGTCCACTACATATGTTTGCTGTGGTTCTCTACATCTATTACATGAATGTGCACATCAGGTCTCAAACATTGACAACCATCTGTCAATAGAAACACACAAACCAAAACAATTGAGCTCCGCCTTGTAAAAGTTTGAAAGCTGTCCAATAAGTCTGCAGAAAAAAAAAATCAATTTGGTTTTGATCGGGGGAAGGAAGTTAGGAGGGAGAGCAGCTGGCTATTTCCGTTTGTCACCTTTTCACCAGGTGACGCAATGAGCGCTGATGACATAGTGCAGTGCAGTGACATCATTAAGCCTGTTTTAGGGGGCTTCTCCCCTAGGAAAATGTATTTATCAGCTTTTATTATCAGTTATAATTTCATTAACATTTCCATCATGAACCAGGTACGCCATCTGTTCATTATTTGCAGCTGAGTAGCGTGGCAAATGATTCCCCTCCAAAACATTTATCCAATCACAACGGATAACAGCAGGGAACAGGTCTAAGTTGAGACAAAGTGGCGTAACGCAATTTTGGTGAATTTATTTGAGGTGCAGCAAAACAGATTCTGAGCTCTGTTTATGTGAATGCTGAATGTAATCATTTTTCATTCATAAATATCCCATCTATAAGCTGAATGCATGGTTATTCGTCTTTGTGTGCCCTGCGATTGGCAGTTGAGGACGCACCCCGCCTCTTGCCCGAAGTCAGCTGGGATAGGCTCTAGCATGCCCACGACCCTCGTGAGAATAAAGCGGTTCATATAATATACAGATGATTAAATATATATATATGTGTGTGTGTGTGTGTGTGTGCACGCGCACATCACCTTGGCCTATTCATCATTCATTCATATATATCATTCATATATATATATATATTGATGAATAGGCCAAGGTGATGTGCGCGTGCACATATATATATATATATATGTATGTATAAATAAAAATTCCTCATCTCACCCCCCCTCGGGTGGTGTCCGTCCCTCATTCAGCTCGGGTCCTCTACCAGAGGCCAGGAAGCTTGAGGGTTCTGCGCAGTATCCTTGCTGTTCCCAGCACTGCACATTTCTGGACTGAGATGTCCGATGTTGTTCCCGGGATCTGTTGCAACCACTCATCTAGTTTGGGGGTCACTGCCCCGAGTGCTCCGACCACCACATGCACGACTGTCACCTTTACCTTCCAGGCTCTCTCCAGCTCCTCTCTGAGCCCTTGGTATTTCTCCAGTTTCTCATGTTCTTTCTTCCTGATGTTTCCATCACTTGGGACCGCTACATCCACTACAACGGCTTTCCTCTGCCCTTTATCTATGATCACGATATCTGGTTGGTTCGCCATTACCATCTTGTCAGTCTGGATCTGGAAGTCCCACAGGATCTTCGCTCTGTCATTCTCCACCACCTTCGGAGGTGTTTCCCATTTTGACCTTGGGGTTTCCAGTCCATACTCCGCACAGATGTTTCGGTAGACTATGCCAGCCACCTGGTTATGGCGTTCCATGTAGGCTTTCCCTGCCAGCATCTTACACCCTGCAGTTATGTGTTGGATCGTCTCAGGTGCCTCTTTGCACAACCTACACCTTGGGTCTTGTCTGGTGTGGTATATCTGGGCCTAGAGAGAGAGAGAGAGAGAGAGAGAGAGAGAGAGAGAGAGAGAGAGAGAGAGAGAGAGACACACACACACACACTAATACACAAAATAAACAAATGACAAAAGTGTATCAGTCCGTCATTTGTAAAATTTACTGAGGCGCCGACCTCTGTAACTTTGTACAAGGAAGTTTTCTGTTGTATGGCCAGCATTTCCTCTCCACAGTTGATCATTTCCATCTCCTCCGTTTCATGAAGTAACTCTCTTGGATTTTTAGGCTATGCACATGATATATTGTATTTTGATTTGGTTGTCTTGCCAGTTGAAAATGCAGTTCACCAAAATTACACATTCATTGCACTCGTAATTAACGTGGGCTGTAAAAGCTCCCCATGAAGAACGTGTGTCCACAGCAGGTTAGACTTTAGAACAGATTGGCACGTTGGTGAAATAAAGGCACAGATGTTATTAATTATCAAGGCCTCGCAGTCATTTGCTGTCCTCTCTGTGCTCAGCAGCCTTTCTCTTTTAATTACAATTTGAACTCGTTTGTGATTCCCCCCTGTCTCATTAACGATTGGTATGCTCTCTTGTTTGTACGTCCATATGCCTTTCATTGTCATTTCCTGATGTTGCCCTTCAGCGACTTTCTCTGTTTGCCTTGTTCTGGTCTCTATTAGTTCCAGTGATGTGTGCAACATGATTCAATGACGAATGCCTCAACGTTTCTGCCTATTTTCTGCCCTTCTCCTTTTTTTTCTTGACAGCAGAGCAATCTGTGATGGAAAAAAAAATCATGGTTGCCACCTGAGTGAACTTGAGGATTTCAGTCACTCCCCATCCAGCTAGACAGTAGCCCTGGTGGTGGAACTTTCCGTCTGACCCTGACCTTTTGACCTCTTGCTGCGGAAGAAAGTCTTCTTTCACATTAAGGGTTTGTTTGCCAGGAGAGACACGAAAAAGAGTAGCGGGAATGTTGAATGGCATCACAGAAATGAGACTCAGTGATGATCCACCCTGACCATCAATAGGGGACCGTAATGGCGAGACGGAGGAAAGAGATGCGATTAGAGGATGGAGAAGGAAGTTGATGTTGGGAGTCGGCTGTCAGGGAGACTCTACTAATGATGTACAGATGGCCCGTGAGCCTCCCCTCCCCACACCAGTAATCTAATGAGGAGACGTGGATTACCGTTAACTCCGATTAATTTTTAACATGGTGGAGAACACGGTGGTGACAGCCATGATTATGATCATTATCATAATCATTCCCACTTTGTCTGCCACTCAGTGCGTGCCTGTTGTCACGTGGGCTTTGTAAATACTGTACGCCAGCTCGGGAGAGGTTTTTAGGAACCTCGTTCATTAGCATGGAGTCTAGACATGACATCACGTCATCATCCTTTTGTTTTTCATAAACAATATGTGTTGACCCTCAGTCAGGACGGGGCAACATTTCAACATGTAAGAGCACCAGAAAACACAGCGAAACATAAAAGGCCTATTGTCTAAGTGCGCCATGATTTTGTCTGTGGAAACCTAATCTCATGTTGTTAAGAATGCATGGATAATGATAGGCGTGTGAGACAGGAAACTTGGGCACTGATGTTTTTGCCGGGTATTGAACAACAGCATAAGAAGTGAACAATAATAACTTCAATAGTTTGCATCAATTCCTGTCAGACAATCGGCCACATTCAGAGGTGCACTGACATTTCCAGATGCTTTCGTGATGCATTACGAACATGCATTCTGTGAGTCATTCTTTATTTGATACCTGTCGGCAGGTCCAACGGTAGCCAAATGTTCTCATGCTGCGGTAGGAAATTAGATGAGCATTAAAACTGCAAATTACAAAAATGTGTGGGTGAATGGGGAAATGTTGCAACCATGAGGTGTGTGTGTGTGTGTGTGTGTGTGTGTGTGTGTGTGTGCGTGTGTGTGTGTGCATGCATGAGGCTGGGGGTTAGGCAGAGTCAGACAGTGTCTAATCCTCACATCCCTCTCTCTCTTAAAACAACAATAACGGAGCAGATACAGTGAAACAGTCGCGGTCATTGTTGCTTCAGACAATGAGTAAAAGTCTTGTTCATTGTTTTGAGTCTGACACTGAGCATGCTCCTCATTTATAACCAATAATGGACAAGTATGCACACACACACACACACACACACACACGCACACACACACACACACGCACACACACACACACACAGTCATCACAACTGCTCCTTTTGCCTCAAAATCAATGGAAATGATTTAATGAATCATTTGTTTATGGAATGATTCTGTTTCAACGTGGGTTACAACGCTGGAACTGAAGCTCCTTTTAAATTTTTTTAAATTATTATTATTATCAATATTATCATGACTTGGCACCATCTCCATTTCCGAAGCCAGCACTGTCTAGGTGTCATATTCGAGTACAGTACTGTACAGTTAAATATTGTGTGACCGAGATCACAACATATTCACACTCTTACAGACTGATTCAGAGACCACAAAGGCATGCACGCGGTGGCGAGGAAGACCTGTCACTTTGCCTGTCTCAGGCGATGCTGAGAGGAGTGTGCGTGCGTGCGCATATTTGTGCATGTGTGCAGTGGGTTTTTCCTAATAGGCAGGTCCCTAAAAGCGCGTCGATTACCCCAATTAAACAGAGTTCTCATCACCATGTCGGAAACCCGCTTCGCCTGTCTGAAAGAGTTGATGAATAGGCCAAGGTGATGTGCGCGTGCACACACACATACACGCCCGCACATACTGTATGCATACACACACGCATCTCTAAAACTGTCCTACCTCATGCTTGGATGTTTTTTAATGTAAAAATTACCGGTAATTGATCATCATAATAAAATAAAATGGCCTGATGATAAGCGTTATATGATAGTAGAGGCAGAGGTTTATGGTGGCCAAAAACAACATATTCACTGTTTTCCAAACTACAAGGGCAGGCTCTTTTTCAGGACATTGTGGCCATCTACCAGCAATCCAGAACTCAGTCTGGGCCATTTAAAGTAGTCCTGCTATCATTACTGAATACAATTATTTGAAAAAATATCTTCCCGCATTTCTGAAGCCACTGCAAATATTCATCTACTTATGAGACCAGTTAGTGGTAGTAGCTTGAAATGCAAGATTGCAAGCCTTTAAAGCAGTGGTTATTCACCTTGTTACAGGTACCGAACCCAACCAGTTCATATGCACATTCACCGAACCCTTCATTAGTGCAAAATAAAAATGTGATTTTTTTTTACAAATTCAAGACATTAAAAAAAAACTTTTATTAAAAACAGAAAAAAAAATGTAATAACATTTCAAGACATACATATAGGTTTTTTTAATTGTACACAAAATGAATCAGCCAGTGATAGCCACGCAGGTGTGTCATAACTACCGTAATTGACATGTTGAGTCGGGTGTGTCTTAACCTCCATGGCTGAGGCTCGGTCGAACCCCTGAGACCGATTCACCGAACCCCTAGGGTTTGATCGAACCCAGCTTAAGAACCACTGCTTTAAAGTATCCTGCATCGTGACGTTCTTGGGACTCCACAATGGATTGTGTTTGACTTTTTAAGTTCAATGTATACATTCACATTCTAACACGCAATGGTAGCATCACTTCTGAGTGCTGTTGTCTCATCCTGCCATTTAGTTGTCACAACCTTGGTGTTGGGCCTGCTATTTTGGAGAAAAGCCTACATTGGGCAGATCCTATTTAGACAGATTCAAAAATCCATGTCCAGCTGTCAGCATGAGTCAACGGTGACTCTCTGATTGTCCCACCAGATACACTTCTGCAGCGTCTTCCCAGTCCAACATCCTTCACTTTTTATCATGTGCACAATACCCGCTGTGACAATGTGTGTTGATGCCTGCTTTCCCTGTCACCTTAACTCTCATTGTTATTTCTTTAACGTCGTAATTCGGCGCTTGCAGCAACAAGGAGCTGCTGTCACTGGGGTGCTAGTGTTAGATAAGCTTAAGCGGTACGCAACAAATGCTGGTGGGGATGAGTTGGCTTTTCGCTTTCGAGTTGCGCTGTAAGCTTTTTTTTCCCCCTCAAAAACTGCACAGATGAACCAGTGAAGCAGTTTTCAACGTACTGGCTGCTTTTGTTTCTTTGATCTCCACTTAGGCAACATGAGTGGCAGTACGTTATATACCGCAAGTATGCAGGGTTGTGTCCCCGAATAAAACATTAGCTACATGACAATATCGTAGCAAAGTATTTTGGGGGGTAGTTTGTTATTTTAAGCTATGCATCAAAATGTTATTGGGTTGGACAGCTCTGTGGTTGCCGATACGTACATCATAGTGTCTGCTTGTCTAGCTGTAAGCAGTACAGCATGCATGAATTGATATCTCTTCATGTGGTGTTCTGTTTCTGTGTGCATGCGTGTGTGTGTGTTTGTGGCCCAGGGCTAAATCAGCGATGATGTCAAACAGCAAAGTAATGGTTCTGTCTGCTCAGCCTTCAGAACGTTGTGCTACAGTGATATACGGTGGCCACACACAAAATAGATTTTCTGGTTAGTCAAATTTTGGGGATGTGTTGGGATGTGCTTGCAGACTTTCTGTTCGGTCAATATTAATACTGTATTGTGTGTAGTTACATAGCTGATGACTCAAAAATAATACAGACACGTGGTACACTATCCATCCATTCATCCATTTTCTGTTCCGTTGTATCCTCACAAGGGTGGCGGGGGGTGCTGGAGCCTATCCCAGCTGTCTTTGGGAAGTAGGCGGGGGACAGCCAATTGCAGCATGGTACACGACTTTTTTATGAAACATACCGTACATGCACTATATAGACAAGATTATGGGGCATCACATTGCATTACATTGTGGTAAAAGGCAAAGATGGATTTCAATATGGCGCCAGCGCATGTCGTGGTCCGGACTTCGAATGTTTTGTGCTGAAGGCACTCCAACCACGCCCTGATCAACTGTCAATCTAAGACCAGTCCACCTTTCTTATGAATACACACGACTAAAAATATATCCGCTTAAAGCCTCTTCCTTGATGGGGTTTCAGTGGCAGAAACTGGAGGCAACGTGCAGATTGAGATAATGGAATATATATTTCAAAAGTCAGGATTGGTATTCAAAAATATCTCAAGCCCAAAAAACATACAGAGGGACTGGATGTACAAACATAGAGGAGCGACAATTTGGCATAGTGCTGGAGTCAAAGGCTTCAGAAGGTCAGTTGATTGATAGGGGAGCAGCAGCTGTTTGACGCCAGTGCCACCAGATAGCCACAAATGTGAACAAAGGTACTGTACATGTACATGATTTGTCCAAAAAAGAATGAAGGAAAGGTTACAAAAAAAAAAAAAAAAAAGATCGTACCAAACACAATAAATTAGATGGACAGACAATATCGCCAGTAAACTCCAACAATTTTCTGGGAATAAACGTCGATGAATCACCAAACTGTAAAAATCATATTGATTCTCTTGTTTCAGAAACAAAATTGCCAAAATATGTGGGTCTCTTTATTAGCCTCAGATATTTTCTTCCACCTCCCAATACTTCTTACATGATACAAAACACTATTTGAACCTAACCTAAACTCTTCAGGTTCTTAGTCTGCACATTTTACAGCAATGATCTTCAAGTACCAGTATAATGTATTTAGAGACAAACCAATGAATTTACTCGACAGTTAACAGGATCTTTCAGGAATACCCTCTTGCATCAAAATCAAAATCAATCACACAAATTAAACTGACATGATTTATCAATTAAAGATAAGATAAGCAGTGTTGCCTGCTGATTATTCAAATAAGGGGAAGCTCAGCTCCGCCTCAGACAGATCATCCGCTCATTATGCAGAAATCGAGTGCCGATAGATGGATAGATAGAGGAGATGAGGAGATGGATAGATGGCGTGACCTAAAAAGGCTCCATCACCAGGAGGCATGGAGTCAGCCAGATAAATAGACAGACCTTTAAAGAGCGCCACAAAGCGTCTTCCCCAACTAGTCCAGACGGGTTGTCTGCATGTGAGGGCAGAGAAGAGATGAGATGGAAGAATGGAGGGCACCAGGAAATAGACAGACAGGAAATGAACACCAAGGAGTGGGGTGCGCACAGGAGAACGAGGCTTCGTCTGTCTTGGCCTTAATGGTCCAAATGAGGCTGGGGGCGGGTGTGATGGGCCACTTGGGGCTATATGCGTAGTGGGACTTCACGGAGGTGCGGATCGAGAAGGGAGAGAGTGGGAGCCCAAAGACAGAGGCAGACCAGGGCAAAGTGAGTCAGGCTCAACACCATATGAGCTGGCAGCTTGTCACATTCCAGGTCATCATTGAGGGACTTGATAGCAGAGACTGTTGGACCACAGAGCAGCTTACATCACTTCAAATACACGAACATACTTGAAATGATCTTAAATGTTTGTTGTTTTTCCTTCTCCGAAGCTGTGTGAGGGCATTTTCCGCATTTATGCACAAGATAAGAAAACCTTTATTTGTCTCACAGTGGAGAAATTTGCATAATTCTCAAGGTGTGATGATAAAGCAGTTTAGATAACGGATGAATGGATGTAGGTAGTACAGGTGGAAGGAAAACCGACTTGAATCGGAAAATCGTTCCACATGAAAATGTACCGTCCTTGAATCGTATTGCGCCCCATGTACGAGTGAGATAACATTGGAGAGATGCACGCCACTATTAACTATTGCTCTGAGCCATGCTTTTTCTTTTTTAAATGGTTGGAATTATCAAGTGTTGTAGGTGTTAATGAGTTAATGACCTAGAGCCATTGAGTTATTGTTTAATACAGAATTTTCACATTGTGTTTCTAATATATTGCTTTTACTTTGGTCAACAGTTAGACTTTTTTTTTCATTCAGCATTCGGGCAAAAAGGAAAAAACATGGTTCACTCCAACCAAATAACCAGCAGAGACGAACATGCACTGTCTGCAGGCACTATGGATGACAATCTCAATGGGAAGCAAGGGGGGTGGGGGGTGGAAGGTTGCAGATTGCATATTTAAGAAAATGTTGTTGTGAAAGTACTTCCTCTTGTTTAAAGCTGTTTATGCAGCTATGTTCATGTCCTGCACATCTTCGTCTCTCATTGGAATATTCATGCCAATTAAAAGGTAGTGAATAAAAATAGGCAACGATGATTATGTTTGCGGGAATCCTGTATGAAAATTAGTTGTGCATTATTGAAATGAGGAAAGAACATACAATGTATCCTGAATTCATTCAGTGGGAAGGACTTAGTCAAATCTTTGCATTTCAGAAACTTTCTGAATTTTACAGAATGCTCCCGAATTTTCGTATTGACATAGATTTCAAGACCTCTCTCTCATGTGGTCATGCATCTGGTTGTGGCATGGAGATGAAAAATTGTGACCATTCCATCATTTAAATTGTCCATTCCTGCTCTGATCCTCTGAAGGCTAACTGACTGTATCAGTCTCCTCATTCCCACAGTGGTGAAGCGATCACGTGATCTTCACAAAGGTGTGCGTTGTCATTAGGTCAAAATGCCCGCAGAGTACAGACCCTCCTCAGGATAAAGTTACAGCTCAGGCTCTGCATTTAAGCTGAGACCAAAGTGAGCCCTCACAGCTGCGCCATTGACGTTGGTCACTATAAGTCTCCTCCACATTTTCCTTCATCGCTTTTGAGGAAAATAAGCTTCAAGCTTTCATCTTAATTTACCTACTGTTAAAATCTGGAACATTGTGACAAGACTAAAACAAATTGCTTCCAAATTGGCCTGAATGCTGAACGGATACAATAAATTGGTAATTTCTCAACTGTGAGACAAATAAAGGTTTTGTTATCTTATCTTAAAACACAACTTTATTGATATTGCACATTTCACAACAGCTATGGCTGTAACAAAGCCATTTCCATAAAAATAACAATAATTAAGGACCATATGATTAGTCCCTTGGTCTGTTCTAAAAACAGCTTATCGGACATTGTGATTTCCTAGAAGCGTTGAAGTGATCATTTAGGAATCTAAACACGAGCAGAGATTTCCAGAAAGAATTGTTTCATATTGCTATGTAAGTGCTTCCTAATTAATCTGAGAAATCATTAACATGATCAGTCTCTTCACATAACTGAATATGATGAATTATTAATGCTAACATATGATAAAAGGTCATTTGAGCAGTGTGTATCAAAAGGGTAGCCGCTCATACTCAACAGTACCCAAGAAGTAGCTCTCACTTTGAAAAACATTGGCGACGCATGTCCTACAATTATGCCTGATCTTCAATGTGTACCTTGCAGACTGTTGTTGGACAGTGCGATGTCGACAAATAGGATTTTATTAACATCTTTATGTGAGTGATGAAAATTAGGTGGCGGTATGAAGGACAACTAAAACAGAGCAGTTGAGCTTGAGCGTGAGGAAGGAGAAAGGTGTCCATGTCGTACATTCTGCAAATAAACAAAAAGTCAACCCCTATGGAGGAAACGCTGGAACCTGATGCTGTTGAAGGCTACTCCAAAAGCTCATTCAGGTTTCCCAGAATTCCATTCTGCCAGTCAGAGGACAAAAGCAGTGCAAAGAGCCAACACTTCTCTCCCCCTCAGGTGCAGACAGACAAAAGAGGGGGTTGAGGGGGAGTGATACAACACCCATGTTTGCTGAGATTAAAACGTTACTCTTTCTGCCTCCCTCCCATGGCAGCGCCGAGCTTTTCCCTCCTCTTCCTTCCCAGATAAGTTGGTGAACTGTCACGTAACTCCACTCTTGGGAGATCATAAAATAAGCCCTGTGTTTGTGTTCAATTGTTTTGGTGGCATTGTTTTAATGTTGTGATCGTGTGCTTGTGATGTTGAGATGCATGTGTCGACTGTGCGTGAATGTCACAAAGATCCAATGGCAAGGCCTTCCGTCCGATGCCAGTCTGGGGAAGTGAAGATCTGTTGACATAATGTAATACCGTACCCACAGTGCATCGTGTCATGAGAACTTTCACATTTGCGATGATCCCACATGTAGCTGTGTTCCACCTATGATCCACTGGTGGTAAACATGGTAGAGGTGGTGGCATTCAGAGGGCAGCTTCTCCATAGGGATAGTTGATAATCTGGCAACCTCTGTGGGAGGTTGCACTCTCATCAGCATCCTTTTCGCTTGTCTGCGGAGGCTTCACAATCGAGATTACGGTAGGTATGATTTAGCCACACCTGACACAATTTTCATTCAAAAAAAGAACTTGAGGTGATTTTTATCAACAGGCCTCTCGCTTCTTAATTTAAAATATCAGTTCTAAAGCCCTCTCTCTCAGAACCTGCGTCATCAATTCCGCTATACAAACACAACTGCAGTATGATGAGATGTGGTGAGAAGGGCTAAAGTAGAGGTGCATTGATGGGACGTGTAAACCGGCCTAATCCCCCTCTGCGGCATTTGTTGTGTCATTAGAGCTGCATGGGACGTGTATACGGTGACACAGGACCTATTCAGCCTTGTAGCCTTCAGTCAGCCACACTACCAGGGAGACTATAGTCTCCTGTTCATAGTGACTCTGAAAAACGTTACATTTACAAAGCGAGACTTCCATACCTGTCAACTTGTCTCTTTTCACCAAATTTTATACATTTTTTTTTTCTCATTTCAAATCATGTACGCCGTATTACAACTATTATACGGGGAAAAAGAATTGTGAACCGATCTCACAAAGACAATTTTGGCTCAAATTCAGATCGTCTCACCTGCTGGTCGCCAACGACAATACCGTCGTCGATCGCTACTATTGTCATGGCAAACCAGCAAAAGTAATCCTCAATCGTATAATTTTTTTTCATCGCTGCGTAAGGTCGGATTGGTAAAGCATGATGTGCACATGCACGGCAAACCGTTGTACAGGTTTTCGTTGCTTTCTAAGGGGAATCTTAATTATTTATAAGGGCAGCTATTAGCCGAGGTTGACAGGTATGGACTTCACCCTTGAAGACCTCCCAGGTCCCCTACCCTGAGAGTATAGAAATCTGAAATTGGCAACAGGCAAATTTCAGAAACCACACACACGCACGCACGCACGCGCGCGCGCACACACACACACACACACACACACACACACACACACACACAAAACACCAAACTGCAATTCCCCCAGCATCTTTATTTTGAGTGCAAATCTCACAGGAGACAAGATAAGAGATGTGCTTTGCAATAGCCGTTGTCGTCAGATAACTAAACTACACCAGTAATTAGTGTGTCAAGTGTAACATCTACGAAGGAATATTCGAGCCACAATGACAAGAAAACACTCCGAAACAGTGGCGATTTGAACCCCCCAATATCGGATCTGTGAAGCGGATGTGCTAACCACTCGTTCACAGTGCAGCCACTAACTTACATGACACTTTTGCACAATTTTTTGAAACATCAAACCGATGATGGAGTTGACGTGCCAAGGTATTGATTGATTTACTAGTTGCTGTCTGTGTAACAAGATAGGATATGTTTATACTTGTAAATTTGGACGACATTCACGAACATACAGTAGATTGTGTCACATTACAACATCCTTACAGTATTTTTTCTTGTAATTATGACACTTTCTACATAGATTTCTTTTCCAGCATGGCCCTAATACTCATTTGTAGATGTCCATTAGATTTGTAAAAGCATGTGGCCATTTTAAGAAATGCTGGTTTTACCTAAGACTTACGTAATATATAATTGCATTTGTTCTGGAATCTACAAAGGAAAAACTCTTCACTTAATGATTTAAGCTTGACCAGGATTGCTTGTATACAGTGCCAAAGAGAGTTACAGTATACAGGATACAGTACTTGACAGAGCACACACGTTTCTTCAACATGATCACAGACAGATACAAAATGCCGGTCTTTCAAGTTTCAAAGAACGGTCTTATTGCAGTTTATTCGTTTTACGTTTCATTTCTTTTCAAGGAAAAAAATGAAACGTGATGGCACCATGCAGCACTGTAAGGCTGAGCTTTGCTACAGGTAGGAAGCTTGAATAACATTGATAGTGGGGCCATTTTGATACCTCCTCTTCTAAAAGCAATGCTCCTTAATGTCATCTTCTAATTTAGACAACCGACAAAACTCTGGTTGATGGTTCCTGCCTTAATATTGTGCATCTGTTATTTAAGAGTAAGTCTTAAGCCCAGCTACAGCGTTCACATTTTGTGTGTCCATACGAGGTAGTACTCGTGCGTTTTGGCTAAGCCTGTAAGCCCTAAAATTCTAGACAAAGACCGATATCCATATACATTAGACATACTTTGAGGACCTCATGGAGGACTTGTGATATTGCTTTTGTTTACAGCTCTTATTAGATTAAAATTGATGGCATAATTAAACATACCTTTAATGCTCTAGAGCTCAACTGTCAGCACAGCGAGCCAAGTAAGACTTACATGCCACCTCCAACACACAAAAACGTTACGCTCATCACACGAGGTGGCTCCTGCTCCCAGGTTTCATCAAACTACAGCAAATTTTAAGACTGAAAAATTTATTGCAAAGAAAATTAAAATTTTGCAGAGGATTTAAAAGTTGTCAAATTCAAATTTCATCGTGCTTTGCTCCACACGATATCTTAAAATATGATCATATGATATGATCCTTCTCTATGAAGCTTCTTCTTTCGTATTTATAGTTGGTATTCATGGTATTTATGGCCAGTCTAAAGTTATTTTAAGACTTTGTGCGCTTCTATCAATGTCCTCAAAAACACAGGTACACAACCTAGGTGCTTCTTTGGCACATTCACCTGCTGCCATCTTAACCCACCCTGCAAAGTATTACTCTCCAGCCAGGAAATACATTTGTGTGCGCATTGTGTGTGGACGTGCACCTTGATGAATAGAGGGTTTAAACGTCTTTCAAACTACGTGGACTTACATCATCTTACAGTCAAGAGCTTAATATTCATTTGGGCTGCTCTTTGAGTTGGTGTTCCCTGAGAGCACCGGTAAAAGTAGCCGTATACACGTGCAGCGCTGTTCCAGCAGAGAGGGTAAGGAATAAGAAGAAGGCCGCTTGGAAGCCGAACCAATCCACCACACCCCCGGCCAAAGCGCTGAACGTCAGCTTGCCCAACACTTCCAGAGTTGCCAGGAAACTGTAGTGAGTTGCCTAAAATGGGAGAGAAATGAAAGCAACATTTATACAATAATATACAATTGGCAAAATACATTGAACAAACAATTGATCTTTGAAATATCTGTGACAGAAATAGTTGTAGGTTCATGACAGAGGTGGGCATTCTGTCCGTATTGATGGACAGAATGGCCGTTTTGTTGACGGCTGACACAGAAACATCCTCGCCCGTTTGACTGTAATATTTTATGTATGTGTATTTATTTGCATATAACTTTGTATAGTTGTGGTTTTCTGTTAAATTTTGGTGAAATAATTTTTATTCAAGACTGTCCCATGTGTTTGTTTACAGGGGTGACTCGATTACGAGCAGGGTTGCTTCCATTGCCTACACTTGGAAA
The DNA here is from genome assembly GCF_025434085.1 of Hippocampus zosterae. Classification (NCBI taxonomy): domain Eukaryota; kingdom Metazoa; phylum Chordata; class Actinopteri; order Syngnathiformes; family Syngnathidae; genus Hippocampus; species Hippocampus zosterae. The sequence goes on from NC_067456.1 coordinate 16,762,096, forward strand.
TGCGTTTCACTTCCTATACAGTAGATGGCAGTATGTACCAAAAAGCTGAAATGCCAAATGAACCAAGAAGAAGAAGAAGAAGAAGAAGCAGACGAATCAGGTGAATGGTGTAGGAATTATATATGTCCTTACCACTAAAAATTAATGGAACAATTAGCAGCTCAGCTGTTCGGTGGCTTTACTGATGACGAGACGGCCTATATTTTTCTTCACATCTCAATGTTAATATATATCACGATGTAATCACCCCCCCCCCCCTCCAATATCTCTTTTGTGTGAGTTATACAATTTTTATTTTTATTTTTTTTTTTTGGGGTGGGGGTCAATTACCTGAAGTTGTTTAAATGTAGTGTATGAATAAAACTTAACTTGCACATTGTTTATTGTAATGACAGCTATTCTAATGGAAACACTTTGGCACATAGTGAATAGCATACATTTTTATTTGTTGTTGTTGGTCCATGGCCTATTGTCAAACTTTTTGACATCAAGATTTTATTTGTTGCAACTTTTGTTGTAATTTTTGATCATTTCATTACTTCAAGAGCTCTGTGATGTTCATGCAGCGATCTCTTTGTACACTTCACTGCACTGCCAATTCGAAGTTTTTTTTTAATAAAGGGACAGAAATGATAATTTTGTTCATCCAATTAATTGATTCATGGAAAACATAATTGACAGATTCATGGATTATTAAAAGAATAGTTAATAGTACCCCTAATGCGTACACACAAACACATGGTGGTCAATGACAAAAGTCAAATGTGACATTTATTTCAAGTTGTTCATAAGATGATTACAACACATGTGACAAAGGGAACAATGATGGCTGAAGAAGCACCTCGGAAAAAGAGTGAGCTCATACTGTAGCCTGCAATGATGGGTGGAAGCCAACTAAGAAGAGGATCTGATCTCAGCCTTGCGGCTCTCAGGATGGAGTGCGAATGAAAGATATTAGCTAATCTCTCCCAGCTTTGCCTTTCTTCCCAAGAGCACTGCATTTAGCAGGTAACTACAGCATAACCATTCCAAAGGCAGAATGCCAATAAATACTGAGCAGTTTCTTGAATATATTTCATGAGAGAAGTCACGGGAAATGTTCCACCACATAGGCCCACTGTATTTGTAGATGTGATTTTATGGTCATTTTAAAATATCTCAGCCAAAGTATATGGAGCAGTTCCATCTGTCACCACTTAATCACTGCAAAGGACATCGCACATCGGTAGGATGCGAATGAAATGACTGACGAGTGACGGTGGTGAGTTTGGAGTGACCAAGCATACCTAGGAGCTTGTGTGGCCACATCTAAGTGGCGTTCCTTTCTTCCAAGCAACTTGTTTCACCGATTTGGTTTCTTTCTCCTGGGGATCGTGAACAAACACTCACACTATCGGCTTTCAGTCACTGGATAGCTCTACCTTCAATAGCACTCACATACTGTACTTCCGTGTGCATGGCCGACTTAACGCGTTACCTCTACCGTGTGCATGCCCACACACATGGTAGACTGAAAAAAACTGTGTGCGTGTGTGTGTGTGTGTGTGTGTGTGACGAGAACCTTTTAAATGCACCATGGTTCATATCATCATTCTCTCTGGCTACTTGCGACAGTAACAAAACAAACATTATGTCAGCTAAACTGTCTGTGATTTTCTTTTCCCCTTTTGAATTTGCCTTTCTTGGGCACTTTAAGCATGCCGGCAATTAAAATGATAATTTGTCACCTTGAGATCGACCGAGTGAATGGCTGCGCTATAACAACGATCACCTCCAGGCAATGATGGCCCAGTTACGACGGGGACAAAAGGAGTTATGTCAAAGAGGAGAAGACGAAATAGAAGCGGGAAAAAGTCCAAATGGAAAAGGGAGCACTTAAAGGGACCAGAGAATGACAAAGAAATAGAGTGAGGTGGTTTGGGGGGTACTCTTCTGGTGAGGAGGGGGACAAAACAGAACAGGCAGGGAGGGTCAAAGAGGAAGGAAGTACTGAATAGAAAGTGGGTCTGCTAAGACTTTTTGAAATTTTCCAGGTGGAAACAGCTGATGAGAAGTGACAGGCAGAGTGGGTGACGGCAGCTAGATGGTTCTCGGTGCGCTGCTGTTAGCCAGGAATTACATGACTTCCTCCCATTCGTTGTTACAGGAAGTCACATCCCAAAACGGCACAATTAAACTGAGATCAAAGATGTTTAGCAAAATGCAAAGAAACAAATCGCCAAGATGAGATGACTTCACACTTAAGGAAAAAAAAATTGAACTTTTTTTTTTCCCTTTTAGCAGTTTGGGCTTCCACAATAACATGACTCTTACCTGAATGCTCTCCTCGGCCCTCTGAGTGCAATGCATCATGGTCGTGAAAGTGAGCGTGGTGATCAGACCGCCCAGGAAATGTTGAACGCTCATACTCAAGACGGCCATACCTTCGGGAGACAACATTGACAATGTTGCAAAGCAACTCCACAGAAAGACCATCTTTAGCCTGCCAGTGCTTGCTACGACACCTCGCGTCAAACTCAAAGCATGCTGCTGAAAAGTCTTTTCTAACTACCGACGCCCACCCCCACCCGTCCCCAAAACACATGTAGTGTATCCTCTGAGGGAAAGCGCAGAGAGGTGTCGGTGAGAAACACAGAGGAACCACAGAGCTGATCTGTCACTGCTCCTGCGAACGCTGAATTATTCACTCAAGCTGCAAGAGTTTGTGCACAATAAGACTCTTCAATCACACCACACCACACGCACACACACGCACACACACACACACACACACACACACACACACAAAAACACAACGATCAGACTGGAGCCGTGGAAGTAGAAGGTTATCATGTAATATTGAAAATTCTGAAACTGAATGTTTTTCCCTTTTCTTTTATTTCTGGTTCCTTTTTCCCTGATATTT